>NC_137456.1:14542884-15105384 GCF_964235325.1 Thermobia domestica | reverse complement strand
ACATAATAAAACGAAGAATTCTTCAGGTGTTTCAAAGGGAATGAAAACAGCACATTCAAATATGCCTTTGGGGATTTCATTTCAAACGAAATCATGGATGAAATTTTACACTGTACAAACCGCGAGAGAAGAAGGCAGTTACGTTGAAACGAAAAGAATCGGAAAATGTTAGTCTGGACGAAATGAATACTTTTCTTGGGATTTTGTTACTAGTAGGAGTAGAAAAAAGCCGGGATGTGCTAATCAGGGAATTATTCCTCTCTATGAAGACAAACCCAATGTTCAAAGTTACTATGTCTGTCAGCAGGTGTGAAGACAAAGAAAGCCTTACGATTCGATCATATACGTAAATTCAAACAAGAAAGACAATCGTCGATTATTCTTACAGAAACTTGCAGAAAATTTAATGAAACCGTAGATGATTCTAAGATTATACATACTCAACTTGCCACTAGCAACAATTAATGTTTTGAAAATTTGCGGAATTGAAAAGGTGCAAGACAGGACAAGTGGTGAAAAGATGTGAAATTTTTCCATACAATATTGAAAGAAATATTATATTGGCATGCTTCAAGTGTGATAAAAGCATTTGCAAAGAACACAGTAAAATGATTTGCAATTCATTCGTTTTGTACATACAAAAAGTCGTTCTGAAATTACTAAACAATGATGTCATTTACATACAACAATATCAGTAATTGTATAAATATTGCTCTTTTGATGATTATAGTACCATTTCACAGAGATGAGTATAGAATTTTAAAATAAAGTTCCAAATTTTCAAATATATGAGTAAACTGAAAATAGTATATTTGAAGAAAATATTTTATTGCAGTGTTTTTTTTTTGTATTTTTTACTACTTGTAATAAATATAAAATACTTGTAAACGTAGTTTTCTAATTTATATCCTTATGAAAATGTCCATTGTTATTTTATTGTATAATAAATTAAGCCATTACAGAGCTGCAAGAAATAATTTGCAAAAAATTTGCAATAGAATTTTTAAACCATTTAAATAACCTCAGAGGCCCTGCATATGCATTAGCGTATATTTTCTGAACCATGCAGACAAGGGTTAATAGAGAGATTAAAGTGGAGAAGGGATAATATTCTTGAAGCATTTAATCAATTGAAGATATCTGCTTTTCTCTATTTCTTCAGCCATTGAAGAGTGAAGTTGTGTTTTCTCTAGTTTTAGCTTTGAAAAATCTCTAGAGGAATTGTCAAGAAGTATTTGTAAGCTTTGATAAGCTCGGTGCACATCACACAATACATGTTGTACTCGTAGATCAACTCGTAAATCAACTTGTAGGCACATTTGACGTATGACTTTTACTGATTGCTAAAAAGATTTTGTCGTTTAAAAGCGTCATAGTATTTTGAGAATTGGCTCAGAGCGCAAAGTGAACTACATTTGGAAAGGCGTCGGGCCAGTGTGGGCCTGGAAGTGTATCATGCTTAAATGGTTACAGTTTAACTTCGACCAAGTAACACTCCTAGGATGGAAGCAGGTTTACCAGCCATACAGTAATTTATCGTGATATATGATAATTTAATCTTTAATGCTATATACGACAATGCCCTTGCGATAATAGATGAATATACGATAATTTTAAAGATGAAAATTGATAATTTTGTTTTCTGAGGTTAGCATCTCTGGATGGAAGAAGACAGTTGTTTATGCGCTGCTGATCAAGAAATGCCTTGAGGCTTTACTCTTTAGTGATAGTGATACGGCGAGTGCTGAATTTTTATCCTCGTGTGTTCCATACATTGGTGTACTTTGTATCTGTGACTTGTGTTCACCTATCAGTTTTTTGTGTCGTATTCTTATCTACTCTCTATACTTTTCTTTTCCGCCTTGATGGTGGCAACTTCTAACGGTTCTGTGCCTAACCAGGCCACTTTGACGACGATTAAATCTACTTCTTCTACAGCCATGGTGATTGATTCTACTGATAATCTTTCAACTCCTGAACCTACTATTACTACTAATGTTTATGCAGCTCATCATTTGGGCCCTTATATCGTTCATGTCACGGGTTCTGGTAGTATCGGTCGACAACATCCTATGAAATTAGCTCGTTTACTACATACACATGGTGCTGCAGACGTATTGGATTTAAAACAAGTTGGTCGTAGTTTACTTAAAGTTTATTTTCGCACTGGCTCTGCAGCGAACCAATTTCTTACAAATCCGTTACTACAGGCAAATAGCTGGAAAGCCTATGTGCCTAACTATCAAGTTTCCTGTAAAGGTGTCATTCGTAATGTGGATCCTTCTCTCAGTGAAACCGATCTTCTGTCGCATATAAAGAGTTCAGCTAAAATAACGCCCGTGAAGCGTATATTTCGTACCTGTTTAGAGTGCTCAACCTTCCTCTGCAGCGGGCAAGGGGGCTCCATCCCCCGCGCTCCCTCCCCGACCCCCGTCTACATCCTCTTCTTCCTCGCAGAAAACACCTACTGGTACAGTTGTTTTAACCTTCAATACCAATATTCTGTCCGACTATTGTACCCTTTTTTATATGTGCCTTCCAGTGGCCACTTATATACCTCAACTGAAACAATATTATAAATGTTTCCATTATGATCATTGTTCACAAAATTGTAAAGGGTGACCACATTGCACCACTTGTGGCTTAGAAGGGCATTCTTCCTCCGCCTGTACTGCACAACCTAACTGTCTCCATTGTTCCGGTGCTCACGTTGCCACATCCCGTACCTGCCCCAACGGACCCTCCAAACCCAAATCAATCAGCTTATGGCCCCGGAAAACCTCTCCTTTCAAGAAGCACAACGCCGAGTGCGTACTACTACACCCTCTCCTGTTCCTTTGTCCGACACAGTTTACCTCTCAAGAATTGAATACCTGTTTACAAGTACTGAAATCCTTACCTTCACTTCCATCATGCAATTCTTAACTGTACCTCTTCCCATCATACTCCAATGGAACTTGCGCAGTTGCAGCCACAAGGTTTATGCTCTCAAAACCTCTGTGCCTACTTTAACCCCGATTTTATATTCTTACAGGAAACATGGGTTAAAACTCCTTCTTCCCGTCTCCTTTCAATTATAATTGGTTTCATGTACTTCGTGATGATGGCTACGGTGGTAGTTACATCGGAATCCGTAAATCCCTTACGTATTTTCTCCTTCCCGCCCCCCTTACCTCACTCCGAGATACATTGTCAGGCCATTCGAGTTGACTCTGTCACCTTCATCAATATGTATATACCTCCTCATCTTCATCTGCTAGCCTGTGACTGGATCTCTCTTATTCAAAATTTATCCTCTCCGTGGTTTCTTGGTGGTGACCTTAATTGTAATCATCCCCTCTGGGGGGCTGCATTTTCCAATACAGCCGGTAATGAATTCTATGATGCTTATTTTCATACCTCTTGTTATCTTCTAAATGATGGCACCTCTACTCGTATTCCCCGTCTTTCCGAATCTCCTTCTGCTCCGGATCTCCGTCTCTGCTCTCCTTCTCTCAGTCGAGTCCTCCGTTGGGAAGTCTTCGCTGACGCTTTCGGCAGTGACCACTTCCTACTTCTTATCCACGCTTCCTCCTCTCACCCTCTTTCTCCGTCCTTGCCTTCGGTTTTACCTCACTCTCCTCCCTCATTTACTCGCCTTTCTATCTCTTTAGACTGGGCTCACTATAGAACTATTCTCCAACATTTACCATCTGCACCGCCTTCCACCTCTTCCCATGACCAAACAGTTCATTTTCGCCATAAAATTGCAATCAGCACCCGTCAATCACGCTTACAGCCTTCTGTTTCCTCCTTTCCTACTCGCCGTCCCGCTCCCCCGTGGTGGACCTCTGACTGTCAAAAATGGTTAAACCAATGTTTCCATGCTCAGCAAACCTATCTCCAAACACGTTCCACAGCTAATTTTCTTCTTTACCAACGTGCACAAGCTCTTGCAAAACGCCATATCCGCCTCTCTCGTCGTTTAGCCTGGGAACGATTCTCTTCTACTCTTTCTTCCGGTACTAAATCTTCTAAACTTTGGTCCTTTTACTGCTTCCTTAATCGTCCGGTTCGTTTCCTTACATCTGGGATACATATTTCTTCCTCATGGGTTTCCCAATTTCATGCCCAATTAGTCCCGACTACGACTATGTTACCTCTCATTTGGTTCTCCCCCTCCTTTCAAGATCCTACACATACTCCACTGGATTCTCCATTTTCTCTCCGTGAATTGACCATAGCCCTTCCAAAACCCAAATCCACCACTCCCGGTAAAGATGGCGTTTCGTTTAGCCACCCTCAATACCTGCCTGCTTCTCTTATATTAGAGCTGGACCACTGAACATATTCCTCCACTTTGGAAGGAATATGTTGTTCTTCCTATCTTAAAACCTAATAAAACCCCCGGGGTAGTTAATCATTACCGCCGTATAACCCTTTCTTCCTGTTTTTTAAAAAATCTTTGAGCATCTTATCAAAAATCGTATACAATGGTTTGTGGAATATCATAATCTTCTGTCTCAATATCAGTTTGGATTTCGTGTGGGGCGATGTACTTATGGCTATCCCACTACTTTGGTTTCTGATATCTGGTTGACCTTCACTCAACGTAAATCTCTGTACGCAGTGTTTTTGGATCTCGAACAAGCCTATGACACTGTTTCTTTCTATTATCTTTTAGACGAACTCTGGCAACTTGGTCTTCCTCCTAAATTTATTCGTGTCATTCATAATTGACTCATTAATCTTACCGTCTACATCCGCAGTATACTTCCCCCAGACTTACTTCCCAAGGCCTTCCCCAAGGTTCTGTTTTAGCCCCCCTTTTATTCAATTTATATCTTGCTCGTCACATCCGTCATCTTGGTAATACTGTTCGTGTTTTATGCTTTGCAGATGATATTGTCGTGTACACCCGCCTTTTCCCCTTCCCTAGCCTCAAATCTCTTACTACGGCTCTCACATCCTTCGCTTTTTGGTGTGATAAATATAATTTTTCAGTTAACTGGACCAAAACACATGTTGTGGAATTTACCCGGAAACGTTCTCCTTCTCCTCTCCAATTAGTCATCCATGGTGTTTCCATATCTCAAGTCTCATCTGTTAAATATTTGGGCATGTACTTGGATTCATCTTTACGTTGGACGCCTCATTATCGATTCCTTCAAGCTAAAACTGACCGCTATCTCCATCTTCTCCGTACAATCAGTAACCCCTGCTGGAGTGTTGACATTCGTCACCTCCTTACCCTATTCCGTCAAGTTTACCTCCTTATGATTACCTATAGCCTTTTTCTCCTTTCCCCAAAACCTGTTAAACGTATTAAAACCATCCAATCACTTCAATACCGCACCCTTTGTCGCACACTCTTACTCCCTCCCACTACTGCCGCCACAGCGCTATTTTCGGAAGCACGTGCTCCTTCCCTAACAATTTATGTTAAATTCTTCAGTGATACCTTTTGTTTTTCTCGCTTCCCCAGTACCTCCACTGTTTTCCTACCCTAACTTCAATTGTTATCATACCTACATAACTCATCTCGTCATCGTCCCTATCATTCCTCCCTTCATCTATTACAGTATACCATCCTTTCCCCTCTCCTTCCCCTCCTTTCTCGATCTCGGACTCATTTGCCTTATTTGTATTATTTTCTTTCACCCTTAGATCTCAATATCAAACTTCCCCCCTTACCCTCCCTCTTCGATCGGTCTTCATTATCCCAGAATTTATGTTTCGCTTTTCCACTCCTGGCTTTCTCACTTCCCCTCCAACACCCGCTATTTATATACAGATGGCTCTAAATCACGTGACTGTATCGGTTCGGTTTTCTACGATTCTTTTCTCAATCAACATTTCAGTTACAAATTGCCCTCTTCTACTTCTACCTTTCAAGCAGAAGCTTACTCTGTAGCTGCTGTCCTCAGTTACTCTCTTCAAAATTCTTATGCTATAGTATGTCTTGTTACAGATTCCAAATCACTCTTTTCCACATTACAATCATATCCTTGGACTTCTACAACTGACCGTACTATTTTAGAGATCAAATCGTTGGTAGCACTACGTACCACTCATGGCTTTTCTGCTTTCTTTTTACTAGTGAAAAGTCACGTGGGTGTCGATGGCAATGAGTCAGCAGACCGCGCTGCACGTGTTGGCAGTTTGTTTGGTCACCTGATTTCTCTCGAACTCTCTCCCTCCTCTTTCCGCTCCCATTCTCTCTCTCATCATCTACAGCGTTGGGAACATTATAATTCCCAAAGGCCTACAGCTAATTGGTACTGGCATCACCCTTCCCCTCTAACCTCCCGTTCTTGGTTTCTTTCCACCTCCCTCTCCACCTTTCAAATTTGTCTCTTACTCCAACTTCGCCTTGATGTCGCACCTACTCCAGTTCGCCTCTATCGCCTCCATCAACGTCCCTTTCCTCGCTGCGATTGTGGAATGAACCTTGGTACAGGTTATCATTGTTTTTTTTTTTTTTCATGTCCTCTTTACTCCCTCTATCGTTCCCAGTTCTACTCTCTCTTGTATGCTACTTATGGTTCGGGACCTTTCAACTTGGATTCCATTCTTTTCACGACATCGATTTCTCTCCTCAATTTTTTTTCTCTTTTATCTCTCTAACAATCGCATGTTTTCCTGCAGTACATAGTGCTCTATCTTGTCTGCCGCTTTTCTCTTAATTTTCAGAGTTTATTTCCTACCCTATTTGATCTATTTTACATTTTTGTTGTTACCTCTGTAAATTACCGACAGGTCTTATTCAAGGCGGTGGCAACATTCCTGCGTTGTATCTGGCGCAACAGAAGTGAAGTGAAGTGAAAATGCCTCGAGGGGTGCTTCGTAGCAAATTTGAGTTCGCCAGACCAGATCAATTTCATTTTATTTTATTGATGGTTAAAGAGGTGCTTATTGGGAAGGCCAGCAGTGAAGCTATTTGTATTTTATTCCATGCTGCTATGACATTGAACTAATGGGTTGACATTTTCCGTGTGGTTTCAGTCCAACCTGAAAGGAAACCAATGAACGAAGTAGAGCGTTGGCTTCGCATTCGGGTTCGATTCCCGCTGCCGACCATCCTGACTGGAGTTTTCCAGGGTTTTCTTCAGTCGTGCCAGGTAAATGCCGGTATGGTACCTACTAAACAGGTCCTGGCCGATACCTTCCCAAATCCTTTCCATTGTTGTTGTTGTTGTTAGATATCTAGTAAACAATGACCTCTGAGCTGTATCTGGTGATAGTTAAATGAATAAATAAAATAAATGAAATCATTCTTCGTGGACCGAAACTTTATAAAATTATGCTTTTCAAACTCCTAAGTTCCTCATGAAATATTATCATATGGTTTCGGTTGTATCATGCTTAGTTAGGATATATTCTTTTATTTCATTTCCTAATCACAATAGATATTTTATTTTTCTTTCGGGTCATGAACATTTAAATCACAACTGTAATGGGGAAAGTTGAGGTCTTCATGCAAACCAAACAATGCTGTTTGTAATTTGTTTTGATTGCGCGTGTAGTGATATTGAGAAAGAAAAATACAGATAATTGCACCACAGAAAAAGAAGACATTTATTGCATGCTTTGGTCATGCGTCCATCAAAAATGTCTAGATTAATAACACGCGAGTGTGTCAAAGTGTATAGCAACGGAACAGTGTTTGTGTAGGAAACAAAAACATAAAAGCATGCAACGGTTCAATTCCAATATCCATGCTTGTGTCTTCCTACAACGTGATTAATGGCCTATTTGAATTATCAGGAGTAGCAATGCATTTATTTAGTAAACAGTTTTGTTTCAGTAGTTGTTATAAGTGTAGATCGTGATTGTCGTTTTTGTTTCGAGAAGAATGACCTCTTGGAATGTTTACTGTGTCTTCTGCCACCTTTAATCATTTAGTTTATATTTCGTTTATTTTGCACACGCTTCCACCTGCTAATCAAAGCTAAGAACAGCGACACGGGTTGTTGAAAAGAGCTCCTTCGTGGCTAAGCAGTTAGCGTGTCCGCCTTTGGCGTGGAAGACCCGGGTTCGATTTCCGGCAGGAGCTCATGTGGTTCGGATTCCACGTTAATCAGTAGGTCCACGTCTCATATAGCCTCGCTGCTGAACGGGACGTTAAATTCAAAATCACCTGACCTAACGGGTTATTAATTTATAGGAAGTTAGCAATTATTTTACTCCACGTAGGACAAGCTGCATTCCAGCCAGTTTTGGAAGCGTTCAAAAGTAGTTCTGCAGAAATTGGCAGAACATTAACAATTCCTTTATCAATGAAACTGTAGAGGGTATATGACAAATGATTTACTTCTAAGGAAGGGAATATTATAAAATCTCTCTTTCTGACCTGACACCTTGATTTCATGTAGTCATTTCAAAAAATAATAAAAATGTGTCTAACATATTTGAATCTTAGGCCAATAATAGTGATAATTCTGAAGTATTTTAGTGGACTATGAATTGGACTTTTGAAAATCTCCTCTACAAGGTAAATTCTATTATTTACTGGCAAAAGTTAAGAACCATGGCAACTCCTTTCTCCTTCGAATAAAAGTCAAGTGTGATATAAAACATTAAGTCGTCATTAATTTTTGAATTTCTGAAAATCTTAACGTTAGACGAATATTGATTACAAAAGCTCATCCGTGTAATCTAAATGATCTTTGAAAATGTTATCATATAATGACTTCGTGCAATCTTATTTTCTACAAATTCAACAAATTGTCTATTGATGCAGTTAGAATTGATATCAAACAGGCGTTGAGACAAGGTTTTCCAGTCATCTTAGTGCAGCAGATGAAAGGCATCAATTATAATGTGACAAGCCAACACCCTCAAGGTGGGATTCCTATACCACTGTTTTTTGGCGACCCTCAAAATTCACGTTTAAAACCAGTGAAGATTCTTCATGACTATTATCGCATCACTGTTGATATAATTCAATGTAGATATAATTCAATGTTTTGGATGTCAACGCATAGATCATACTTTTAAGACATGTTCCACCATACCCCGTTGTGTTAAATGTCCGAAGCTCCACCTCACTGGGAATGTGCAAGAAGACGTCCGCCCATTGCGTAAATTGTGGAGCCGATCACCCCGCTAATTTCAAAGGATATCTGATTTTCCAGCAGGAGAAATCACGCCGTGGGAAGCTTCAATCAACGGCTTCTACTCAAGCTGCCTCCGTCTGCAAGGAATCTCTTGCGGCTAGTACATCAACACATTCCTACGCCACTCGTTTACGGAGTGCTCAGAACATATCTTCCTTCGAGGACACTGATTCCACAAACTTGGCTACGGCTGTCAGGGAGTTACTTCATATATTCAAGGAATTAAACTTTGCCACGATTTTTTTTTTCAAAATTTGGAAACGAATACCGCAATTGAAGCAAAAACAAGACCGGATGACCAAATTCGCCATTATCACAAAAATAATAGTCAATATTCTGGACAACGGAACCAACTAAGAAGTCCATCAAAAACAAAAATTAAATAAAAGTCAAGCAGTGCTTTCTTTGGACAAATTAGGAATAGGTGATGCATGGTACTTAGCCTAGACCCAGCAACTACCAATGAAATTGTTACATGTGTCAACAACAAGCCAATCAGCAACTGCCAATTCGAGTGTATAAAGAACAAGTACTGAGGAAATCTACACTCAGAGGAGGCCGAGGAACATTTTCAGAGCTGCGACAGTAGCGTTCTCTGATCTCTTCACATTTATCAACTCACAGTCGACTCCACTTAAATAGAAAGTATGAGGTTATCTACCTCGATACTTCATATAACTTGTCAAGATTGCATTTGCCTCTAAGGTAGAACTCATACACAGAAATACCTGAAATAGATGTCTCTAGTAGTCATTGTTTATCTTGTATACGGTCCGTATTTATCGGTGATACTTAATCAAGATTCAAAACGGGTCTACAGTAAAGCTTACTCCTAGATAAAATTTCTTTCTTGAAGCAATTCTTATTCTTAAACATGTTTTGAGAATTTCACAGCGAAAATGTATCTTGGTCAAAGCTACTCGCCTCGTCTTGTAGAAAATATTTAACTTTTTTTTTAAATATACTATCCGGCTTTAAGTGCTTTGCATGTACCTTTCTGACCGTATGATTCCAATGGGAATCACAAACTTTCTTGGCTTACATAGCGTATATATCGTGCCGACAAGTTGTCTTGTACGTCGTACTTCTAGCTTTTGCCAACGGATGGGGTTGTGTACGCCACGATTGCTAGTTCGCGCGCACTTAAGGGTCTTCACTAGAGCGAAATTATACTACCGCTAATTTTAGAGTTTTTCTGAAATATCTTCTAAACAAATAAAAATATTCGAAAAGCAGAAACGTAGTGAACTAGACAATACGATTTTGCATGTTATACCTTTACCACAATTCACCAATCTGCTTTTGGTATGCCACTATTTACAGAACCCGCAAAAATGCTAAATCTATCTACAGTTGCAACTTGAAAGCAGATAAATGAGCTGTGATAACGGTATCACATGCAAAATCGTATTGTCTAGTTCACTACGTTTCTGCTTTTCGAATATGTTTATTTGTTTAGAAGATATTTCAGAAAAACTCTAAAATTAGTGGTAGTTTAATTTTGCTGTAATGAAGACCCTTAACATATAATCCATTGAAATAAAAGACTTTCTTCATTTCAAAAACAAAATTCAGGTCAGAAAGGGTTAAGATCTATGGTCGGTTGGGTCTCCAAGTAGTGCCTGTGAAGCGCTCGATGTGCTGTAAGTGAGGTTTCAACGTTATATGAGTGTCACAAAAGAAGTCAAAATAGGTGACTGCTCTGGTTGGAGTGATGGGAGAGTTTTGAACCTGAAGTGAGAGTAATGAGTTTCGATGCATCTTGAAACATTTGTAAGGTGGTATGAAAGTTACAGCTTGGGTTTTCTCTGCGGTAATAGAGAGGTTGAATCATTCATGCTGTCAAGTTTTTTTTTTTTTTTTAATCCATTGGTTATGACAATAATTAGTGAAATCAAAAACTTGTCGTGAGAAATATTTATAAATAAGGTCAAAATGTACGTCTTGTATAAAACGTATGTCTTAAAATCTCACAAGTAGGATTATGAAACAGCAATTCTATTCTCAAGGCCAAATCTTGAGATACATTTTCATTAAGACAGATCTATGAATACGGCCCTACCAAGCTATGATTCGTCATTACCGCAAGGTTTAGATCTAGAACTTAGCAAATATTTCCCATACCTTTTATAGAAGATTACCTTCGTTACTGTAGCAGTAAACAACAAAATAAAATTTCTAATTTCACAAAACAGGTTTGAAACAAAATGATTATTAGTTATTCTTTATTTCAGATACCCAGAAGCGAAAGATCCAGATGAACTAACTACAGGGATGCATCAACTATACGACGCAGCACGCCACAAAGGACTGCAACAAGATGATTGTGGGAATCTTTTCTACGAGTGTCCTATTTCCTTTCTAGAGGAGCAGGAAGAATCTTGACTAACTTCTAAACAAATCACAAGAAACAGAGAAACATGTGTATTATATAGTCTGTGTAATGAAGCCTTGAGTTTCTCGCTTCAATATAAAATACATGTAACAAATCGTGGAACCATGGAACAGTTACCGGAACAGTCATTCATCTCTTTTTTTTTCTTTTTTTTATTTTAGTGATTAAGTTAAAAGAGAATGGAGATCATAAACAATATACAGGGTGTTGCAAAAAGTGTCACAATATTTTGGGAAGAGTTTCCTTACATCAAATTAAGAAAAACATTCATACATATCTGTACTCAAAACTTGATATTTTCAGAGTTATAAGATGCTGAAAACGTGAAACAAGTGAAATTTAGAAGTTCATAGCTCCACTACTATGGGACCTATCGTAGTCGGGTCAAAACATCATTGAGGAACTGGTATATGACCTATCTAAATACCCATGTTTAAGGGGGCAGACTACTAAATATTTTTGAAAAACTAATAATTTTTCTTTTGCCCGTTTTTCGTAAGTGGAAAGAGGTAATAAAATGTAACTTATCTCAGTAATAGATAATGTTATTCTACACCCGAAAATATGAATCGGAAGAATTTTCAGTGTTACCATCCATAGAAATTACAGTGTGACCAGAATTTGAATTACTCAAAAATCTAGGTAAAGGCAGCGACTAGAAAAATGAACTCAACGGTAATTGATGACTTATCATGCTGTCTATGTTCCTTGTTTACTACTTTTTAAATAATATTTTTATTTATTTTATAAAACTTACATAAATTATTACAAAATAAATCAGTTATTACAAAATAAATAGAAACATTATTTAAAAATGAGTAAACAAGAAACATAGACAGCATGATAAGTCATCAATTACCGTTGAGTTCATTTTTCTAGTCGCTGCCTTTACCTAGATTTTTGGGTAATTCAAATTCTGGTCACACTGTAATTTCTATGGATGGCAACATTGAAAATTCTTGCGATTCGTATTTTCGGGTGTAGAATAACATTATCTATTATTGTGGTAAGTTACATTTTATTACCTCTTTCCACTTACGAAAAACGGGCAAAAGAAAAATTATAACTTTTACAAAAATATTTAGTAGTCTGCCGCCTTAAGAATGTTCCAGTCCTTACACACCAATTTTTAGACAGGTAGGTGGAGAGTGATCAAATACTCCCAAACAGCCTCTCTAGAAATATTTGTGCAAGTACCGGAGGTTCTGAAACATGGATATTTGTATAGTTCACATACGAATTCCTCAGTGATGTCTTGACCCGACTACGATACGTTGCATAGTATTGAAGCTATGAACCTTTAAAATTAATTTTTTCACGTTTTCGGCATCCTATAACTACGAAACTATATGCACTTTCGACCACAGGTCCATATGGACTTCTTTCTTATTTTGATGTGAGGAATACGGTATATTTCCAAAATTTTGTGACAAATTTTGTAACACCCTGTAGATAGTGATCCAGGTCGTATTTTCAAAATACTATCAACTACGTGTATAACTTTCCAAACCTTTTCATATACTCCAGAAATTTGGGTGCATAATGGTGCAACAATAATTGGGCACCCAGATTCATACGGAAAGTCTTGGAACAATAATTGGGTCCTACAATAGCCTTTTACGGATACTGTCTGGCTCGCTTTCTATAATTTTCATTTTATCCACTGTCTTTAAGATATTTGCTATTTTTTTTTTTTTTAAGTGGATGTGAGCTTATAAAAGAAAGAGCCTCAAAAGCTGCGAATGAGTTTAACACTTTTTTTCTTCTTCTTCCTACATGCAATCAGCGCTGTAACTTAAATTTTTTCTTACGTTGAGCAACCATTAATATGCGTATTTGGTCCCTCTAGAAATTTGTTTTCCTAATTCTTGGGTCCCCTCTTTCCATCATTCTCCTACGCTTTATGGGCGCCCCAAAGCTTGTGGGCCCTTCCGCACGGCTAGGTCTACGGGGCCGTTAGTTACTTCCCTGGGACCGTTCCAAACATGACAAATTAATTAAAGTAATAATATTGACAAATCTCACAGCCATACGAATAAATATTATCTCTAGGGCCCCTAATATATATCGAAATGGGCCTACGATTTATTTTTGTTTTATTTACCTTTTGTGTGCTGTTTTTTTTATGTAATGTAGTGAACCTGTTTGATGCTTCATTTATGATTTCGTGTTCGTATCGTATATGGAGTAAGAAAATTTTGTCATAAAATGGCCCCCCTCGAACGGCTGAAAGCTTTTCTGGGGGAAAGTTGCCCCCCACAAATTACGGCCCTGCATGCAACGCGTTTTCTCTTCATATATTTTAGCAGCATTGCATCTGCGTCACATGTGTGTAGTGGAAGGAAGAACTTAACTTAAAAATATCCCTCAGTATAGTTACCAAAGAAATTTGTTTCTATGTCTGCGTGATACCAGTTCATTAAGAAAGGAATAAATCACAGTTTACCTTAGCATTAAGTTTAAAATACAGAATTGTTATTTTGTCTCTATGTTATATGGCATGTTACATATCCCAAGTATTGGATGTGAATCAAAGACTGATATGAAACTTCGAATAACATTTTTGTCGTTATATTGTATTCATATGTTATTCTTTACATGTAAGGTATGAAACTAAATAAAATTTGAAATATATATGTTGAGTTTTGAAATCAGGACAAAATTACATTGGAACTCTCGAACTCAAATTGTCTTGTGTAAATTATTCGCTTTTTCCTGCAATTTTTCAGGTCACTTGGGTTGGTTCAAGTTAGTATGGCATACTGGTAGTAAATGAAGATGTTAAAACTTACAGAGCTCCGTTGTGGCTAAGCGGTTAGCGTACAGGCCTTTGATGCGGGAGATCCAAGTTCGATTTCAGACGGGAGCTCATGTGGTTTGGATTTCGCGTTAAACTCTAGGTTCACGTTTCATATAGTTTCTATGCTGAAGTGTACGCTAAAATTAAATCAAGTCAAAAATCAAAATGCTAAAACTTATAGCAGCTGTAAAAAATAAATAACAAACCAGTGGCAGGTCTTATAGTAATAACATCAGCCAAAATAAATACTGTAACCCCACAAACTAAGGGAAGAAAACACACCAAATGTAATTCTTGTAGTTCAGTAAGCGATTCCTCTTCTTCCAGCCAGTAACGATAAAATTTAAATTTTCGCCGATGTGAAATTTTTGACGAACCGCCACTGAAACAAGTTAAGTACTAATGAAGGGGCGCCTAAGTGTATGCTAAGCACACTTCCTTCTTAGCCAATGTCCCAACCAGTTTCTCTTTCTCTTCTTAATAATATCTAAAACTGTTCTTTTCTCCTCACCATTTCGAATACCATCTTATGAGTTTTCTGCACGACCCAACTAATTCTCTCCATTCTTTTCCACACCTATATTTCTCAAGTTTCCAGTCGTTTGTCATCAATTTGCATAATGTCTATGTTTTTGTCCCCTTAACTACAACACTCTTTCTTAATGAAAGATTGTGAAATTGACATAAAGAAATTGTACGTCTTATAAAAAACATTTGTTTTTAAGCGTACACCCATTTACACCCCTCATTTGTTTTAGAATATAGCATGAAAGGAACTAAAATATTTTATGTGGTATTTATTTCAATTACAAAATAAAGCATTCCATAATAAACAAGAGCTGTCAATACACTATTGGGCAAGCTATTCTATGCTATGGAGGTTAATAGGCAAACATGAACCTCCATTATATAAAGACATATGCTATTAGTGCATGCTTCGACAAGAAATAATTACTTCCGCTATTATGACTGCAGAAATTATATGAACAATACAAATAATTTCTACATAATACACCGATATGTGTTTTGATCTTAAGGACTGATAACCTAATACAGTAATTACATGTAACTTGAAGATCTTTACCCTCCATAAGACAGTAACAATAGCGCTCCATGACAGAAATTTCCTTCATTATAATGCTACAATTAATTATTTATCGATAGTACGTTCTCGACAAATGTGTATATCAATTAGGGAACAAGGGAGAAGAAGAATGAAAGGATACTCGAATATATTTAAATGGGGCTCTTAGTGAATGGTATGTTTGTTAGAAAAAAAAAAAAATACTTAAATTTTATCACAGCAAAAGCTAAGAAATGAAATGAAATCTGAGTTTAACGTCTCACTATTATGCCCGTTAGGCTAAGGGAGACAATGATTATGGTGGATCACTAGGTGTTCTCGGTGCTATGCTAAACGCTGCTTGAATAGTGCGGCGTTGCCAGATAGTGTCGAGTGTTTACTGATGCCAGATAATAAAGGGGAAGTAATCATGTAATTATGCCCAGATACGCACTAGACAAATCAGTTTAGAATCCTTACGGCAATTAAAGCTAAGTTTCACTTCTCGAACTGCAACCCTAGAATCCAGGAATTTTCTTATTGTGTCTACCACAGTAAACGTACAAATTTGACAACGACGCATTATGGCGTTCTGCGTAAGGTCTTTCTCAAAATCTATTTCCCTAAATATAGATTAATATTCAAATAAAATATGAAACGAAAAACGGTCAAACAATATATCTGTTTCGTAATGAGATCGTTATTTTAAAATACTTTACATATACAAAAAGATATTTCATAAAACTAAGCACTTCTAGTAAGATCTAACAGCTAGTGTCATCTTGTGTGCTCATTGTAAAAACAATCAAATAATTTCTTTTATTTGTAACCTTTTTCGATATCAGAATACACAACCGAACGAATCAGTGTCTTGTGTTGTAGCTGAAACATAACTCTATCTTATACTACAATATTTATAATATGTAACGTTTTATTGTGCAGTAGTTAAGGGAACGAGCTAAAATATATACTGACTTCCGGGTGGTGATCCACCTTAAGAGTCTTCATCCCGGCAAAATTAAAATACCTCTAATTTTACAGTAATTATGTGATATCTTCAAATAGATAAAAGATAATCGAAATGTGGAACAAGAGCGCCCTAGACATTATTATTTTGCGTGAGGTACCGTTATCACAAGTCACCTAGTGGCTTTCCGTTTTTAGCTGTTTAGAAACGCGAAAATAAGTGCCGATTTTCAAAATAGCCCGAAATCGAAAGCAGATAAGTGAGTCGTGATAACGGTTTCTCATGTAAAATAATATTGTCTAGGGCGCTCTCGTTCCACATTTCAATTATCTTTTATCTATTTGAAGATATCACATAATTACTGTAAAATTAGCGGTATTTTAATTTCGCCGGGATGAAGATTCTTAAGGCAAGTGAATGATGATGAAATAATTAGTGGAATGAGAGCGTAAAAGAAATCCACGGACGCGATGTTGCTCACTAGAACTTACTCGGCCAGGGATTGAACCAGGGAAGGACCCCACGCATTAGACTAAGGCTAACGAAAGAAAGCTTTACCTAATATACGGATTCTTCTAATATACAGCTTCCTTGTAACACAGATATATCGTAAGACGGGGTTACTTTGCACCAGATGTAAGAAATTTTAAAGAAAATCGCATGTAACTTACAAACGTAATGATTTAGAACACTGTACTTTAAACATATAATAGCTAGATATATAAGGAAAACATTCGTGCAAGTACGTTAGTAAACATTCAGTATGACCATAATTATTGAAATATAAACTTTGGTGCAAAGTAACCCCATAGGTGAGAATACTTTGCACTACATACAAGAAAGTATGTTCAACATACGAACATAATATTTCTGTGCAATGTTTTCCCTCCACTATTTACCCATTTCACTTCCTACACAAAACTGCATGCAGTCTACAAATATTGATATTAGGATCATAGTACTGGTATCAGTACTTAGTATGAAGCATCGATATTTGTAAAGAAAATTACGTATTTCTGGTACCGGCACAGGAACCACGTGCTGATAGTTTAGCATATGTCCTACAAAAAGCCAACTCAGGAACAGAAAAGGGGCCGCGGTGGCTCATTGGTAGAGCGTTCACCTTTGGAGCTTGGGGTCCCGGGTTTGATCCCAGCCCCCGCCAAGTGAACTTTTGGTGGAGAAACACCATGTGCGTGGGCTTCCTCGGGGTTCTCCCGTTTTCTCCCACTTTCTTCCTTCCACCATTTCATTCATTACTCATCATCACAGTCTTCTTTAGCCTTACCGGCATAACCGTGGGACGTAAAACTCAAAAGATTTCATTTTCAGGAACAGAAAAAAATCCCCGTGAACTGATTTGCCTTGGTTGCTCTTTATGTGCAAGAATATCATCCGAAACGTAATCAATGGAATATTTGCGGGGTCTGAGGCTTTTAGGCTGAAGCCCACCCAAATTGCATGATTTCTTTTTTCTTTTTTTAAAAAAATCTAATGTTAGTCATTCCTATGCGTATAAGCTTCAGCCCCCCCCCAAAGAAAAGTTTAGTGCTTTCCAAAAAGCTACGCTTTTCTGAGTGAAGCCCCTCTTAAACTTTTTTGATCCGCCACTGTTCGTAATTTATTTTTCAACGAGAAATCAATTTTGGCATCTACCTAAATATGAAATTTATCAAAAACTAGAAGGCAGGAGGTACCAGAAGTAGTAATTTCCTAAGATGTTACTTTGGACTGGTGCAAAGTAACCTCCATTAGAGGCTGAAATCGCCTTTTTCCAGTTTTATTTTTTATGACTTTAAAACGTTTCACATTTCAATTTCAACTATTGCTTCAAAGTCCCATTATACACAGTAGTGTTCTACGAAACTGAGTTACCTTGACAGAAATTGTTCTAAATGATATCTTTGAAATTTTGTCGACCTTTACAGTGAATGCTTTCCATACATCTACAACAACAGACTCTCCGGATCAACGGTGTCGACTTTCCAAAATTTATGTGGATGCATATCAATGGCAGGAGGTGCTATAGTTTTCAGGGAAGTCTCGATATTTGATTTGATATATTGTTATTTAAAATCTTGTAAACACTGTCATAAAGGGCTATGCAGTGATAAAGTAAAACGTACCGATACTATAAGGATAAGTTGGGTAAACAATAGAAACGGGTTGAAACCCGGATCCAAACTAAAAATCTTGTAGGTGCGGTGCACCCACAAAATTATTTGTGTGGGTGCCGGAGCCCCGGAGCACCCACGTAGTCGGCGCGCATGCTCCGCGTAATTAGAACTAATGTTAACCGCCAATATTATACCCAAAATACAGTTAGATGTTCTCAATATTATAGCCAAAATACAGTTAGATGTTCTATCTTACGGTAGCAGTTGAAAATGTCTTTTTACATTTCTTGGTTTTACCACAGAGGACTGTGTAACTTTTCATATTTTGTACAAAGTTATTTCTGAAGTGCAAAGTACGGCATAATTAAATATTTCGATCCCAGTTCGTTCAAAATTACTTTAGTAACTACCAAAACTTATCAAAATAATTATTTCAATAAATTAAACTATTTTTGTCACTTTTAAACGTTGTATGTCCTTAATACTTATAATTCATTACGCAGAAATTAAAAATAGACTTCAATCCAGTGTTGCCAGACCAACCAGTTTGAAAAGCAGGAGATTCGAAGACAAAAAACAGGAGAAATCAGTAGACACATACAGTGTTGGCGTTTGAATGTAAATCCGAGGGGAGGCAATAAAATTTGCCATTATTAAGGGGGCAGTAGTCAAAACAAGCAGTTCAGAATTCATTTCCGATAAACTACGTTGAGCAAATGAAAGGGAAAAGTCCCGATTTATATTAATGTTATTTGATACACACATGTATCACCGTAAACCGTAGTGAAAGAGCAAAGTGGAGTGGGAAAATGTCTTTTCATGCACGTAGCGATAACGTAACTGTGTTGTGCAGTCACACGTGATCGTGACGTAAGACGATTTCTTGCTGACGATCAGGAGAAACGACCTAAGCCACTCTTCCAACCTAAGTTCCAATTTAAAGAGCACTTACTTGTAAATCTTCCAGAAAGTCATAAAAACGCTAACCATAATGCAGGGGTGCCCACAAGGGGGGGCTATGACGCAAACTGCGTCATTGAAATATTTGGGGGGTTAAAAATCTATATAAATATGTTTGAGGGTGTGTAAAAATTAATCGAAAAGATTTTTTTTCATGGAAGAACACCTATGGATAGACAATTGAGGGGGTGCGTCATGGACATAAGGGGAGGTGGTCACCACTGCATAATGCATATAGAAGATGACGTACAGTTGTATTCTTTGGATTCATACTATATACAGTAAAACTATAACTATATGCTCTACAGAGCTTTGTGTATTAGGCTATAACAGAGAAATTTCGTCTTTTTATGTGAGGAAACATTGAAAATTCAATATTAATAATAATATATTTCTTTAAGTTCTCGAAGTAAGGAAAAAGCAGGAGATTGTTCACTTTTCATTTTCTTTCGCAGTAGATCAGTAGAACTTAGAAAAAGCAGGAGATCTTCTGCAAAATCAGTAGCTCTGGCAACACTGCTTCAATCACCTATCGCTTCTTTACATATTTCTTTATCAGCATAAATAAAACAAGTTTAAACAAGTCTGGCTATAACATTTGTTATCATAAGATACGGACTATTGTCCTTAATGCCCAATAACTAAATATATATAAAAGTTAAGCTTGCATCCTAAAGATTTCTTCCCTTACCTGGTGGCATCAATTTTTAAATTTTTACCTGTGTCACTTCCCTCAGGAGCCACATTTTAAAACAAAAGGTGTCTGAGAAGTCCCTGTACCCTTAAGTTTGGGAATCGCATATACCAATCTCACTGTAATTTCAGTGTAATACTCCACGTAACCTTGATCACAGGGATCGCCAGACAGTGCTTGAAAGTAGGAACACCAGACAGTGCTCTCTGTGACCATGAAAGCGGCGTTATCAATACCACAAGTACAATTATATTATCATTGTTGTATGTGGTACTCAAAACCTAGGATATTCTCAAACAGTCTGTACAATGTTGTTCTCAAATGATATACCTATTTAGCCAGTTGTACCTATTTAGCCAGCTGAAAGGCACTGAAGGGCTTCCAAAAGACAGCTTGTAACTTTCTATTACCATTTTAGTTCTATAGAGATCAATGTTGAAATTAGAAGTTACTAGACCCTACTAAATTTTTTACTAATTCCACTTTCTGTTGAGTGTTACGGGCGAAGAGGTATATTTCTTAAGACGCTAAATCTATTCCAGAAAACTGCTTGCCGCTATCTATTACCGTTCTGTTCAATGCAGATCAACGTTGGAAACTGAAACAGTCAATTTCTACCATTTTCGATTTGAATAGAAGTTTATTGGAGGAGATGGAGGCTACTCTTGAAACGCTGAATCGTTTGCAGAAAAACAAGGGTCCCGATATCTCTTACGGTTTTTGCTCTGATACTGTCGACAGACGGACGAACGGACTTCCCCGTTCTATAGGACTTCCGACCCTTATGCACGGCATAGTTCGGAAGTCTAATGATTAATAGTCCTAGCAAAGAATGTGTTTGCTTTTGGGGCCGTGGATGGTTCAATGATAGAGCACACATCTCTGGTAAGTGGGGTCGCTGATTCGATTGCTGCTCGTGCCAACTGGGCTTCGTGGTGAACAAATACCATATCGGTTGGCTTTCTCGGGGTTTTCTTGTTTGCTTCCTTCTTCAGCCACGCCACCATTTTATTCATTATCATCACCTCCATCTCCCTGAGCCTCGGTGCACGACCGTGGAACGATAAAAACAAAAACCATTTTCTTTTGGTCGAAATAATAATGTTGTGGTGGGAGGTGTACGCAGATATAAACTGATCTTGTTTGAAAGGAGATAGAGGCTACTAAGTGAAGTAGTCTCAGTCTCTCTCTTTATATATATACAGTGGCGTAGGGAAGGGGGGCCGGAGGGGCCGGGCCCACCCAAAGAGGTCCGACAATGTACTTTGGTACTTTGATGTTTGTAATTTTTTATATATTTTTATGTTTATATATTTTTTGTTTGTAATTTTTCTATATGTACCTATAACAGCACTTGCCCCCCCCAAACAGACATCCTGGCTACGCTACTGAATATATATATATATATATATATATATATATATATATATATATATATATATATATATATATATATATATATGCGGGAGATGATAAATTTTACGGGGAATGTGTCCAAGTATGAATTATTCTACTTGTTTTTCTAATTTCTTGAAAAATGTGTTCAAGAACTCTTTCTCTCTCTCTCTCTCTCTCTCTGTCTTTTGAAATCAAGCTTGCTTTTAACGCTTAGAATTAATAGGGTTTTTTGGTGAAAATTGGGTAGTTTTGCTTAAAGAAGTATAACTTGGTCCATAATGGTAGCAGTGTGATGATTTATATTTCGTTGGATTTGTCAAAGACCACGCTTTCATATTCCGTAACATCGAGACTCATATGAGGTCTCTGAGGAAAGCGGTGTAGCCAAAAGTAGTGAAAAATCACCTATCGTTAGGAAAAAACATACATAAAACAAATGGCTGGCAACACTTCGATTCGTTATTTCACAGCTTGGTAACACTGAAAATAGAAGATAAACTTCGGTATATCGTAAAACGAGTGCTAACTAACTGAAAGTCCTCATGTGCTTTTCTGCTTTGATCTGCGTAAAAGCCTGTGTGTAAGAAATTACAGGTTAATTTTTACCTAATCAACAATGACCTTTTTGGACTTGTGAACCACAAATTCAGAGGGGGAGGGTAGGAGACGAGGTGGTGCTTGGATTCAAGGGTGATAATGTGTTCCTGCCCGTAAAGGCGAACAAAGAAGGTCTCTTTCCTTCCTTACTTGTTTGGTTTCTTTACGCCAGTGAGAAGAGAGAAAAATAAATTACTTTACATTTTTCTAATACCTTCCTTCGACAGATAAGGTTATAGAAGAACTGTAATGGGTTTCTTCTCTTTTGTAGATGAAAGCCAACCACAGGACTTCACGAAAAAAATACACATAATACGAATCTAAACATAAATGCATTCAACGTTTGTTGTGAAAAATATCACTACAATTATTTTTTCTTTGGATAAATTTGTATAGTGGCAACACTGCGCAGAATACTGAAATAGAAGTGCAAAAAAGAAATGTACACGTTGTCAGAAACCTATTTGATAAGAAGAAACCAGCGAAACGTTCGTCCTGCCGTTACAACCTCTGCAATAAAAATTCGAGGACCCATGTATTCATTTTGCATACACCTTAATTCTGAGGGTTAACCAAACACTGGATTTGCTTGGGGGAGCCGTCTCCCAAGATGTCGCATGAAAGCAACAGCTCTTTCATTTTTCATTTCGGCCTCCAATTGGACACCTTCTTCATGGGCACGACCGTTCAGGTCCAGTTGCCTTCTTCCTGTTTATGTAATAAATATTACTATAAAATGATAACATTCGAATTTGTGTTTCTCATGAATCTTTGTCCTTTAGAATTGCCGGGATTCAATGGGTTAATTTCTGTAAATTTTAAAAATTGTATTAAATACAGTTGTTATTAGCACTAAATTGTTACAATAAATTTGTTTTAGTGTAAATAGTAATTTCCCAGCTATTCTTTTATATATATATATATATATATATATATATATATATATATATATATATATATATATATATATATATATATATATATTTAAGGTGGTTTAGTATCTAAAGTTCTTGAAAATATACTTTTTTTTTATAAATTTAAATTGTTGTCTTGGATGAATTTTAGTAAATTTTTAATTAATTCCCAATTTTTTGTGTATATAATCATGTTTATAGATACTGGAAATGTATGGAAGTAATTAAGAATATGTGTATTGAAAGTATTTCTTTTCTTTTGTAACAGTTCACATTGGAATATTAGGTGATTGATATTTCCTATTTCTTTTCCACACCAGCACTTGTTTGTTTCTCTTTTTTGAATTATGTTCAACTTATAGGGCGTTAAAGCAGTATTCAATATTAAGCGATAATATAAGATTATTTTTGATCTAGGCCAAATTTTGAGAGAATCCCATGTATACTCCTGTGTTATGTCTGTTAGGTTCCAATAATGGATGCCAGGTCCTTCTCTTATTTTCCTTTTCCATGAAATGATATTTTCTTCCATTTTATTTCTTATCAGATATTTAAAATTGTAGTGAGGAATTTTAATGTTCGTTTTCATTCCTGTGTCAACTGCATTCTTGGATAGTTTATCAACTTCTTCATTCCATTTTATATTTACGTGCGCCTTTGTGTATATTAATGTTATTTTTACATCCCAATCTTGTATGACTTGAAAGGAAAAATTCTTTCTTCCTTTACTGTACATGAAAGCTTCTCAGTTGCGTCAAGTGGCCAGCCAATATGGGCAAAATAGTTATGATGATAATGATTTTTTATTAATATAGACTATATTACTAGCCTTTTCAATATCGTATTACGTTGATTTATACATGGGAAACGGAAGTGTAATCACTTACCCTAAAAGAAACTTGGACGTGTCACAATATGAATTATATTTTACTATAAAACAATTTCCTGAGCTTAAGTATCAGGTCAGTTGGTGATTTATAATATCATTATATTATAATGACATCATAAGGACTACAATGACAAAATATGTTACAGACACATATCAATTATCCCTTCCTCATTTCCTGTCACTACGGAAATGCTACAACCATAAGATGTCGTTCTATTTGTGCACGATAATCATAATTACACCTTGTTACTGCAAATATTTATTCTGTCAGCAAAGGCTATTAATAGAATTCCTAACTCTTGCTGGCATTAATAAACACAACTGTCAATACAGACACCATAGACGGAAGAGAATAGGACGAAAGGAGAGAGATATTTACTACAGACAAAAGCGTATTGATTCTAACCCCATTGTTACCGGGCGCACCTTCGTACGTATACCAGTTCTTGTTTGTCGATAAAATTCAATTGTTCATTACCCCATTTCCCTTTTGATATAGGCTAAATAGCACTTCCAACAGTTCCATATAGTAATGAACACTTCTCGAATAAAATCTTAATAAGCATGTAAAGTTTTGATACGAAACCTCAATTGTAACCCTCAATAATAATACTACTCAGTGACGTATTTAGGGGGGTGGCTTCCGGGCTTAAGCCCCCCGAAATCTTACTTACTATAGTAAAGTATATGAATATCTTGCAGAATTTTCACATTTTCAGGCAAAGCCCCCCCCCCGAAAGTTAGCAAAGCCCCTCCCGAAACAAAATCGTAAATACGCCACTGATACTACTACTACTAATAACAACAACAACAACAATAGGGGCCGCGGTGGCTCAGTGGTAGAGCGTTCACCTCTGGTGCTTGGGGTCCCGGGTTCGATCCCAGCCCCCGCCAAGTGAACCTTGTGGTGGACAAACACCGTGTGCGTGGGTTTTTCGGGGTTCTCCCGTTTCCTCCCACTCTCTTCATTCCACCATTTCATTCATTACTCATCATCACCGTCTCCTAACCGGCATAAGTGTGGGACGTAAAACAAAGATTTCATTTCATTTCAACAACAACAATAATAATAATAATAATAATAATGTTTGAAGTGTTTGAAATGTTCCTTGGGAACAAACAGCTTTACAGCCACAAAATATTTATTCAAATATAGGGTGCATGCATAACATACATATGAAAACATTCAAAAAATAAAAACCGCAATGCATATTACAAATAAAAATACAATGAAAGTCATAAAAAAGTATATAAGCATAATTATCATCTCAAGTAACATCTAAAATAAAATACACTCATTCATAAGACTAAAAATGATAACATAATAAAATGTGTATACAAAAGTGTAAAGAAATTACGTATGACATGTTAAAAAAAACTCGCAACCAAGATAAAAAAAAGAACCGTAGTATCTGCAGGAAAAAAGAACAAGAAAAAAGAGAAGAAAGATGATAGGAAAAAATTATTCAAATAATAATAATAATAATAATAATAATAATAATAATAATAATAATAATAATAATAATACCTCGATTGAATATTTTTACTCCCTCGACTCCCTCGATTGAATTGTTTTTAATCTAAGAGAAAAACGGAGATTGAAATTATTTGCTAAGTTGACCCCAGCCAAAAATATAACGATAATTCATTCATTTATCCAAATTTTCTTTCATTTAGACTGAAAGATCGGGAATTCGGGGCCAACACAATATTTCAGCCGCCGGGGCCAACTTTAAGCGGCAAACTGTTTTCTGCAAACGATTCAGGGCGTCAATGTTTTTTTTTTTTTTTTTTTTTTTGAAAACCTACTTTTGCCTATATTCACATCCTGCAACGCTGAAAGAGAATTTGTGGTTAAATATTTCATACTTTATTTCCTATTAGTTTCATGAAAATTTTGTTTTTATTTTTTGTTTGTGTGCGCGCGTGTTGTTGGAAAGGAAAGCAATTGAAAAGCTTAAATGTCCCGGATTTCAGTGAATAATAATAATAATAATAATAATAATAATAATAATAATAATAATAATAATAATAATAATAATAATAATAATAATAATAATAATAATAATATGAAGAAGAAGAAGAAGAAGGGTACATCACCTTAGTGATAGAGCGTTCAATCCCGGCTACATGATAGATAACATTGTGTTTGTGAGTTTTGTTTTCAAAATTTCCTGTCTTTTAAATTAAATGATAAACCATGGTATATTGTAGAGCTATTATTGACGAAATATGAACAAAATTTATAATAAACAGGATTCGACCCTCAGTGGAGGTTCATGGGATTTGGAACCCTCGTTAAGCTATGAATCACTATCTCATACATCCTCAACAATGTTAAACTCCAAATCAACGAAACAACCAACAGCCATGATCCTTAAGAATTCTGCTCGTTCGTGAAAATATGATGAGTCGATTTGCTCATCCAAACAGCAAGAAGTTGTCATAACAAAGTAATGTCAGTGTTTCCAGTTTGATATTTATGACGTCATATAGAGTAGTTTAAGCGGAGCGGACTACATGTGTAAAACTCAATTCACCAGTTCTAACCTCAATTAACCTCTTTGGGAAAATTTGCATTTTGTTTTTCGTAGAATACAGAAATACAATTAGATGAGGGGTTATTCAAATGAGTTAAACGTCCACCGACATTATTCAACTTATTATGCCAATGGCTATAAGTTTCAAGAAGAGGAGAGACCCCAGGTTGATACATAAACCAGGAAAAGAACACATATAACTAACAACATCAACAAATAATCTATACAGGATGTTTCAAAACAACACCGACAATGTTTGAGAGGTGATTTCTGACACCAAGATAAGTCAAAAAGTATAGACTAACCTGGGTGCACAAGTGCTTCCTTTCGGAGTTATAGGCTGCCGAAAACATGAAAAAATTAACTTTAAAGGTCCATAGCTCCAAACTTATGAGACCTACCGTAGTCGAGTCAAGACTTCCCTTACGAACTAATATGTACCCTATCAAATATCCAAGTTTCAGAATGCTGCGGTACTTCCGCAACAACTTTTATAGAGGTAGTTGCTGAATACTTCAAATTATATGCCCGTAGACAAACTCCATCCGTAAAAATTGTTGCGTGAGTACTTTAGGATTCTGAAGCATGTATTTCTAGATAGGGCACATATTAGTTTCTAAGTGAAGTCTTGACCCGACTACGGTAGGTCTCATAGTTTTGGAGCTATGGGCCTTTAAAGTTCATTTTTTTTTCATGTTTTCGGCAGCCTATAACTCCGAAAGGAAGCATTTGTGAACCCAGGTTAGTCTATACTTTTTGTCTTATCTTGGTGTCAGAAATCACCTCCCAAATTTTTCGGTGTTGTTTTGAAACACCCTGTATATTAAAATGCTAGAAAAGTTTATATCTTTGCGGCCAATCCTTCCGACTATGTGATCTCAAAAAGCACAAGTGGTAGAAACGTGCTGTTTTCGCTGGTCGATTCCAAATTTCGTGTAGATTTGCCAATTATCAATCAAATTTCCAAAAAAAAAAGAAAGAAAGAAAGAAAGAAAGAAAAGAAAGAAAGAAAGAAAGAAAGAAAGAAAGAAAGAAAGAAAGAAAAAGTTGATATCCTTGTGAAAGACAACCAGTAGAGAAGATACGTATTGCAGGTTGATGTATTATTATTATTATTATTATTATTATTATTATTATTATTATTATTATTATTATTATTATTATTATTATTATTATTATTATTATTATGTATCATAACTATTGTTTTAAAATTCTCCTGATAGTTGAATGACAGGCAGTAACATCGTAGTACGTTATACAATTTTCAAACTTACTTTGAATGTAAACAATTGTGTTTCCCAAAAAGTTGTAAAATAATTTTCCAGTTACACTCAGATGTATGAAATGTATGTACTACAGATTTAATTTTGTTTTCCTTGAAACAGTGTTTCAATGACTCTTTTCACTAGGTTAGGAATTATTTTTTGAATTAATATTTTGAAATTTTGAATTAATACACTCAAACCTTTATTACCTTAAGTTTGTAAAATAATTTATGATAAATCATTTTTTGTATCTAGACACAAAAAATACTGGTAAGATACAATTGAAAAACAGAGACAAATTATGTTAAATAAATATTGAAGTTGCAGTATTGGATGTTAAATTCAAATATAAATAGACATTGTATCTTTTCTCTCTCTCAGAAACACGTAGCCCCATGTCAAGTGAAGAGGCTGTGACGCATTCGGTATGGCATTCTGGGTTCGATGCTCGGTGGGAAAGAGGAAATTTTCTCACCTCCATCCCACTCCAATGCAGCTCTAAGGTTCACCTAGCCTTTATGAAATGGGTGCCTAGAGCATCTTGGGCAAGTAAAGGCGGTCGCAGCATGCGTTGGGACGACATCACCTATATTATGAACCGAAATTAAGAAAGTGTACGAGTGTTTTCAAAACCATAGGCCTATCTATGAAGAAATTAAACGTCGAGTAAAAGCAGCGAATTCGTGTTATTATTCGGTTCAAAATCTTTTGTCGTCGCGAACTCTGTCGAGGAATTTGGAGCTTAAAATATATAAAACAATAATCATGCGTGTTCTGTATGGTTGCTAAACGTGGTCCCTTACTCTGAGGGAAGAACATACACTGAAAGTATTTGAGAACAAGATCCTGACACAAATATTCGTAGCCAAGTATAACGGGAATGCAGAATGGCGGAAACTCCTTAACCAGGAAACTTCTTAAGATATATCGTTTACCGAAAATCGTTAAGACACTCGGGTGGGCAGACCATGTAGCCAGAATGGAAGAAAATAGAAACACCTTAAAAATTTTAACTGGAAATCCAATCGGAAAACGACCATTAGGAAGACCTAGGCACAGATGGGAGGATAATAGTAAGATGGATTTCGCAGAAATAGGAATACAAAGTAGAAACTGGATCCAGTTGGCTAAGGACAGAAGTCAATGAAGAGCTTTTGTGAACGTGGCATTGAACCTCCGGATTACATAGGAGATACAGTTAGTTACTTTTACTTAGTATGAGATTTTATTTCATATAGCCCGTGGTTCCATTAGACCTGTCTTTTTTCTGACCACCCTTTATTTTTTACATGTCAAGTGAAGAATGTTAAAATGATCAATCAACGAAAGACTTTGTATAACACTAGTAGAGCTTCAAGATAATGTTTTATGATAAAACGGAATAGTTGTAATAGATGTTCCAGCCTGGAACATTTCTTTCTGGGAAAGAGATTGTTGAGTTGATTTTAATGTCCTGTTCAGCAGCGAGGCTATATGAGACATGGGCCTACTGATTAACGTGGAATCCGAACCACATAAGCTCCCGCCGGGAATTCTAGGAAAGAGAATTCGAACTCCAGCGGTAACACGAATAGATACAAATTATATGCATTACTTGTTTTGGAATTTAGCGTCCGTTTCAGAACCGAGGCTGAATGAGACGCAGACCTACAATTTAAGGAGGTACACGAACCACCGTAATGCGTTGAAAGTTTTGAAGGTTCTCCCGTAGGAGATTGAACCCACAACTCTGTGAACTAAAGGCAAACGTGTTTGCCACTGGACGAGCACATATAATAATAATAACAATAATAATAGTCAGAACTGTAGTTTTCCTCTATTACCTAATAAAGGTTTTATGCTAAAAATGTGCCTGCTAGATACACTTATATCCTTTCGTTTATAAGACAAAATATAAGTAATTACACAGGGTGCTTCAAAACAACACCGACAACGTTTGGAGCTGACACCAAGATAAGACAAAGGGTATAGACCAACCTGGGTGCACAAGTGCTTTCTTTCGGCGTTAGAGGCTGCCAAAAACATGAAAAAATGAACTTTAAAGGTCCATAGCTCCAATACTGTGGGATCTACCGTAGCCAGGTCAAGACTTCACTTAGGAACTACTAGTATGTGACCTATTCAAATATCCAAGTTTCAGAATCCTGCGGTACTTCTCTAACAATTTTTATAGAGGTAGTTCTTGAGTACTTCAAGTTATATGCCCGTAGCGAAACTTCCTCTATAAAAATTGTTGCGCGAGAACCTTAGGATTCTGAAACATGTATTTTTGGATAGTGCACATATTAGTTCCTAAGTAAAGTCTTGATCCGACTATGGTAAGTCCCATAGTTTTGGAGCAACTAGTCCTTTAGAGTTCATTTTTGCATGTTTTCGATAGCCTATAACTCCGAAAGGAAGTATTTGTGCACCCAGGTTGGTCTATACCTTTTGTCTTATCTTGGTGTCAAGGAATCACCTCACAAATGTTGTCAGTGTTGTTTTGAAACACCCTGTATATGCATGTAATAATTAAATGCTAACTATATCACAATCCCTTAAAAGCTTCTTTTCCATTATTACAGCTTATTACAGTGGCTCGGTGGTAAAGTATTTATCTCTGGTGTATGGGGTTCCTAGTTTGATCCCCGCCCAAGTAAGTCTGTGGTGGACAATACTGTGTCCTTGGGGTTTTCTTGGGGTTCTCCCATTTCCTCCCACATTATCATTTTACTAATTCTTCCATCATCATTCCCTTGCTTTAACTGTCCATCTACCTTGGCCTACAGGGCATAAACGTAGGATCTTAAGCTGAAAGAGTTTGTATTTTCTTTTAGGGATTTGAGTCTCTCTCCTCACTAGAGAACTCCATAGAGACAAGCGTAAACTTTGGTCTTTCCATTGAACTGGGTCTATTCTAGTCCTGTCCTTTGCGTGTGTGTATTTTTAAGTAAAGAAACGTGCTAAATATATAAAGACAAGCAAGCATTATGCATTGCCTCTATCAGTTCATTGGCCAACTGACATGACCGCTTTTCGCAAGGAAGAATCAAGTTCATGGAAAATAATTCAAAAATCTAAAAGCTATGCAACCAGGATGATAAGAAAAACGATTGGGTTGCCTACCTCATAGACACTACAGTTCACTGTATAACTTTTGCTTTTTTGACTCCAATTTCCTCTCGAGTCGCAAATAGAGAATGCAGCTTGGTACGCTATTAGATCTGGTAAAAATCTATCCTGTGCAAATGTTTGTATCTGTGGGTGACTCCTTTGTATGGGAAAATATGTTGAGAGACACAGAGATAGACATTATTCTATGTATTATTAAGAATTGTAGAATAGCTAGTGGAACGTTTAGTTATAAAAAGGGAATAACATTTGCTAAGCCGTTTTTTTTAAAAAAAAAAAGTAATGAAAAATTCACCTTATTAAAAATAACATACGACTTCTGAGTTTTTCCAAAAGAAATGACTTCTGTCTTGTTATTGGGCTCTAAATGAAATATTACTCTATAAAATATAAACAAAATCGTTAGAGATGTTTTGACGTAAAAAAGCAATTTTCAATTTTTCATCCTTCAGTAATGCTTTCTTACTTTAAGGGATAGAGGTGGGCTACTGTGGCTCGGCGGTAGAGCGCTTACCCCTGGTACAGTGGTTCTCTGGTTCGATTCTTGGCCAAGTAATTTTGTGGTGAACAACATCGTGTCCGTGGGTTTTCGCAGGTTATTCCCATTTCCTTCCAAAATTCTCATTTCACCAATTCTTTCATCATCATCATTATCATCATTTGCCTTAATCATCAATCTCCTTAGCCCAAAGGGCATAATCGTGAGAAATTGAAAGATTTTCTGCTTTGTTTTAGGAGTACGAGAAAACCTTAGCTCTCCCCTCACTAGAGAAACCCAAAAAGACCTCAAATTCAAATTTTGATCTCTTCAATGAACTACGTCCCTAGTCATGTCCTTTTTAGTGCTTTTGGTTTAAACTTTAATTGCAAACTTTCATCCATAAATTTATATATATAGGGTGTTTCAAAACAACGCCAACAACGTTCGAGAGGTGATTCCCGACATCAAGATAGACAAAAAGTATAGACCAACCTGGGTGCACAAATGCTTCCATTCAGAGTTATAGGGTACCGAAAACATGAACAAATGAACTTTAAAAGTCCATAGCTCCAAAACTATGGGATCTACCGTACTTGGGTCGACACTTCACTTAAGAACTAATATGTGTCCTATCCAAATATCCAAGTTTCAGAATCCTGCGGTACTTCTGCAACAATTTTTGAAGAGGTAGTTGGTGAGTACTTCAAGTTATATGCTTGTAGCCGAACTCCCTCTATAAACATTGTTACGTGAATAGTTTAGGATTCTGAAACATGTATTTTTGGATAGCACACACGTTGATTCCTTAGTGAAGTCTTGACCTGACTACGGGAGATTGCATAGTTCTGGAGTTATGGTCAATTAAAGTTCAGTTTTTCATGTTTTCGGCAGACAATAACTCCGAAAGGAAGCGTTTGTGCACCCAAGTTGGTCTATACTTTTTGTCTCATATTTGTGTCAGGAATCTCCTGTCAAACGTTGTCTGTGTTGTTTTGAAACACCCCATATATATGAAACACCCCATGTTCCATAACCGTGTTCTGTTTTATGGTTACCAAAGAGTCCTAAGTAATAAAGACAATGAACAAAAGAGTGCTATGAGGACTGTGGTTGAAGGCAAAATCCACCGACACGGTGTTTGTCCACCACAAAGCCCAATTTAACGTCAGCTGGGATCGAACCAAAAACCTCATGCATCAGAGGTGAGCGCCCTGAGGTTGTACTCAAAGAATTGTTACTGAATACTATTAAATTTAAAAAAAACAAATAAAATTCTCGTTTCTCCCTCCAAAAAAAGTTAATTTAAAGAAGCGCTGAACCTAGTGGTTGATCTAGCCCAGGGACCGGGGCGGGAACCGGGGGCCTAGGCCTCGCAGTTGATTGAGTGACAAAAATAATTATAATATGTAAAGGTATTATTTACATATTACCGAAAGGGAACAAAATCTCCTAAGACGTTCTTGATAAAGTAAACTCATAATAATATATCATACTCTCATAGTATCATAGTCAATATCATAATATCATACTCTGAGATGTAGCTGCCTCCTTTCCCCAGTTTTACCTTCTAGATCCGCCACTGTTGTCCCTACAAGATTTACGTTACTTCAATAATCACGTAAAAGTTATAAAAAAAAAGAAGGAATATAAACAAATCGGTTCACATGACTACATTGATTTTGACTTCATTTCATGTGAATGACATTAATGACATTAATGAAGTAATTTTTAATTTTAATAGACGCCAAGGTTAGAAGCAAGTCCAGCTCATTATATATGATTTAATGGGTAATGTAATTTGTTCTTACGATTTGATTTTCCTGCAAAGAAAAAGAAAAGAAAATATTTGCGTTTCGCCTGGAAGTAAAGAAAACAATAAAGCAATCCTCATTATACTGCAATTGTTCTGTTCAATCGATCGGGTGTTTTGAAGTTTCTACATGTATGACTTGCTTCCGGACGGAAGGAGGAAACAAAAAAAAAAAAAAAAAAGCAATCTCTAGCCTTTAAACAGGTTCCTACTTCGAATAGGTACTAATGCGACACAAGTATTTTCTATACGCTAATCAATAGCAATGTCATAATCAGATATTTCTCCACATTCGTGTGTTAGTGTGCCACTTGTAGATAAGCCACATGCAAGGCTCGAACGTGTTTGTGTCGACAGGAAGGCCGGTAAAGGTCTTTCCTGTCAGTATGTGACAAGCAGTACTCGGGAAGTGTTACGATGATATGAGTGCTCAAGTGAAACATAAACAATATGCCCGTGTTCCTAGTTCAAGAATTTTTGGACTTGTCGCTTTGCACGTGCACTACTTCCCTGCTGGACATTACGTACAACGTAGCGAGGAAAATGTTTATTTACCGTAGATGACGCAACGTAATTTTGAGAATAAAATGACTGTTTTTGTAATATTTGGATTTTTGCTCCTGACCAGGTAGGTTTGTTTACGTTTTCTTTAGAAAATATTCAAACAGGTTAGTTGTACAGAGTTTCTTCATTTAAAGAAGGAAACACAGTGGCGATTCGTAACAAAGAAGATATACTGATAAAAATTATTTATGAATTTTATCGAAATGAGGTATGGGAACAAAGCTTCGTACAACTTCAAAGAGCTAAACTATGTCTTACTAGTATTGTAGGTAAACTTTATCCCGTTATTTTGTAGGTAAAAAAAATGTACTTTTTTTTTAAAGGATGTGACCTTTTTCAAGAGCCACCACTGTGGGAAAAGTTTACTCAGAGAAAGATTAGAATACTGTGGTATGCTAAAATGCACTGTCAGCTTTTAAGTCAAGATGAATTTTTCATCCATTTTGAGTATCAACTGTAATATACTATCATATCTATTGTAACAAAAAAAATTCAATCTAGACACTTGTAGTTTTGTTTTCTCAATTATCATACATATAAAGCTGCCTTGTGTTGGATGATTAGCGCATTCGCTTGCAGTCGGTAGAGGAAACTGCAGTTCGATGCCCGTGAGGTACACGTATGTAATTTGTATCCCGTTATAAACTGTTGGTCTGGGTTTCTAAATAATGTTCGCATGATGGGAAGCTTCAGTATCTGGGCTAGTTCTCATGTCATGGTGTATGGGGCACGGATCACCACCAACCACACTGACTCAAAGACTGCCACACTAAAATAGAATGAGTTATTTGAAAACAAATAACTGAAAATAAAACTAGAGTACTTAAAAGTACAAAGAGCTCCCTTCTGGCTATGTGGTTAGCATATGCGTTTTTAACGCTGAAGACCTAGGCTCAATTCCCGGTAGGAGCTCACGCGGATCGGATTCCTCGTTAAGCTATAAGTCCACTTCTCATCTAGCCTCGCTTCTGAAAAGGACGCTAAATTCAGATCAACAACTGACCAATTAATGAAATAAATTAAAATTTGACGGTATAAATCACAAGAAAATAAAGTTCGATTGAAACGAAAAAGCCTTAAGTTCTTATATGAAAGAACAAATTCCAGTCATAAAAATGAAACGGAATTTCTAGTTTTTAACATCTGACGATTATGTACTGTAGGCAAAGAAGATAAGAAAACCCGCGGCCAAATGTTGTCTATAGCACTTCGTTGTTCTGGGATAAATTTAAATAATAAAAACACACCTTTCTATATAAAACCCACACAGTACGTTAATGATTCCAATTTCACAAATAAACAAGAAAAACAACGAAAACGAAGGATAAACGCAAGTATTATAAGATAATCAGTGGTTGTTAAATATGAGGGAGATCCATGTTTCTCAAGAAGCACATGGCGCTGGAGAGTTTTGAGTAGGTCCGAGTCTCTGTAGCGCGACCTGCCTGAAAGCATTCCGTTGAAACGAAGTTAAGCGCGTTCCTTGGCTGCGAATCACGGCGCCCGCGACCTCCGCCTAACGCAAACACGATCTTGCCCTAGTTACAATTTCCTGCCAATGTGATGAAAACAAAGTACTTAGGAAATAACCACGACTACATTTGTTATAGCGTGTTTCTCACATACGTTGTAAGACAGTATTCACAAAAACGGTGAATTTTAAAACTTGATTTTATGTAGCTTATTTTTTAAATTTTTATTTAAATATTTAGTTCGACTTATAAATGTAAATACTAGAAGCTATAAATACTGAACTCAATATTTGATAAGGGCAATCCCTCTGTAAATAAACAAAAATATCGCTCAGGGATGTATTTAAATGAGCGTGCACTGAAAAATACATTGCATGTGTGGTACCTTTTTCTCAAGTACATGTTATTCTCATGGTAAAATGCCTTAATTCACATAGTAAATGAAATGAAATCTTTCAGTTTAAGGTTCCATAATTATGCCTGTTAGGCAAGAGCGCCGATCCTGGGGAGGCCAATGGGGCCCGGCCCCCTCAAAGCTCATGTGGGCCCCCGTATTGTATTTATGAATATACATATTTTTGCATAATTTGAATGCAACTTGTCTTAAACTCCTCATAAAGGGTCTATATACCTTCTGCATCTGAATGGGTGCCCCCCAAATTTACAGAGAAATGGGCACCCTTGACGTTAGGTTAAAGTAAACGGATGATTAAGGCAAGTGAATCATGATGGTGAAGAATTGGTGGAATGAATATGTGGGAGGAAACGGGAGTATCTCTAGAAAAACCCCACGATGTTGAACGCTACAAACTAACTTGGCTGGGGTCCGAACCAAGGACCCCACACGCCAGAGGTAAGAGCCCTACCACTGAGTCAAAGTGCCCCCCTTTAATTCACACAGTGACCAGTGTGCGAATTGATGGACGTGTGCCAGGGATTCCTCTTGACAAAAATTGACACTCTTTGAAGAAGGAATATTCATTCGTGACAGGGATAACTTTTTCTCTCTCATATTTTTTTTTCAAATTATCTTGAAGATAGAAACTGCAAACAGTTTTTTTTATTTTTTTATTTTGCGTAGACAAATTAAACATTCCTATTTCAGTTAACCCTTTTCCGGCTGAATTTATTTTTTTACTATAATTTGATATGATGGTAAAATATAGTACATTGAGGGTACATTAGACTATATAAAAATAAATTCTGCTTCAATTGTTGCTGAATAATGCTGAGGTGAAAGGGGACTCAGGAGTCCCGTCAGGCGGTTCGGCTTCGACATTATAACGCATACAAGAGAAATAATGTATGTGTAAAGAAGATGGGACTTAAAAGTCCCGACAGTCGGAAAAGGGTTAAAACAGTTTCATAAAAACGTTTAGATATCTTTGAGATAAAGTATAGAAGTAAGAAAAATTTTTACTCGTATTGGAGTAGGCCTTTAAAATGTGTGTGTGTATAATGGGTGGGTGCGTATACGGGTGAAATTTGTCCCCTGCCATAAGAAAAATAGTCAATTCGTACACGGATACTGACTGTACTAAAAATGAGAGTAACTCATTGCAGGTTTTCCAGGTATCTCACAAGAAAGCAGGCAACTTGTTGTACATCAAATAATAATAATAATAATAATAATAATAATAATAATAATAATAATAATAATAATAATAATAATAATAATAATAATAATAATAATAATAATAATAATAATAGTTTAACGTCCCTTTCAGCAGCGAGGCTATATGAGACGTGGACCTACTGATTAACGTGGAATTCGAACCGCATGAGCTCCCGCCGGGAATCGAACCCGGGTCTCCCACGCCAAAGGCGCGTACGTTAACCGCTTAGCCACGGAGAAGCTCAAGAAGAAGAAGAAGAAGAAGAAGAAGAGTTTTAGGTTCAGATTGGAAGTGTTCGGTTTCTGTGTGGTTATTCAGCAGGAGTTATGTTTTTTTTTGGGGGGGGGGAGATTTTGTGTTTACGAAGTGTATTGCAGATTAATATTCAAATTGTAGAAACTGTTTACTTGCTAAATAACTCTGAATAGATCCGTAGTATGGAGATGTGCGCAATATCAACGCCATTATAAGACTGTTGACAGCATTCATCATGTTAGTTACCGCAGTGGTCTCTTCACATTCCTTACATTCCAACTGGCCTACATGCAATCTTTTCGTTTTGACGCCAAGATTAGAAATTTTTAATTTACTAATTCCACTGAAGAGTGCACTTCGAAGTAAACGAAAAAATATTTATGTAATGAGCTCAAAATATGTTTTGGGGTTGCAAATTGGAAGTTTCATTATAAAGGCAATCAGTTCTTTGAAATGAAACTTTAAAAAATAAAATAAAATATGGATGAAACATCAAAACTTTCAGATAATTAATTATTTAATTATTATCAATTCTTTATTAATTGAAATTATACTATCTTTTCTTATCTTTTGAAACCGTACGATAACTGACAAGATGTTTCTACTTCAATATCAAATAATACACAGAATAATAATCCTATTTTGAAAAAAATGAAATGAAATATTTTAGTTTTACGTCCCCGATTATGCCGGCAAGGCTAAAGCAAGGCCGCAGCCAGCCAAAAAATGTAGGGGGGCCGGCTGAAGTTAGGGGGGCCCGATCCAACCATATGATAGTTCATCACCATATTATAGTTCTTTTGCAAGCCTACTGTAAAAATTTAAGGGGGCCAGCAAAAATTTAGGGGGCCCGGCCCGCTAGACCCTCCTTGGATACGGGCCTGGGCTAAAGGAGACGATGATGATAAGAAATAAAGAAGCCGTGGTAGCTCAGTGATAGGGCGTTCACCTCTGGTGCGTCGAGTCTCTAGTTCGATCCTAGCACGAACCAAGTAGACTTTATGGTGGCTTTTCTCGGTGTTCTCCCGTTTCCTCCCACTTTATTCATTCCACCCTTTCATTCATTTCTTACCATCACTGTCTCCTTTCACTTGCACGGGATAACCGTAGGACGTAAAACTGAAAGATTTCATTTCTTTTTTTTTCATTTCACAAAAAATGAATGAAATAGTGGAATGAATAAAGTGGGAGGAAACGGGAGAACACCGAGAAAACCCACACGCACGGTGTTTGTCCACCACAAAGTTCACTTGGTTAGAGCTGGCATAAATCCATGGACTCCACGCACCAGAGGTGAAGGAACGCTCTACCTCTGAGTCACCGTGGCCCAATCGTATTTTGAAGCTCACTAAAATAAATACAGATCGGATATGTCTTATGACAGCTGATAATATAAGTTATTTTACTTGTGCTTATCTAATATTACCATAAATAATAACTCAAAATATTTAAATAGAGTTTCGTGAGTATCTTTTATGTCCATACGGAACAGCGAGGTTAAAGAGACACAGAACATATTATGAACGTGGATTCCGAACCACAAACAAAACCAGTTGTTGACGGGTGCACAAATCTTCATATAAGATCAAACCTAACGATATGGGAAGTTTCTTCTCACATTATTTTGCCTTCAAAGAACCTCGGTTACCTGACCCTTAAAAATATTTCGATAGAGTAAATAAAAGGAGTAAAACTTTTTCATCTTCATTTATACGGCACGATAATAAGTTCCATTTCATTCCTTCTCTCTTTATAGAAACCGGAAGATGTAGACCTTCCATTTCTTTTTTAGAATTGAGGGTACGGTGGATGAGTAGTTCAGTGCTTACCCCTGGTGCGTCGGGTCCCTGGTTCGTTTTTTTCTTTTTGCCAAGTAAGTTTGTGTTGAACAACACCATACCGTGAGATTTCTCGGGTACACCCGTTTCCTCCCACTTGCTCATCCTACTAATTCTTCCATCATCATTCACTTGCCTTAGAGAAAATCTTGAAAAAACGAATTTTCCTGGTGGTGTCGTTCGTTGCGAATATTGATAACTTTTATTTTATTGGAACCTTTTAATTGTTTATGTTTTGAATACGTTAGAAAATATACTTTTAATCTTCAAATTATATCTATTGCAGTTTGACATCTTCTAACGGTGACACACACATCCCTAACACTGACGTATTTAGTTATAACAGAGACAGGCATAGACTTAACAATAACGCAGATACTACTTGCTAATATAATATTATGAGTTCAAATATTCCTGGTAAAGAAAACGGAAGATAGTGTAAGTAATTGCATATTTCATTACAGTAATAATATGTGTGTGTGATTATCTTCCTGCATAGAAAATAGTCGCCTAGAGGTCCCAATTTTCGTACAAACACAGTTCTTCAATCAGATCTAATCGCATACGAAGCCTTCTTTTTTCTAGATTTTCGGCATGGGAGTGGGTAAATATTAGAATTGAATCCTTCGTATTCGTGGTCGCTATTGTCCTGCAGTGTTAGGCAACCAACATGACAGAGTGGATGAATGGGTTGCATACATCTGAGGGGATGATAAACCTATTCCAACCACAGATAAATCTAGAGAGGGTGGGGGTGAGACGTTACAGCTAAAAATAATCCAAAACGTCAGATATTGCTGTCGAGTTGGGTTCACTCATTCCATGCGAGAATCCCGGTTTCATCCCTTAATGGAACCACATGTAGTATGTTAAACATCAAAGAATAGGATAAACTAATACAAGAAGGCAAAATTCTTTATCCTTTATAGGGGCGCAGTAGCTCAGTGGTAGAGCATTCACGTCTGGTGCATGAGGTCCCTGGTTCGATCTCAGCTCGCGCCAAGTGAACTTTGTGGTAGACAAATACCGTGTGCTTGGGTTCTCACGTTTCCTCCCACTTTCTTCATTCCACCATTTCATTAATTACTCATCATCACCGTCTCCTTTAGCCTAACCAACATAACCGTAGGACGTAAAACTGAAAGATTTCATATCATTTCTTTATCTCTTATGTATAACTAGACGTCAATTTCCGACAATCTTATGTTAAAGACTATTTGTATAAAGTGTGCTGTTACTTTGCACTATAATTTATTGAAATACTCGTATACGAATGATTTTATCAGAGAAACACTGAAACATTATTACCGTGAAAGTTCCTCAAGATTATATCATTTTTGTTCTGAACAATTCAGAAAGAGAACGTTACGCAATATTAAATAAATAAAAACAAAGTCTATACTATCAAAAATAACATACATAAATAAAACCTGATGTGACTATATCGAATACTACTTTTAAGATATGTATTTACGCATAATCGTACTAACAAATATAATGTCACACGCACACGAACAATAGAAACAGTTAATTGCATATGTGATCATTTATCATTAACTAGCTGAACCTGCGCTCTCTACACAGCGCATAATTCACAGATGAGCATGAATCTCCTTGTTATTCCTCACATTTGTACATGTTCTTTTACAACACAAGTCAAGGACAAATCGGCAAGGGCTATCATAAAGGGTAGATTTTTTCGATTATTTTTTCAATATCTCGCACCGCTTGCAAGATTTGAGCCTACTTTCATTGGAGTTTCCAATTCATGTACGATCAGTCTTTTCTTTCTTCTTGCATGCAGTATGTCATAAGCAAATACATTACACACACAATTAATTATAATGTCAGTGATATATGGTGTTCATTGGACGAAACACTCCAACATTAAAGATTCATCTTAGACTGGAAAAATGGTTATCCTTCGTTTTTCATGATCATTTAGCCATGAAAGAAACACCGGAGAGATATACTAACACCGTATACAAATGCGAGGTGTTGGAATGTATAACTCGTAGGATATGATACATTTACTTTTAAAAAATTCAATATTACCAGTTTACTTCTAAAAAAAAGTGTAATAAAGAAATAATGGCTATATTTAAAAAAATTCAATTAGAACTGAACAATCTACACACAATTTGCAATCGACCAGTGAAAACGGCATCTTTCTAGAGCTTGTGGTTTCCGAGATTTCATTGTCAATAGAATTGGCCACAAACATATAAACTTTCATGACCACAAACATATAAACCTAGGATTTTAATATATATATAGATTGTTGCGTCCGAGTTTTCAATTAACAGTTTGGGAACGTTCTGAAGTCACGTACATACGGAATTTATTTCTTACTTTTTTAAGTCTGTATATGTCCTCTTCCAAAATAAGTAGAAAAGCTTATTTTAGTTAGGTTTGTTTTAAAGATATATCTCAAAACTACAAAGATATGGATTTTTTGCGTTTCACTTTCTTTCAAGATAGGTGTTCTCCAGACACCAAACATAAATTTTTCAAGTTCTTCGGTTTGTTTCAACATAAGTGTAGTGTTCTCCAATCACCAAATAGAAATTTCACAGATCCGTCGATTTCTTTCAGCATAGATCTAGTCAAGCACCCATCCAGAAATGTTTGTTGGGAAGGGGTGGTTAGTCCAATACTACTAGCCATTACGTCTATGTAATATGGAACAGGTATTATTATGCACCCGAAAAGACTATAAGTAATCATAAAGTACTTTCACCTACATTTTCAGAAAAATGATACTCTGATAGACCTTGTAGTTATCTTTCAGTGCAATGCTTTGGTACAGACAGAGAATCATACAACAAGCAAGAAAGAAAATTACAAATTTAACGTGTAAGTAGAGGGATAGAGGAAATTATCATATTTGTTAGAAGTACATTACCAGGCTCATATATAATTTCCATGTGTGTGTGACGATGTTTCGTTGTCTCTGAGTCACACCGGGCTTGTGTCCGGTTTACCAGGTGTGATGGGTCATGATCTGATCGCTCTGGGTCAGCCCTTACTATAAAAACTGATTAAATTCTACAAGAGTGTTAGCGTTTAACGTTAAAAAAATGTTTAACGATGAGACATAGAACAATTTGAGAGATTTTTGATCTGAACAAAATTACATGAGTAAGCGTAAATCCTCATGCGTGGTTTTTGAGAAAATCGAATATTTATGGCGTTAAAAAGTATGTCTTTGGTTCCCAAACTGATGTGCATGGGTGATTCGGAAAGTAATGCCTCCAAGCTCACTAGTTGGCCAATAGTAATACAAACATTCTGATTTTTTTTATCATTAATGCAGTGATGTTTACGCTATAGAATGTCATTTGTTTCACCTTCCTATCTCTTCTCATTCTAAAGTAATGGAGCAATCCATGGAATCCAGTGGGGACGTTTGGTTGAAACAGCGGACTGTGTCATTGAATTTCTGACTGCAGATGGTTGTGCGCCCAGGAACAGTCATCGCCGGCGACGGGTCGTGGATATACCATTACGACCCGGAAACGAAGCGTCAGTCGATGGAGTACTGCCACACGTTCTGTCCTCCGCCAAAAAAAAAAAAAAAATTCAAAGTTGTCCCATCCGCTGGCAAAGTGTTGTTGACATTCTGCCTTATCCTGCCTATAGTCCGGATCTTGAGCCCTGCGACTTTTGAGTCTTCCTCAAATTTAAGGACCACCTGAAGGGTCAAAGCTACAGTTGTGGCGTGGAGGCGGAAGCAGCAGTTCAGTAATAGTGTCACCAGCAAGCATCACATTTCTTTGCCGACGGTATGAAAAATTTTGTTTCGTGTTGGCGCAAATATGTTGCCCGTAATGGGGACTATGTTGAAAAATAATGGTAGCATTTCTAGCCGACAGTGCAAGTTTTCCACTGATATGTGTATCGGTGCTGTCCAGTGGCGTATTTACGATTTTGTTTCGGGGAGGGCTTTGCCTGAAAATGTGAAAATTCTGCAAGATATTTCATATACTTGACTATAGTGAGTAAGATTTCGGGAGGGCTTAAGCCCGGAAGCCCCCCCCTTAAATACGCCACTGGTGCTGTCTGTCAAACACAAATAAAGGTATCACTTTGGAGGCTTTACTTTCTGAATCACTCTCGTAGTTGTATTTTTATTGTCCTGGAATCAGAGGTAAAGGTGAGAGGGAAAGCGGGGGAAGTCGTCCTACACTTCCAGAAAATCTGTGGCGTCCCTCGCTTTCTAAAAATTTACAATGGGCAAAAAAGGCATGGAGAACAGCTTGACGTCATGCGTCCCCCTACCTTTTCAGATCAATTTTTACCCCTGCCTGGAATAGTTTCTTTGTCGATATATTGTGTGTGAAAAACAAACACTGCTGGGTAGGAGATTATATTACATGTATAGTTGTTTGATTTCTTCTAACACGGATGCACATACTGCTTATAGAAGATAGACATAGTTTATATACATATATAACTTTTTCTTTCATGTTTTAATTGTCTTTCAGAAGTGGAAATGCCCAGCCCAAAAACGAAACCGTCGACATGTTCAATTTAAAAGAAGGTTACAATAAAAATGTACCTCCGCAAAATGCAGGTAATTTCAATTTATTTTCTTATTCTATTACTTCAGATCAGCCTATCTTTCCCTTTGTTATTTCTTTATTTGTTAGTAGCAGAATGCTCGTAGACAGAATATGTTTCATTTTGGATATAAAGGGCACCAAAACTGTTACAAATCGCCAACTTCGAGTCCCCAAAAGCTATGAATTCATCACTAATATCAGTCACTTTCAATTATTTTTTACATGTCACCATACCCCCTTAGGAGTACTAATGAGCAAGGGCGCCGATTTCTCTGTAAATTTGGGGGGGCCTACTCAGGCGCAGAAGGTATATATATATATGAGGATGTTAAGACAAATTGCATTCAAATTATACCAAATATTGTATATTCGTAAATACACTAGGGGGCTCACATGAGCTTTGGGGGAGGCCGGGTCCCCCAGGATCGGCGCCCTTGCTAATGGGGGTTGCATTTGGATTTAAACGGCATCTCAAGTGTCACTTTTCATCTTGGCAAAATCGAAAACTATAGATTAGACACTAAACACAAACTGGGACGACAAACATATCCTTTCATCCATTACAAACCAAGATTTAGAAATTTTCTTTTTCGTTAAGACTCACAGGACAGTTCCAGCTCATGACTCACGATACGCATGAAGTGGCAACTGCGTACCACGTGCTTCTCCAAACGTCAATTTGCTTCTAGTTTTGAAAACACTTTAATATCAGTAATTTTCCATCATTTTTATATATATATCTCCCACTCCCAAAGTTGCGGGGCTGAATTTGGATTTAAACAACATCAGAAGTGTCACTATTTATCTCAGCGACCCCGAAAACTATGGATTCCACACTAATATCGGTCATTTTCGATAATTTTTATATACTTTTCCGCTCTCCTAAGTTGCGCCATCAAAGTGAAATAATAAGAAACATCCCGGGCCCGAACCTCAACTATGTTGAAAATTTGATCCAGATTAGTCTCCTGGTTCAAGAGTTATTAAGTAGTGATGAGCGCAAGAGTCTTGGTCTTGGAGTTTGTGCAAGAGTCTTGCATGCAAAACCAAGACCAAGACCAAGACCAGGAATCCCGATGCAAGACCAAGACCAAGGGGTGCAACATCAAGACAATAGACAAAGACCAAGACCATACCTGAAAGACCAAGACCATACCTGCAAGACCAAGACCAAGACCAGGACCAAGACTCTTGCGCAAGAGTCTTGCACAAGTACCGGTACTTCTTGAATTCTTGTATAGAATGTAAAAGAGGAACACGAAAAATCATTACATCTTACACTTGAATTTCTTGGTTTGAGTAAAAATGCGCTGGAGTGAATGCGTTCTCAGTAGTTACGCAATCTGTGTGAGTCGATCTGCCCCTGTAGCATATAGCTACAGTATGTCGTTTTCTGAATCGGTTGTTCGCGTTTTCTGTAGTTATTACTCGTTTTCAAACCACACAGGTGTCATCTTGCGATATATGAGATATTTTGATGGACAAACACCGTGTGCGTGGGTTCTCCCGGTGTTTTCCCGTTTCCTCATACTTTCTTCATTCCACCATCTCAGTCATTTCTCATCGTCACCGTCTTCCTTAGACTTGGTGCATAATAGTGGGACGTTAAACTAGATATTTCATTTCAAAACATATCAGTTCTGTTCTTCGAAAACTAAAGAGAAATGTAGGGAACATCGCTAATTCCGTACACTATGGGTATGACCTTAGCTCCAAGGCTCAAACATCCGTTGCTAATTTGTAATGTGTGCTCATAAAATTAGTGTCAAAATAACATTTTCATTACATTGACAAAAACTTATTGCATGTGGCCGGGCGGATACTTGTACTTTGAATAATTGTTTATCAATGTAACTTTTAGCTTCCTTAGGTATAAGGCACATCGAGGATTGAGCGATATAACATTATACAACAATAAATAATCCATATTTACAAGTGAGAGTGATTTTGTACAGTTACATCAAATAACTTGGAGTTTGAAGACGGCCGTTATTTTGTATTTTTAATATAGGTCAAAAGTATTTATAGAAATTGAGTTTACACGAAAGACATAGAGAGTTGGGTTCTTTTCAGTTTTCACTCAAATTGTTCTAAAATATTAAGAGATTTGATTATAATCATTGTTATTTTAACTCTCTTTTTTGGCCAATATTGCTAAACATATCATCATCATCATTATCATCATCATATAGATATTCAGCCATTATTGGCAGGTCACTTGCTGCAACTGAGAAGCTTCGATGTGCGGTAGTCCTCAGCTACTCTCTTCTTCTTGACGTAGCAATTTTCTGAGTTAATACTTTCCTTCAACTACAGTCTTCTTCTCCCCCTTCCTCTCTTTCTTTTCACCATACCGTCTAGCTCGTCTCTCATAATACAGTTCCTCCTCAGCCAATATCCCAAATAGTTCCTCTTCTTTCTCTTAGTTATATCTAAAACCCTTCTTTTCTCCCCTACTGCTACTATTTCTAACACCTCATTCGTTTCCCGTTCAACTGAGCTAATTCTTTCCTTTATTTTCAAGTCTACATTTCGAAAATCTCCAATTTTTATGTTGTTTTTGCGTAATGTCCTTGTTACTGCACCATAGAGTACATAATGAAATCAGTAAAACAAAATCTCAATATTTAATTGGAAGTTTGTTCAATACAAAAATTAGCTAATCGTGGTTGAAAAGAAAAAAAATACAATCTGAGGCTTTAGAGTGTAAAAATAATTTTGTAATTTATAGTATTTCAGTAATCTGTGCTCTCTTGATTTTCTTTCGTGCGTCTCAGGCGTAGCCTCCCCAGTTTGGGAACCAGTGGAGTGTTGCATCTGTTAAAAACTATATATATAAAAAGATTATGATTTATCTTATAAGTAGAGAAGTGTGGGCACCCATTAAAAAAATAAAGGTCATCACCCATAGGTAAACTATATTAGATTTAGAAACACATTGTATTTCCGTTTCTATTGGCAAATTTTAGAACTTGTTATCCCTTATATCCAGAGTAAATTTTAGCTATGAAAAACACAAGATTTCTTAAAAGCAAGACTTGCAAGACCAAGACCAAGACCAAGACTCGGTGTGCAAGACTCGGTCTTGGTCTTGATTTGCCCATGACTATTATTGTCTAAAACAGTCACTTTCATTTTCGTATATATATAGATATAGATATAGATAAAATTTGGATTTACGAGAACTTATTGCGGTGACATGTAAACATAACCAAAGACGAGCGATATTAGTGCCCAATCAATACTCTTCTGGGTCGCTGAGATGAATACTGATACATGACAATGCCGTATATATTCCAAATTCATCCCTCGTGCGTATTCTAACAAAAGAAGTGGTTCAAATACTTTTTCTAAACCTATTACCCCCGTTCGAAGAAGGGGTGTTTCAGCTTGTAATGAACGAGTGTAGTTTAGAAAAATGCGACTGAAGCATTAGTAAGTTTAGGAAAATTCATTTCCAATCTCTATTCTTAATGTTTCAACCGTGAAAACGTGTCTCTACTTATAACTGTATTGTTAAATAAAAATACACAAACGTAGGTATAGGTTATTAATACTAATATAATGGGTTAACGTCTAGGTAATATTAATAGGTTAACGTCTTCTTACAGGTGAACCAACGGACCTCAGACTGGATGTGATGATTGACAGGATTTCGGAAGTCAATGAACACAGAAGAGTAAGTCTTATCTCTTTCAAAGATTTTACATTGTTTTCTCTTCTCCTTACGCACACACTGCATTGGATACACTATTCAACACCAAATTTCTTTCCTGAAAATTAATAGGCGACTCTGATATATATACTGCACACAGCATGCGTTATTCATACATTGCAATATATAAAATACAAACGATCATTAATGGAAAATACATTACTTCCAGCCCCCGTGGTAGACGAAAGTTGAAAAAATGTTGCGGGAAAAAGTGGAAACTTTACCGTCGGAACTAACTTTTCCCACTTACACCTGGCAACATCGGACGGCGATGAAACAACTGAGCATCAATATTGTATGTTTATTTTCCTGCTTGTTCGTGTGGTGAGCTACAGTTGGGTTAACAAGATGGCGACGGACATCTTTACATCTGAAATATCATGCTCCTTCAATTGTGCAATTGTGAATTCGTACATAATTTTAAATTTTGACAAAATTTAGTTTCTTTACAATTTTTATATATTATTACATCTTTTTTATATGTCCTGAGCCTCTAACCCCCAAGTAATTTTACAAATTGCGTGAAAACAAATCTACTTAGAACAGGCGAATTCGTCCATGTTGGAACGCGCCATTTTATACAAACCTACGTTTTCAAAAACAATTAAAACAAATTTAGTGAAGCAGTCCACAGGGCTATACGGCCGGGACTTCCTTCATAAATCTCCCAAATGGGAGATAACTAGAACTAGAGCTACATTTTCTCTTGATATACTGTGCTAATAGAAGATAAACAACATTGAGACTTGTGTTCTTGTGACTCACAGCTTGTGCATCCTTTGTTGTGAACTGGGCAACATTTGAAAACGTTGTTGTGTTTTGTGTTTTATAATGATCCTGACAACTTCTGTTATGTGTGTGGACGGATAACTCCAAAACCGAAGCTCACTAAGATAACGCCTGTTGTGAGAAAAGCGTATGAATTGTATTTTTAATCGAAAGTCGACGTAGACAAATCCCAGGCACCGAAATTCTGTTCTAAATCCTGTACAGTAAATTTAGGGGCCTGGTTATGTGGTTCTCACAAGTGTATGCCATTTGCTACACCTATGTTACGGTTTGAATCACATGATCATGTACACGACTGTTACTTTTGTCTGACAAATATAAAGGGAATAACCTCCAAGGGTAAACGATCAGTACAATACCCAGATCTACAATCAGCTAGAAGACTCATCCCACATGGTGAAGGTTTTCCTGTGCCAGTAGCACCAGACGCATGGACAATAGACAGCAGTGATGTTGATGAAAGTGAAGATGGATACTCAGAGTGAAGACCCTACATACAGTGCACGTACCAAAGAACCACATTTGATAACGCAAGAGAAACTGAACGACCTTATTAGAAACTTGAACCTACCCAAACAATAAGCTGAACTCTTAGCTTCAAGACTTCAAGGTTGGAACCTTCTTCAAAAGGAAAGGAAACTAACATTTTACCGTGGTAAACAACATGACTTCCTCAAATTTTACAGCAGTAGTGATAATTGCGTATATTGTACTGACGTGGAAGGACTGATGCAGGCATTACACATAAAGTCGGTGAGTGGCATTTATTCTTGGACTCGTCAAAAGCAAGTATGGAGTGTGTTCTCCTCCACAACGGTAATACATACCCTTCCATTCCAATTGGATATTCCGTTAATTTCAAAGAGACGTATCAAAATGTGAAACTTCTTTTCGACAAAGTGAGGTATGCTGAGCATCAGTAGAATATACGTGGGGACTTGAAGGTGATTGGTTTATTGCTAGGGTTACAGTTGGGTTTACAAAGTATTGTTGTTTTCTGTAAGAGTGAGACAGTAGAGCAAGGGGTCTGCACTACACACAAAGAGAATGGCCTACTCGTACATCCCTCACTCCCGGAATTAAGAATGTGAAAGAGAAACCCCTTGTTAATCCCAAGAAAATTTTTCTGCTTTCCCTACACATTAAGTTAGGCCTTATGAAGGTGTTCGTGAAAGGGCTGGAAAAGGAAGGACGAGTATTTAAGTATCTCCAAGAAAAGTTCCCAAAAATATCAGATGCTAAATTAAAAGAAGGTGTATTCATTAGTCCCCAGATATGTCAGTTGATGAAAGATGACATATTCGAATCAAAACTGACTGAGGTGGAACGGAAAACCTGGAATTCTTTTAAGAATGTCTTAGAAAACTTTCTGGGAAATAACAAAAGTGCGAACTATGCGCAACTAGTGGAGGAGTTGTCAAGTCTGCACTCTATGGGATGCAACATGTCACTGAAAGTGCATTTTCTACAAAGTCACCTGTCTTTCTTTCCCGAAAACCCAGGAGCTGTGTCTGATTAGCACGGTGAGAGGTTTCGACAATCCATTCAGACTCTGGAGCAGCGGTAAAAGGGAAACTGGTGTGTCAATGCTCGCAGATTTCTGCTGGAACTTGGCACGTGACACGCTCTTTACATCACACAAGAGGCAAGCTTCATAAGTGTTTCTTTTCTTTTGAGTGCCAATGTATAAATGCAGTAATTTCAGCAGCAGCTTTTCCACACTTACACGTGGAAACTTTGTACTTTTCATTGTTAGGGCATAGGAGTTTTTTTTTTTTTTTTTTTTTTGTAGTTTGACATACAAAATGTCGCATTTGATTTTACACATATCGCATTTTAGGCTATACAATTGCACATTTTGTCGCCAAGTAAATTAATTTACAAGATTAAATATACAATATTATACAAACTCTAATACAGGCTTAATATACGTACTTCATCAACTTGCGAAAAACCTCTTGCCCCTATTTATTGTTTGTCAATCTAATATGAATGGAAATGCCACGAAATATAAAAAATATACATTTTCGTTTATATTTACGAGATCCAGATGTGCCACGTATATATATTTTTCAACATCTCGTTTTTACATCAAAGTCACAATATTTATTAAAATGCATACATTAAAAAAGCCTTTTAACCTTTATTTACAAATTTCTCAACAACCAGCTCTGATACAGCATATCTGACTTCAGATTCGTAATCAGAAAGTCAAAAACTATATAAAAAAACACCTACTTTCATTCAGGAAAGAGAAAAAAAGGTGAAAATCTGTAGAACACTCTTTATATTTTTGGAGAGACACGTCCATCCTGTTCCCCGCCAGGGACGCCCATGGCATTACTGTTATCACCATGTGTAGGATGTTACATTCCCTTCGGCATGCACTGATTCGATTAGGAAGGGTGTAATAAAGCTGTTGTGTCATCTCCTAAGGCAGATTGGACTACAATTGTAGTACGACTAACGCCTGGACATTGGCTCTGGAATGGAGTTTTTCTTACTGGCTGGCTCCAAACGTGCTCTATCGGGGACAGATTGGGGGCTCTTGTTGGTAAAGGGAGTACCTCAACATCATGCAGACAGTTTATGGAGATACATGCCGTGTATAGAAGATCATTGTCCTATTGAAAGATGGAACCAGGATACTATCTCATGAGATGTAACATGAGGAATCAAGATGTCCGTAAACTACTAGTGAGCCGTCAGAATCACCACCAGAAGTGACGTGAAGTCATACTCGATGGTTCCCCTCATGACACCAGAGGTAAGATCGATATGTCTTTCCAAAACATTAGCAGAATGTGCCCTTTTTTCCTCGGTATAGCCATGCTCGGTACAGAACTGAGTCATCGCTAGAAACGATGCAACGCCAATCTTCAGTAATCAATGTATCCCAGGTGTAGGACCACTCCAAATGCAGCTGTATATGTTATGATGTTAAAGGCATCCTACGCATGGGTCGGCGATTCAGTAGTCTGCTAGACTGCGAGGTGACAGCCGAATGATGCGGGTGATAGGGGATGTTGTAGGAAGTTCATTACTTCAGCCCAGAGGCACGCCTAGATGTGAATGGGTTACGATGTGTTTAGCAGTACGATATTAGATATCGTGTAAGTGGCCATAATGTTTTGGCTGGTGAGTGTACATTCACAATAAATTAATTTTACAGTAAAATGATAAGGTAGAACGAAAATTATGTGAGAATGTTGTATTGCCATCGTGATTATGTGTATTTGTACAAACTTTGAGAGCTCTCAGTCAGTACAGAAGTCAATGAAGTTTAAGATACATGATTTGATTTTAACAAACAAACTGAAAAGTAATCTAACAAAAGCATTTTAAAAAAAATACATTAGTCAATAAGTGATTCTGGTTGATCAAAACAGACATTGCACAAGGTTGAATCAATTTGATGGCGTTCTTAGGTATCGAAGAAAAAGTAATTTTTGTCTACATTAATCTCGTTAACCACTCTTATTATTATTTTGATTGTTATTATTGTTCTGTTATTGCATTAATATCTAATTTGTAGTGGCGGATCCGGAAGGTAAAAAGTTCGGGGGGGGGGCAACCAACAGTCGTTCTTTCAGAAAGAATGTTCCGGGGAGGCACACTTAGTATTCCGCGGGGTACTGCTGGTACTATTCTATTTATTATTATATTATAAACGTATTATTTTGGTCTCCTCCGGGGAGCAGTCTTAGAGCTCCGGGGGGAACAGTGCCCCCATAAAACTTGTCTGGAAGAAATGCTGGCAGCCAGAACCCAGAGTATGATAGGTATATGATATATTTACTATAAGTTTTCAAAAATATATAAATGATAGCTGAAATTATTTTGGTACTAAAAAACTTGAGGGCTTAGCCCTCGGTTACGGACTAGATCCTCCACTGGCAGTTTGTTAGATTTACCAGTGTCAACTAGCGCTTAAGCTGTATTTGGAATTGTATTCGTAAATAAATAAAATAAAATAAAATAAATATTTGTATTCGATAACGCTTTACTTTTTTTGTCGGCAGGAAGTAGAAATGGATCTGTTGCTTCGCATTCACTGGATTGAAACCCGAGTAACGGTAAATCATGAGTTTCTGGACAAAGACAACAATAGTCGGCCTGTCTCTTTGGACGCAGACGTCGTGGAGCTGTTTTGGTTTCCAGACATTTACATTCGGGAGATGAAGAACATGAAACTGATGGAGATGTTTTATAAACTACGATCCATGAAGTTGTACAAGACTGGAGAAGTTGTTTTCAAAATGTCGTAAGTGTTGGATCTCTTTCTGATGGTGATCTCCTTTTAGAAAAAAAAATCGTAATGAATTATTTTTGAACATAGGAGTGGACTTGCTCCGTGAAAAGAGCGGTTCTATAGATATTGAGAGGGTATTATTATCAATTGGTCAGACGAGCTCCTCCGTGGCTAAGCGGTTAGCTACGCGCCTTTGCGTGGGAGACCCGGGTTCGATTCCCGGCGGGAGCTCATGTGGTTCGGATTTCACGTTAATCAGTAGGTCCACGTCTCATATAGCCTCGCTGCTGAAAGGGACGCTAAACTAAAATCAACTCAACTCAACTCAATTGGTCAGAGAGGGGAGTATTAAGAGTCGTGGGTCACGAATTTTATTGGGATCTGCGTCTCGCTTCTTAGACCATTTAGCACGGTAACCCAGACAGATTTGGTGACGTGGGCAGATCCAGTGACCCGGAAACAGGCCAAATAAAGGGTGTCTCATAAGGATCGCAACTTTGTAAATGTCCGCCATTTCTGTCCTAGTAAGTTGGCAGCACTGAACGTTATACGATTTTCATCTGTTATCTTTGTGGTTAGTAGTCACGTAGCGCCGAATAGCGTATGATAGTCATCTGTTTTCTATACGGATAGGAATGGAGCGCTTCACGGCAAAACAGTGTGTTGTCATTAAAAATGTGGTGAATCTTCTGAATTCCTACCCGTACAAAAAACAGATGACGATCATTCACTCACTATTCGGCGCTCTTATACTAACCATAAAGACAATAGATGAAAATCGTATAACGCTCAGTGCTGCCAACTTACGAGAACAGAAATGGCGGGCATTTGAAAAGTTGCGATCTTTATGAGACACCCTTTATTTGCTGTACCGCATTATTGCAGAAATTTACAGTAGATTAATTAATGTTCACTACTCGATCTCGAATGTTCATTTGTTTGATTCCGGTGTGATGTTTCTTAATCAAGATACCATGCTTTGCATATTTTAAATGTAATTTCATGCTTACTCATCTTCCCATGCTGAATATAATACTGTGGTTTTTGAACACAGACTATATAAAAAGATTTAACAAAACACTGTTAGGGCTCAGCAACATCCTTTATACTCTACACGACAACTTTTGCACTTTCACTTGATTAAACTTTGGCGATCTCCTATAAGAAAAACATATCTCTTATGTGATTTTCACGCGTTTATACTTTGATAAACCTTGTAGTTACCTTTCAATACAATCTTTTGACACGCAACAAGTGAGAAAGAAAATTCTAGATTTAGTGAGAAGACAGAGAGAGAGACAGAGAGAGAGAGAAGAGAAGAGAATGGTGTTTGTTAGCACGGGCGTCTCTGGCGGGGGGACGAGGAGGACGCGTCTCCCTAAATATTTTGAAGTACAAAATATTCAATATTTTATTCTAATTTAACTTGATTACTAACGACAGAATAACATAAATAATAATAATTATATTTATTTGGAATATAATACTCAGGCTATGAAACAATTATAACAAAGTTCTTGATATACCTTCGGCGGTCCGTGAAGGTAAGCAGATAGGTAACAAATGGAATCGAAGATAATAAACAGGTTGCCTAGGTAGTACCATTTAAATCACTTTCTTTGATGTTCCCCCTTCCCAAATTTTGCATGCCAGAGACGCCAGTGTTTGTTAGAATTATATTAGAACTTTCACACCCACTTCCCCCATATGTATGACGATGTTTCGTCATCTCTGGATCTCTCCCGGTCACACCGGGTCATGGTTTCACTGGGGTCACCGAGTCACGGATGTTGTGAGTCATGAGTCTAACTGCTTGGGGGGATAAGACTCCCCGAAGAACGTAGATTCTCACGTTTTTCACTATTATATTTTTATACTATGCATTCAAATGTATATTCATCTCAAATTCTTGAGACGGGATAACTGGCCCCCTAACCTCCCCAGATTACACCCCTGAGTGTAGTCATAAAGTGTAAATTAACTTTACTCACACCAAGGTGGGGAAAAAATGTCCACACTTTTTTGCGAGAATAATTTTTATGCATGTTTCTTTAGTATCATGTCATAACTCAGGTTTTCTGTCAAAAAATAATATAGATTTCATTTTTTGTCATTCATTACTTTTATTTTTTAGAAAATAACCCAAAATTAAAAAAAAAAAGTTTCGTGGTGAACATAAAGTAATCCTCCCTTGGTGTGTACATATGCATGAGGTTATTTCCAGTTAAAGTTGAAGATTATGACACTAGGTGTTGCTGCGGGTACAGCTGATGCAAAGCGTCGTACGTTTAAACGGAAAAGACTTGCTTATTTTCAGAGTGGTTATATTAAATGTGTAATCATAACGCACACCAAGGGGTTACGCGTTACACCGCTCACTAAGGCATGATATTAAAAATGTTCATCATATAAATTAAATTTTTGTCTCAGAATTTGTAATCCATTTTGTATTAAGTATAAGTATAAACTAAGAAAACTGAAGTCACAAACAGGGGTGCCCATCCCCCCAAAAACTGATGGCGCACTCCCCCCCAAAGTGATGCCACTTTTGAGCTGGTTTTCAGTTTACCGCAGGCCCTGGAAAATGTAATCGCACAAACAGAAAACTATACAAAATATTATCATTAATTCATTTATTATACATCATGTAGCAATTGAACAGCATTACTTATTAAGTGTCGTACATGGTATAAATAAGAAATAAATAAATACTCCCAGCAGAAAATGGGTAAATTACCTACACAAAGCGATAAACCGACCAGCCCATCCTTTCATATAGCAACTTGCGCGGTACTTCATTCGTAGAGTTTCTAAGCAGGGGGTAGGGGGATTCATTCTCGAGATTAAAAAAAAAATCGCATCGTGTTCCAATGTTATTCTGACGACAGCAAAATCACTTATTCGACATTAGAATAAAATTCTTCCCCATTTTTTTTCTCGATGGCACAACTTGCGCAATTCATCCCTCCTGCGGGCGGCCCTTCTCTCTTAAAACGAACCAACCTTTCCTTTCATACGGCTACTTGCGCGGTACTTCATTCATCGAATATCGAAGCAGGGGGTACGGGGGTTCACCCCGGAAAATTTTTGAAAATTAGCTTCTCAAAATCGTGTTTTAATGCTATTCCGACAGCAAAATTGCTAGTTCGAAAGTAGAGTAAAATCCCCCCCCCAAAACTTTTCTCAATGGCGCAGCTTGCGCCATACATCCCCCCTGTGGGCGGCCCTGGTCACAAAATAGAGAAGAATACTACACAATTATGAGTAAAAAAAAAAATTATGTGATGAACATTTTTAAACCCTGCCTTGATGTGCGATGTTACACGTAATCTCTTGGTTGAGTCGATTTTGAGTTTAACGTCCCTTTCAGCTGCGAGGCTATATGAGACAGGACCTAACGATTAACGTGGAATCCGAAACACATGAGCTCCCACCGGGAATCGAAACCAGGTCTCCCACGCCAAAGGCGCGTACGCTAACCGCTTAGCCACTGAGGAGCTCCACGTATTCCCTTGGTATACGTAGAGTTAAACATATTTCTTGTATGGACTTCTACAGTTTTGTGAAGAAAAAACGAGAGCCCTTCCATATGAAGTTTAGTTCGGTCATAAAAGAAGCATTCAAAAGACAGCCAATGCCACTATTTCTGATTTCTCTTAAATGTTGTTAAAAGGGAATATGAAAATAAAAAATTGAATAAGATTAAACAAATATAAATCTAGTTATGTTGAAAAGGCATAACTTCTTCTTCACAGGCATGAATGACGACTATGTTATACTTAAATGGATTGTCAAATTATGCCAGTTTGGCGAGTGCCCTGTTTTTTTTATTTTCTAAATTTTTTCACCAGTGATGCCAACCTAAAACGTTATAAAATCCCATCTCGAGATGTAGGAATTCCCATTTTCCTCTTAAATTTCCCAGAATCTACAAAATTTGCATAACTAACTAACTAACTGTATGGCCTATGGAACCCGGAGGTTCAATGCCGCTTTCACAAAAGCTCTCCACTGACTTCTATCCTTAGCTAACTAGATCCACTTTCTACTTTCTATTCTTATCTTTGCGAGATCCATCTTAATATTGTCCTTCCATCTGCACCTAGGTCTTCTTAATGGTCCTTTTCCGATTGGTCTTCCAGTTTAAGCTTTGAAAGCGTTAGTACTTTGTTAAATTCTCGCTACATGACCTGCCCACCTTAGCCTCCTAAACTTGATGACGCTAAGAATGTTTGGTAAACCGTATAAATTATGTATTTCCTCGTTATGAAGTTCCTGCCATTCCCCATTCTCGTTTGTCTTGGGTCCGAATATTCGTCTCAGGATCTTGTTCTCAAATACTTCCAGTCTATGTTCTTCCCTCAGAGTAAGCGACCATGTTGCGCAACCCTGTTTCTTTAATGTAAGTGTATTCAGATCTTTTACCTTAGTCAAATAATTTATGAATAAATAATTTAAAAAGACAATTAAAACTGTTGACGGAAACAGGCGCATTTTCTTTTAGTATTTTTATTACGCTTGTGTGTCGTAATCTTCGATGGAATATAGCGAAACTACGCAAGAAAACCTTCTTTCTCCAGTAATTTCGTGTGGGACGTTTTGGGGGTTGGTTGTTTTTAGTCTGGTACTTTTTTAGGAGTATGTTTAGTACAAGGGGTCCAGAAGCACGTAAAAAACACAAAATTTACAGGAGAAATGAGTGATGCAAGTACTTAGACGTAACATAACGTAACCAAATCTAAGCTAACCTAACATAAACTAACGTAAGCTAACCTGAACTAACCTAAACTAACGTAGTATTAGTAGAAATAAGCGAAATTCTGTCATTTTTTGGAAAATTATGCGGGACTCCTACACTAATATAACATAAACTAAACTAACCTAACGTAACCTAAACTAGCCTAACCTAACTAAAACTAACCAACTCTACCGTAAACTAACCGAATGTGAGCAGAAATTACCAAAATAGTAACATTTTTTAGAGAAAAAAGCTGGACCCCTTCTGCTAAACATAGGCCCTTTTTTATTATTATTATTTTACAGTAACAAAATTTGACAGTTAGCACAGATTTCAAGTTTATTGAGCACCCATTAGTCTACTACCTACCCATAGAGAATTTTGTTGGCGTAGGTGAAGTAAATGTACAAAAAATCCCACACATAAATTTCCTTTATCCCTATTCCAGAAATTAATGAGAAAATCCCATAAAATGGAATTTTTTCCACAGGTTAGCATCACTGTTGATCACCCTAATATGGTTATTACTAATAATAAATTAAAGTAAAAGTAAATCCACTCAAACAGAATTAACATTATATTCTCTTTTTTAACGTTGTTGTTTTGTTTTCAGGGCTGTGGTGAATCTGGAATGTGCAATGGACTTTACGCTTTATCCGCTGGACAAACACGAGTGTAAAATGCAATTCAGCAGCTGTAAGTTTCAATATTATTTATTATTTATTTTAGTAAAACGTTTTGCTTTGTTCAGAGATTGTTTTAATTCTACTTTGAGTTTTATTAGTATCTGAAGTCTATTCGAGAATTCTTAAACGCGTTCAATATCACCATTTTTTAAAAAAGTAAATGGCTTAAGACTATGAATACCATCAAAAATTTAGAAACTGAGCCAGATTTTGTCTGTAATATGCTATAAAATAAACTAATCCCAAATGTTCCCAAACGTATTCTTGTAGACCAGATATTTGATTACGTAGTTTATGACGTCATCATTGTTAGGCACCCAAACTTCTATAATAGCGTTTTGTATATAGTATTTGGATCAGTTTCTGATTTTTTCCAGCCTTATGCAGAGTCGTTTAGACGTTTGATTAGCGCCATACTAAGGGTTTGACTAACACATGATTATCAAAAGTGTATTCAGAATCTCAGATTAGCACGTAGTAGTTGACTAAGTTAATCGCAGGTGACTAATTAATTTAGAGCAGAGGGTACCCTGGTTTAGCCACGAGAATACAGACAATTAATTACCTGTTTCTCTTTCTATCTTTCCTTTCACCTCATCGGGTGAGTTAACTATAAACCAGCTATTTAGCCGAGTCCTTTACAATAGCAGAACTTTTTCTTAAGTTAGGTTGCCATGTTGGAAGATCGTGTAGCTGTGATTAAAAAAATCTTGCAACCCTACAATGTTTCTCCATGTAAACATAATCTTTAAAAAGACATGCAACATTTTTTCATCTTGCAAGGAGTCAAATCATGTTCAACTTTCTGGATCGTCTTGCTTGCTACCTGCTATCGCCCTCTCACTGACAGAAAGAAAACAAAACAGTTTTGCCGCTTCAAAAACGACGGATTCTTTTGGCCGGGTGGTGAAGCGCGCCAAAATACTCGTTTTTAATGAGAAGGTTCACTATTTATCCACTAGAGTGCAGTGCTGCATGGGTGGAAATATCCTTAATTTCAGAAAGTTGTAATGTGGTAAACAGTAAATAGAAAGATGGAGTTGCAAGATTTGTTAATGACAGCTACAAGATTCTTGTAGCATGGCAACCTAGCTTTAAAGTGAACAATGAGAGATGAGTAGAAGATTTCTAGTTTTATGAGGGATACATACAACTGATCAGTGGCGGCGGTTGGACGTTAAAAGTGGAGGGGCAAGACATGATCTGAATATTTGCATATAAATGTTAATTTACTTGCTTGTTTCTAATATTTTGTTTGATGAAAGGTTGTATAACTAATAGGATACTATCTTTTTCAGTTAAAATACCGTATATAGTATTTCATATTTTATTAAGTAAATTGACAAGAGCAAGAGCAACGCCAGTAGGTAGTAGTCCTTTGTACTCTTAAACAACAAAAGTGTAAGAGATTTGATTCCTTGCTCATGAACATCTTAAAATTCTGTCTGGAAAGCTGTGATCAGATTATTGAATAATAAATTTGCAAAACAAATAAATAGAAAGGATAATATTAATCATAGTAATAAATAATGATGCTTGTTTTGCAAGTCATATTGAAACAGGGATTAATGAACAACTTAATTTTTAATTCCACACATGCTATTAAATGTATGTTATTACTCTTAGAAAATGAAAGACAGTAAATACTACAAACATATGCTACGGTACGACATTTAAAGAAATATTTGCTTTTGCAACTTCCCGAAACATATTCGTTGCCATTAGGTGCAGTTTTCACTTTCTTGGAGCACATCAAAACACAACAATACTTAAGATTCATTCCATACTCCAGTTACACAAAATAACACTAAAACCTAGAATTATGTTGAATTCACTAAATTTAATTGTATATACACTCGTACACCCCTAACACCTACTTATACACTCATATATTACACTACAAGACAATGGAAAAGATAGAAGTTGTTTCTTATTACGCTATTTTCCCTTACTTTAGAAAGAAGAAAAGACATTTTAGGAACTGCCAATTTTTGTGCAATTAAAAAATAACTTGTGAAATACTTTTTTTTCTTCTTTTGCGAAATGCTCTCTGAATTAGTTTCAAAGCGGCTAACATATCGAGCCCTTGTAAAAAGTGAAAGTATGCTGAAATTGTTGTGCTCCAATAGGTTAATTTTGGGGTTATATTCTGTGGCAATTAAAACGCAATTCCTGTTGTTTTCTTTACTCCACGGGAAGACAACCAATACGTACTCACGGAACGGCAAATATATGGCACCATTTTATCTATGAACCAATAATACATACAAAAACTTTACATTTCTAAATGAAACTATATACATTAATGGGTTACTTCAAAAAAGTGCGGGGGCAGCTGCCCCCCTTTGCCCCTCTAATCGCCGCCCATGCAACTGATCAATAAATTATCTTCCGTTATAATTACAACATAATCCTTCTATTGGCACTAATATTGATTGACTTCTACTTATTCCTGCCATAAATATATCCCTCAGAAATGAATACGTTAATTATAATTCAATTCCGTAACTATTCATAAGTTATTGTGATGTCAAACCACAAAGAAAACAGTTCGAATTTCTTATTTCATATATTTTCATTTTAACAGACTACGAATGCACACGTCTAGATTTCCGTAATTGGCACATTTATTTTTCTCACTTGATTTGTTGGAGTTATATTAATTAATCATACCCAAATCAACTTATTAGCTGAACTCCAAGCAGACTCTGAATACCAAAAGGTGCACCCTCCTTAGTACAGAACTAGTACGATACTAACTAACTAATAGCATGACTAGCACTTGATTAACAAACTCTCTCTCTGAATACCACCCTTTATGTTCTTCCTTCTATTTAAGTTATTAACTTCTTTTAAGTAGGATGAGCGTAGACACCTTTATAATAATCGTGCCCCGTCCGTGCAATGAAAGTTCTTCCTCAAACTATGACATTGAAATTTCATTGGGTTGTTTTTTAATTCACACATGACGCGCCGTGACCCGACAGGCTGCCTTGAAGAGAAACTAGTCCGGCCGTGACTCGTTGGCTGCGATCCTTCAGATTTCTTCGGAGCATACGAAGCGACACAGAGCGCGACAAGAACAAATCAAGGGGAAATTGTGTCTTAAAGGCAGTAGCCGTACTGCACGGCACGGCATGGTATGTGTGACTGGTCGCGGCCGTGTTTCCGATGGAGCACGGCAGGAGAATGACATGGGCACGACATACACTGTGTGAATTAACCTTTAGACACCAAATTAATTACAGTTCCGTGACATTGTTCGTAATCCGGCATGTTTGTAAATAATTTCTTTTCCGTTGAATAAGTACCATTAATCCGTTCTATACGTGGTATTCTGTGTATATTCTTTTAAACTTTTTTTTTTCTGATGGAGAATATAGAATAAAAATAACATTGCCTTTTTTAATGATAAATAAGTAACATTGAATTAAAAAAAACAGTACAAGGGCAAGAAAAGAAAAAGTGCAAAAAAGAACAAAAAGTAGTTTTTGAACACAGATCTCTGACAGATAATGTTACGAAAAACCTTCAAAAGCACTCCTAGACACGTGGATATCTTGTCGGTTCGATCCCGAAATATTGTTCGTAAGCCGACGAAAAAATTGTTCTTATAATTTGTTTGTAAACCGATATGTCCGCAGAACGAGAAATTCGTAACTTCCTGATCCACTGTATATGTTATCTGTCAACAATTCCTTTTATATTGGCAACATACGGTTTATTTTAGGCACATAACGAGAGAAACTACTTCGATCACAGAGAAAGCTCAAAGGGGACTCAGTATCCCATAACTATTAAGCGCTAATGGCTATCATACAACTTACTTCTGACTCTAACCACACGCTAATCTAAAACTGAAAAATGAAATTGATAAATTGTGCCATAATTGTGTAAGCAATATTCAAATTTTAACTAAGGGTTTTTGTGTAAGAAAAATAACTTTGTATTTTATATATGTGTGATACTAGCTTCATATACGACTTGCTCTATTTCAGTTAATTTTCCGAAGAACGTGCTAAGTCTGAAATGGCAAGAAAATACAGCTGAGTCTTTTAGGAACAACTCCAAGTTTCGACTTCCACAATATGAAATATATTTCACCAGGAATGAGAAACCCTACACCCTGGAATATACGCTCAGTAAGTCTCTTCTCTAGACACAAAAATTGCTGTTAGATAATAGTGGAAGGGAGTATATAGTGGCCAGGGCGGGTAAAGTGGTCATCGGCACTTTTTTCGCCTGTATATACCTGACACCTATCGCAAGTAAGCCCAATCAGTGGCTTTAGTTGCCATTTTAGTTCTAGACGACAAAGAGGCCAGACGCAATTGTTGTTCTGCTTGTATGAAGAAAAAGGTGTATTCATCCATTGTTGATCTAAGGATAAGTATTAGTAACAATGATTTTCTCCCAACTTAATGACTATAGGTATAATATTTGTATTATCAAGTGCAATGCTTCTTAATATTTGTATTATCAAGTGCAATGTTTCTTAATATTTGTATTATCAAGTGCAATGCTTCTTAATATTTGTATTATCAAGTGCAATGCTTCTTAATATTTGCATTATCAAGTGCAATGCTTCTTAATATTTGTATTATCAAGTGCAATGCTTCTTAATATTTGTATTATCAAGTGCAATACTTCTTAATATTTGAATTATCAAGTGCAATACTTCTTAATATTTGAATTATCAAGTGCAATGCTTCTTAATATTTGAATTATCAAGTGCAATGCTTCTTAATATTTGTATTATCAAGTGCAATGCTTCTTAATATTTGAATTATCAAGTGCAATGCTTCTTAATATTTGTATTATCAAGTGCAATGCTTCTTAATATTTGTATTATCAAGTGCAATGCTTCTTAATATTTGTATTATCAAGTGCAATGCTTCTTAATATTTGTATTATCAAGTGCAATGCTTCTTAATATTTGAATTATCAAGTGCAATGCTTCTTAATATTTGTATTATCAAGTGCAATGCTTCTTAATATTTGAATTATCAAGTGCAATACTTCTTAATATTTGTATTATCAAGTGCAATGCTTCTTAATATTTGTATTATCAAGTGCAATGCTTCTTAATATTTGTATTATCAAGTGCAATGCTTCTTAATATTTGTATTATCAAGTGCAATGCTTCTTAATATTTGTATTATCAAGTGCAATACTTCTTAATATTTGTATTATCAAGTGCAATGTTTCTTAATATTTTTTTCTATTGTTAGGTGCTGTTTAAGTTCTGTTCAGAACGAAGAAAAGAAAAGTACACTATGGCGTGCAATCGGGTAAAGTGGTCAGAAGCAGAGGCGGGTAAAGTGTCCATCTCACTGTGCTTGTGGCCGCTTTACCCGGTACTTCCAATTGATCCAAACAAATATTTCTAAACTATGTAATAAATTGGGCTTACTATTTTAATATTGAAATAGCGGTTCACTTGTTATATACTTGCAGTGCTAGGTACGCTCATATAGACTTAGATCCATGTTCTTGATCGAAATAATGTAGAAGTTATTGAGCTGTTTTGTTCTGTTAATAAATAAATGCATTTGACCATTTTGAAAGGTAGGGTTTTGGTAGCTTCTGTTTGACTTCTCTGTATTCAGTATTAGCTAACTTTCTTACAACTACAGGTAAACTACTATAATAACAGTTTCTGCTAATCTTTCAGATTTAGGTGGATTCTTAATAGATGACTATTGGATATAAAGATGCACTTTAACCACTTAAACTAAACAAGTCAATTGTAGTCCATAAATTCTCACAGTGGATCATATTCCCGCGAATGATATCCCATAAGTAACAAACATTGCGAGGAAGCGTGTCCATTTTGCTCGCCTACGTCGGGTAAAGTGGACATTTTGTATGACTTGAAATTATGAATAATTACTCCGTAAAGCTCCTTCGAAACAGGTTCATTTAAATAAATCTTAAAACATAAGGACGGAAGTACATTATAAAACTTTTACTTATTTGTTAGCATGTTTCTATAGGACTGAAAAAAAATAAAATTCCTTAGTGTGGTCGCTTTACCCATTCTTCCCCTACATTTTATTTCTTTAAGTGAAATTTGAACTTAGCCCTATGACAAATAGTTCGGAAAGAGGAATTAATTAATGTGTACAGTTAATTCTGCTGAAGCTGAATTGAAACTGAAAACGAGCTGTAGAATTTGCTAAACCCAAATTCATTTTCCTTTTCTTTTCTTTTTTCTTTTTTTTCTTTTCTTTTTTTTTTTTTTTTTGTAATTTAACGTCTCATGATTATGCACTGAGATTAAGGGAGGCAATGATGATAATCGTGGAATGACAAAAGTAAGAGGAAACGGGAGAACCCCCAAGAAAACCCACGCACACGGTGTTCAACCGCCACAAAACCCATTTGACGGGAGCTGGGATCGAACTAAGGACAGTACGCGCTAGACTTGAATGCTCTACCACTGAGCCACCGCGGTCTCGCGTTTTTATAAGTATTTATATGTATGATTATAGTTAAAAAATAATTAAATAAAATAGACACTACCTACACAATTTTTTCGTCGAATTAATTTAGTTCAGTTATGACGTCACACAATTTCATGACGAATTAGCCAAAAATAATGAATAGCTAGAAAGGTATTTAAGTTTCATTACCTCTAATCTATACACAGGGTGCTTCAAAAAACACCGACAAAGTTTGGGGGTGATTCCTGACACCAAGATAAGGCAGAAAGTATAAAGCAACGTGGGTGCACAAGTTCTTCCTTTCGAAGTTATACGCTGCCGAAAACATTAAAAAAAAATGAACTTCAGAGATCAATGGCTCCAAACTCTGGAACCTACCGTAGTTTACTGAAGACTTCACTTAGAAACCAGTATGTGCCTTATCCAAATATCCATGTTTCAGAATCCTGTGGTACTTTTGCAACAATTTTTATAGAGGAAGTTGGTGAGTGCTTCAATCTGTATGCCCGTAGCCGAACTCCCTCTATAAAAATTGTTGCATGAGCACCTTAGGATTCTGAAACATAAATTTTTGGATAGCGTACCTATTTGTTCCTAAGTAAAATCTTAACCTGGCTACGGTAGGTCCCATAGTTTGGAGCTATGAACCTTTAAAGTTCATTTTCTTTTTATGTTTTCGACAGCCTATAACTCCGAAAGGAAGCATTTATGCACCCTTGGTCTATAACTTTGGTCCTATCTTGGTGTCAGGAATCACGTCCCAAACGTTGTCGGTGTTGTTTTGAAACACCCTGTACATAAAAATGAAAGTGACTACGTTTGTAACTTGATACTTCTTGAATCATTCGACCGATCTCGATCAGAGGTGATAAGAAGATAAGATTCATTTAGATTTTAGAGAGATACTTGAAAAAATAATAGGCTATATCTGGGTTTCTCAACCTGGGGTCGCGACCCCTAGAGGAATTGCGAGAGGGTTTCATGGGGTCGCGAAGATAAGCGGAAGAGATAAGTATAATCAGAATCTTAATACCGGAACACATTTCAAAATAATATTTTGAATTATGTTCTGATAGGCATATTTTTATTTTTGTACATACTGTTAAGAACAACAAAAAATAAGTCTACTAAACATTTTCAACAGGTGCAGAGTTGTTTAAAAATCAATTTAAATGAAAGAGGTACGCTATGAAACTAATGAGAACTGCATATTGAAATACCAGAAAAATATAAATGTAAAAAGCCTGCATTCAATTGAAATTCAATTAAATTTGAAATCTAATGAGGTATCTGAGGATGGTGTGATTTCACTAGTGCGGCAATGTCCGGTTCGATCTTCGTGACGCACATTATCGAGTCATTTTCAACTGATAAGCGATTTCTTGCCTTTAATGCTTACCATGGAAGAAAAACTACTTTCGCACGTGTACAATGTACCAAATGGAATTATTACTTTTAAAGCAGAATATACCAGACCAAGATATTCTTCTTACTTACTTTATTTATGTATTTCTTTATTTATTTTTATCATATGAGTCAAAATTAAGGAAGTTACGAAGTTTTAAACGGCGTCCATTTTGAAACAGTATGACGGATCGGATTCGATATTTGTAATATGAATAAACTGATCAAATCTGGATTGAATCCATTCGCTTTTAGGGAAGTTACTGTATCTACTATATACAAGAAATGGATTCTACTATTACAGAAATAGATGTATATAGTGAGATCTCTATAATAAGTATATTGGAAATTCCACACAAGCTTATTACAAACCAGAAATAATATGGGGTCGCTGGGCAGAGGATATGATACAATCGGGTCGTGATAGGAATTAGATTGAGAGAAGACTTATGAATAAGATAAACTTTAGAAAAGGAAGTTATAAAGGCAATTGGCAATTATCAGAGTGTGTCCTCTTTAGGAAGATACAAAATAAAAAAGAATATATCAGAATATGAAAGTGCTTCTATAGTTACGTCATAACTGTAGACTACAAAATGAAATGAAATGAAATCTTTAAGTTTTATGTCCCACGGTTATGCCGGTTAGGCTAAAGGAGACGGTGATGATGAGAGATGAGTGAAATGGTGGAATGAATACACTGGGAGGAAACGGGAGAACCCCGAGAAAACCCACGAGCACGGTGTTTGTCCACCACAAAGTCCACACGGCGCGAGCTGGGATCGAAGCAGGAACCCCAAGCACCGGGCCAGTTACTTGTCTTACGATTTTATGGGTCGAACCTTTTTATGTCGATTTTATGGCAATGAACCTTTTTTTTTGAACGTCCGTGAACTAGCCCCCCACATAACGCACTAACGATAAAATTAGTCTCAATTGTTAGTGCATCGTTAGTGCTTCATTATTATAGACGCTACAACTAAAGAAAACCTTTGGGGGACACATTCACGCGGGCCCCCATTTCAAGCACTAACGAAAAAATTAGTGCCATTCGTTAGAGCATTGTTAGTGTTTCTTAGTGGACCAACTCCCAACATTGGTACTTCAATATGGACGCTGGAAGCAAAACCTTTAGGGTGTGCTAACTTCATGCTAATCCCCCCAGAAAGCACAAACGATGAAACCTAGTGCAATTGATATTGTATTGTTAGTGCTTTCAGGAAACACTAATAGTTTCGTTAGTGCTTGGCTATTAATGCAGATATAATCAATTATATGTTACGAATCTCCCATAAGGAATGCATGGGGAATTTTTCATTGGGTCAAATTCCCGATAAATTCAAAAGCACTAATGATCTCTTCTAGTGCACTCGTTAATGCTTCATTAATGCTTTTTAGAGTACCAACACCCTACATTAGTGCTTCTTACGTATGCACTTACTCTTACCATTGTTTTGGCTCTATAGCCTACACTAATGAAGCACTAACGCTGGGTTTTGGTGCACAAAGAAGCACTAACGAATGACACTAGGTTTCCGTTAGTGCTTGAAGTGGGGGCTCGCTTGTACTTATTCCTACCATTGTTTTGGTTCTAGAGCCTACACTAATGAAACACTAACGTTGTAGGTTGGCGTACTAAGAACCACTAACGATCGAGACTAATTTTATCGTTAGTGCGTCGTGGTGGGGGGGCAAGTTCACAGACGTCTTTTTTAATGAGTTGTTTGCAGAGATGTCACATAAAAGTATCGTTCTCCCAGTTTCTTCATTCCACCATTTCATTCATTTCTCATCATCACCGTCTCCTTTAGCCTAGCCGGCATATCCGTAGGATCAGGACCGTAACTTGTGGGGGCAGGGGGGCAACAGTTCCCCAGAGAAGCTCCCCGCCGTTCCAGGGAGGCCCATATTAAGACAAAATTTTCTTACTCCATATACGATACGAACATGAAATTATAAATGAAGCATCAAACAGGTTCACTACATTACATAACAAAATAGCACACAAAATTTTAATGAAACAAAAATGAGTCATGGGCCCATTTCAGCAAAAAAAATGTCTACTATTAGGGGCCCTAAAAATAATATTTACTCATATGGCTTTGAAGTTTGTTAATATTGTCCCCTTCATTAATTTGTCATGTATGGAACGGGCCCAGGGGCATAATTAATGGTCCCGCAGACCTTGCCGTGAAAGAGGGCCCACAAGCTCCGGGGCCCATAAAGTAAGAGAAAGATGGAAAGAGGGGCCCAAGAATTAGAAAGACAACCTGTCTATGGGGCCCAAATACGCGTATTAATGCTTGCCCTCCCAGAAAAAAATGTAAGTTACGGCACCGCGTGGGACGTAAAACTCAAATATTTCATTTCATTTCATAAAAGTGTAGTTTCAGCATCGTATCACTCCGCCATCTATTAAAACAATGATTAATTAAATAGCGTTCCTTACGCATAGACGAAACAAAAATACATTGCCATTGGGTTTACTGCAGTGGTTCTCAACCTAACTGTTATCACGACCCCTGTTTTATCACATCCTCTTGTCAGCAACCCCGTTATAATTTCTGGTTTGTAATAAGCTTGTGTGGGACTTCTAATATACCTATTGTGGAGATCTCATGATATCCATCTATTTCTATAATAGTAGAATCCATTTCTTGTATATAGTGGATACAGTAACAGTAATATATTCCCTATGATGAAACTGCTGGTTCAAGATGGATATTAAAACCCTTCATTGAAGAGACCATCAAAGTAGATGATCTAAGCTCACAACTTCTTGACCAACTAAATAGAATTATTGTGCGACAAACCCTTGCAACTGGTTTTCTGTAACGAAGACTTGGACAACTTCTGGCTGAAGAGGAGAGAATATCCTGATCTGGTATCTGCTGCTACCGTGCAAAGTAATAAATCCATTTGCTACGTCGTACCTGTGTGAAAGTGTTTTTTCTTCCATGGTAAGCATTAAAACAAAGACAAGAAATTGCCTATCAGTTGAAAATGATTTAATGTGTGTCTCGAAGATTGAACCGGGCATTGCCGCACTAGTGAAATCACAGCATGCTTAGGTATCTCATTAGCTTTCAATTTTAGTTGTATTTCAATATGTAGATTTTGTTGTTTGTATTTTTCTGGATTTCAATATGCAGTGCTCATTAGTTTCATATCGTACTACTTTCGTTGTTCTTAACAGTATGTATAAAAATTAAAGCAAGCGGATTAGAACAAAATTGAAAATAACATTTAAAAATATTTTCCGGCATCAGATTCTAATTATATTTATTTCTTTTGCTTATCTTCGCAACCACCATGAAATCCTCTCGGCATTCTCCCTAGGGGTTGCGCCTCGAGGCTGAGAAACTCTGATTTACTTTAAAAGTAGGCTTATTACCAATGTTCGAAGTGGAAAAATAAATGCAGAGGCGGTATGTTTCATTATGATTTTGACTCAACATATTGCTATTTAAATATTGTCTTGATCACTGAAAAACCAGAGACGATATGTCATTATTGAAAAACCAGAGGCGGTATGGCATACCACCGCATACCGTCTCACTTCGACCACTGCTTATTACGGATAGGTGCTGATTGCCACGGGTGCTGAATGCCACAGCCAATTATTGGTGCTGACTGCCACGACTGTCGCTGATTGCAAATATGAAGGTGCTGACCGCCACGATCCTGGGAGAAACTGTATTTGGAAAGAGAGGAATTAATCCCTCATACTAAATTTATGATTATTAATTAATTTAGTAGGGATTAATTTAGTAATCATCACAGCAAATCTATGTGGCATCCTATAAGTTACAAAGTTGCTCACTAAGTGGAACGACATACACTTGGATGTTTATAAAGGGAATGTCTTTTCTCTTATATGTACAATTTGCACATTTCATTGTTTATATTAATTGTTTTATTTTATTATTTAATGGATATTATGGTCTGAAGCCAGTTGACAAGGGAAGTTTGGGAGAAGCATTCGCCTGCAGAGAAATAAGCATGTCATTTGAAGGACCAATTCATACTGATTACAACAGGTAATAAAACTCCTGTACGTTGAGAACTGTTCGAGATATTCAGCTTGGAAATTTATATGTGAAAATTAGTGGATGCATGTTTCAATGCGTTAAGTATTCTCACCCATGGCGAAGCCTGATGGTTTGAAATTGCTATTGCTTGATCACTGGGGTCCATTCAGAGACAAATTGTCCATTACAAGTTGCATGACGGATGGCAAAGATCTAATGGTTGAGAAGATACCAAAGAATTGGACACGACTTGTGCAACCATTTGATGTGTTTTGATTCCGATCAATCAAAGATTATGGCAGGAGATTTGTACATAGTATGAATCTTCTTCATCTGGACGTTATAATGTACCAACGAAACAATCAAATAAAGTTCGTGTCCATACGAATCACTTCCGATCACCGCGATACATTGGATTGTTTCAGTTTGCGTTCTACAAGGCAGGTTACGAACAAATTATAGGCCTATAACTTTTGAATCACTTGTCGAATTTGCTTTTTGCTTTGGTTCTGCGAACTGTTCTCTTGACGGATGCAACCCAATTGCACATATAAAATGTTCATGGTGCAAGGGAGTATTTTGCCTGCGTCATTTCTTCATAAAACAGAAGAACAACAGTGATCAATTTTCATCTCTAACCTATGATTATTGTGAACAATGTAATGACTAATTGTATCTAACAAACCCGTTAGTTATTGCGAAATACTTTTTTTTCTGTTACTTCCGATAGCTTTCAATTCGTATGTCAATATTCGTTACTAATTATCTAGTACTTAACGCGTATAAATGCGTATATCCTCATTTTCTGATATAAACTTCCAAGTTGAATATCTCGAACCGTTCTCAACCGTACAGGAATTTTATTAGCTTGTTAAAATCAGCATGAATTGGGACTTAAATGGTATGCTTAGTTTCTCTGCAGGCGAGTGCTTTCTCCTGAACTTCCCTTGTGAGGGACAGCCAGCAGTGCTTTTTTGATGGAACTTTCAAGAGCTGCTCGAAACAATTTGCACAGCTGTACACAGCTCATGCTGACATAGGGAGTTCAAGTGAGAACACATAAATCGTACCAATTTTGTACGCACCGCTCCCTGACAAAAAACTGAAAGTACACTCATGTCCAAAATTATTGTCGCATACCTATAACGATCTTCTTGTAAGAATATAATTTGATAATTTTGCAGAGTACTTTTAATGCATATATTATGTGTATAATCAGGAAATTTATATTTGTGATAAATTTCATAGGAAAAGAATTATAAATACGAAAATCATAATGAGTAAAAGAAAATATAAGTAAATGGACAAGAAAATTTTATTTTCGTTTTATTGTTCTTATTTACTGCTCTTTTGACATGAAATTTACCACATACTTGTCTTTGCCGATTATACACATACTAACATTATAAGAAATACCGGACGAATTCGTTATCAAATGATATTACTAGAACAACATATTTATAATCATGTGACAATAATTTTGGACATGAGAGTACATACAGAATCCTGTTTACCTTTGTTAGGTGTTGGTCTGAACAACACGATCCTAAGGATCATCTAGTTTCTTTCATGCTTCTTGGCGTCCGGTAATGTTTTCTCTCAGGCTCGTGGCAGTCAGCACGCCATCGTGGCAGTCAGCACCTTGATATTGGCAATCAGCGCCAAGAGTATATTATGATCCTACGAAATCAGGTGCGGATGCTTACGTTTTTACGAGATATGGATGAAAACTATCCAACATTAAAAATAATGCAAAATAACGCACAGGGAAGCAAGGTGGCAACAATGGAATTAAGAAGATTAGCGGAAATAAAAAGAATAGATATTGTGGCAATACAGGAGCCATATCTTCTAAATAGCAAATTAACAACCTTTCCTGTGGGAAGTAGGATAATCTATGGAGGAGAAGAGCCAAAAGCTGTGACTGTAATCATGAATAAGGAAATTGAAATACTGAAGCTAACTCAGTATGCAGATAATTGGATAACAACAGTGGAAATTAAATGGAAAAAAATAAATTTTGGATAATTAATGGGTACTTTCAATACCGCCTACCAACTCAAGATTTTGTAAACAAAATACAGGACATAATAGGACAAAGAGGTAATAATAGTATTCTGCTGTTGGCAGACACAAATGCAAAGTCAACAATGTGGGGAGCACAAGAAAACGATTTCAAGGGTGACTTAGTGGAAGATTTAATTATTCAAAATGGACTGCAAATCTTAAACGTGGGAAATAGACCAACCTTTATAGGAAACAGAGGAAAATCCCACATAGATGTATCATGGGCAACCACTGAGTTAGCAAACAGAGTAACAAATTGGCATCTGGGAGACAGTAACACGCTAAGTGATCACGAAATTATCACCATAGAGATTCAGGCAAACCAAACAACCAAAGTAGCAGAGACATATAATATAAAGAAAACAAACTGGAATAAGTTTAAAGATAATTTAAAGTTACCACAAATAGAAGAAGATAGTAATATTACACAAATAATACAGCAAATAGAGTTAGTAACCAAAAAAGCACTAAAAGATGCTACCCCGACAAATAAGGAAATTAAGAAATGCGAAGACTTTTGGAACCCCAAACTCCAGAGGTTGAAACGAATAGCAACATCAGCAAGAAAAAGCTACCAATCAACACTTCATCCCATTCTGAAGGAAAGGAGATTGGAAAAATACAGAATTGCTAAAAGGGAATACAAAGAAAAACTATTAGAGGCAAAAAAGAAAAGTTGTGATTTATTCCTAAAAAAAGGAATATAGAAGTAGACCCATGGGGAACACCCTACAAACTAATTACACAAAAAGTCAACCCTCTAATATTGAGCACAGTTAAAAAACCTGATGGAATGCTAACTACAAACAGAGAGGAAACATTAACGGCATTAGCAAATAAGTTCTTCCCAAAGGATATAAAGGAGACAGATACGGAAAGTAACATCGAGTTAAGAAACAAAATGATGGAGGAAACCATTGATACTGTACCTGAAGAAGATCTGGTAACAAATGAGGAGATGGAAAAGATAATGAAGAAACTTAAAAAGAAAAAAGCACCAGGAATAGATGGACTAAAGAACGAAATATACAAAAAGGCAAAAGATATTTGGACACCATATCTAGCTAGACTATTTAACTGGTTACTTAAGAAGCAACTTTTCCCAGATACCTGGAAAGTTTCAAAGTTAAGTATCCTATCTAAAGGACCAGAAAAGGACGCCTCAGAAGTTGGATCTTATAGACCCATTTGCTTGCTTAAAAACATTTCCAAAATTTTTGAAAGAATAATACTAAACAGGTTACAAAAATATAGAGACGTTAAGGACGATCAATTGCAATATGGTTTTAGAACTGGAAAATCAACAGAAGACGCTATAAATAGATTAGTAGATAATATAAAGGGAAAAAGGTACGAACGAAAATATGTCTTAGCACTCTTTATAGATATTGAAGGAGCTTTTGACAATCTTTGGTTTCCCTCTCTTCTAGAAAATATCAGAAACTTAAATTTGCCTAAATACATAATAAACTTAATAAGAAATTACTTATTAAACAGGCAAATCATAATACCGAACGAAGAAGGAGACATAGAAATTGAGACCGAGAAAGGTTGCCCACAAGGTTCTATCCTGGGACCAACTTTATGGGACATTGAGCTACAACCATGCTTGGAAGTATTAAACAAGATGCAGGAAGTGGACATAGTTGTTGCATTTGCCGACGATATTGCAATAACAGCAAGTGGAAATAGCAGAAGAGAATTAGAAATTAAAGCTGCAAAAATAATAGAACAATTAGACAAGTGGAGCAAAGACTAAACTGAAACTATCAACGAGCAAAACTAAATACCTAATTTTTGGAACAAAGTTACAACGAAACCCAATAATAAAGCTAAATAATATAAACATAAAAAGAGAACAAAAGATAAGATATCTGGGAATAATATTAGATGAAAAACTAAATTTTGATGCACATTTTAAATATATAACAACTAGAGGGAACAGCATAGCAAATAAATTAATTACGATAGCTAGAAACAAATACAAACTACCATTGAAAATAATAAATTTGTACCAAGAAACCATTTTAGCAGCTGCAATAACATATGCATCAAGTGTTTGGATTGGGAGAACATTAGAAAATAAAACATATAAGAATAGATTAAATAGACCACAAAGAAACATACTAATAAGATTAAGTGGAGCTTTTTCATCAACATCACATAGCTCATTAAGTATAATATTAGAAGTAAAACCCATGAATATTGTAGCTCTGCAGAGGGCAGCGAACTATTGGTTAAGAAAAGGAAATCTAGACAAAATCAGGAATACATTTGATAAAGAACTAAATACCTAAAAAGAAATTGAAGATCATATGATAGCAATTTGGAATGAAGATTGGTAACGGTATGAAGGAGCTCACAGAGTACATCAGATATTTCCAAACATAAAAGATAGACTACAAATAAAACATTTAAATCCCACTTACGGAATAATTCATTTCCTAACAGGACATGGACCGTATGAAGATTACTTGTATAAAATAAAATCCAAACGGACACCAAGCTGTGAATGTGGAGAAATTGGCACACCAGAACACCACATTATGTGGTGCCCAACAATGGAAGATGACGTGATACTAAGAAGGGAAATTCGAAACAAGACTTTACAAGAAATATTAACTAGTAAGGAAGATTGTGAGAAATTGAAAAAAATAACTAATGAATACTCAGATATAAGAAGAAATATGTACAGAAGAAATTTAAACAATGGAGAGAATTAAAGTGATGAATGAAAGAAAATGAACGAATGTGAGACTTGTTCCTGGACCGGAGAAAAGACTCCAGGAGAGGAAACACAGGAAATCCGTGTCTCCCACCGGGAACAAATTGAATGAATGTATGCACCTCCAGCCAAGGGACTGGAAGAGGAATTCCGGTGCAAGAGTGTGTGAAGAAGAGTGCGTGAAGTAGAGAGTGGTGGCGGGTTCACGGGAGGGAATAGGGTAATGGCAAGAAAGGACATAATGGAAACACCGCATTTACCGTTCGGGAGCCAGGTGAGGTTGGTGAGGATAGCACTGGGATACAACGGACCAGGGTCCACACTAAGTGCTCCGAGTGGATCCCGGACCCAGTCTATAAGAACCAGCCAAGATACCAAGGAACGCAAAATGAGCGGTTAAAAGAAATAAATAAATAATGAATACAGTATTCGAGTTAAACGAAAAGATAAATTTTTAGTATGTGGAAGAGTGAAAGTAAACAATAAATGGAAAAACATACAGGCTGAAAAACTAAATGCTTAAGTTAAGCCAGAAATTCGTGTGGTGCAAGGTGAAGTTAATATATATATATATATATATATATATATATATATATATATATATATATATATATATATATATATATATATATATATAAATAGAAAGTCATATAGGTGAAAAATAAGTGTCACTGATTATTAGTGTTAGTGACAGCAAAAGCATTCAGTGTAGTGTAGTGTTAAGAATATTAGTTTTGGTGTACAAAGGTTAGTGTGAAACACAGGTGAAAACCATTAGTGCAGTGAAAGAAATAGATGAATACCAAAGAAATATATTTAAAAATATGTATATATATATATATATACATAAATGTGTATATGTATATATATATATATATATATATATATATATATATATATATATATATATATATATATATATATATATATATATATATATATGTATGTATGTATGTATATGAAACATATGGGTGAAAAAAAAATCTAAACATACAGGGAAAACCTGCAAGAAACAAGAAGAAGCCTAAGGTAAAAAAAAAAGAAGAAGCCAATAGGTAAAAACATAAAAACATAAATACGCAGAGAACACAGATACAAAACACACACACAGAAATACACAATAAACAAGCAATCTAGATTCAAACTCATTTGTTAAATTTTTATAGCTTTTTTTTTGTTTGTTTGTTTTTTTTCGTATTTGTAAATTTTCCCTTTTTTTGGTCTCTTTTCCTTTCCTATCCTTTCCCTCCCAAATTTTCCATTTTTTTTCTTTTTTCACTTATGGAAATAAAGAAAAAAAAACTACTATAGAAATCATTCGCAATGATGATAACTCGTCGGTTTTCGAATGCTCTAGGTAACCGACTAAGAGTAACGCGACTGAGCGAATGTTAAAAAAAAAAAAAAAAAAAAAAAGCGCCAGTCGTGGCAATCAGCACCAATAATTAGCTGTGGCAGTCAGCACCCCACCGCTTACTACAATAAACTAAATGTATTTGTATCTGTTGCTTGGAATTGACTGTCCGGCTCAAACTTCTTGACGTTTGGCTAAAGCCAATGGTGCTTAAGAGCGACGTTGTCAGATTTCTTTTTCCTTTCGTGTACAAGAATAATGTGAAACGTTTCTTTTATGAAACACGGATCGGAGAACGAAGTAAACCTTCAAACCGAGAAGGTGAAAGAATAAACACTGGTTTAGATTGACTTGTGTATGAAAAAACAGTCTTATGAAAAAACAGTCTTACAATAAATTAACGAACCACTGTGCGTAGAATAATGCTTTTCTCTCCTAATTATTTAGAAATGATTTTCTCGTTTCCTAAACATACGTTCCTTGTACATTATATGAACAAAGGTGATTTTTGAGTGCAAATAATGTTTATCTCAAGCATCGGCTATTAGGCAACCTCGCGTAACTTTCATTGGATAATGTAAAAACAGAGGCCACGCCTTAAATGTCAAGAGGTTTGAGCCAGACAGTAAGTTCCAATATTTGATTCTAACAAACAAAAAAAATAATCTAACAGAAGCCATTTTAAAATAGATCCATTGTTTCCTTCTTTCTTTCAGCTGAACACTCTGCACTGCTAATCACATACACCTTGTCCAGGCGATTTTCCAGCCATCTGTGGGATACATACGTCCCTAGCTCAATCTTTGTTATAATCTCCTGGATTAGTTTTGCAATTCCTCACAACGTGATTCCTGGAAGAATGGTTCTCTTGGTTACAACATTGCTTACACTTGTCACGCAATACAACTCAATCAGGTAAACAAACATTATTACATTGCTGTAGGCGCATTCTAGACTAGAAGTTACAGTATCGTAAAACGGGGTTACTTTGCACAAGATTTAAGCCATTTTAAAGAAAACCGCATGTAACTCACAAACGTGATGATTTAGAACACTGTATTTTAAACAGGGCCGCGGTGGCTCAGTGGTAGAGCGTTCACATCTGGTGCTTGGGGTCTCGGGTTCGATCCCAGCCCCCGCCAAGTGAACTTTGTGGTGGACAAACACCGTGTGCGTGGGTTTTCTCGGGCTTCTCCCGTTTCCTCCCACTTTCTTCATTCCACCATTTCATTCATTACTCATCTTCACCGTCTCCTTTAGCCTAACCGGCATAACCGTGAGACGTAAAACTCAAAGATTTCTTTTTCTTTTTTTCTTTTTTTTTCTTTTTTTTTTTTTTTTTGTATTTTAAACATATAATAGCTAGATATATAAGGAAAACATTCGTGCAAGTTCATTGGTAAGCTTTCAGTTTGATCGTAATTATTGAAATATAAACTTTGGTGCAAAGTAATCCTGTAGGTTGGGTTACTTTGCACTACATACAAGAAAGTATGTTCAACATACGAACATAACGTTTCTGTGGAATGTTTTCCCTTCAGTATTTATAAATTTTACTTTCTACACATAACTGCATGCAGTCTACAAATATTGATATTATAATGATGGTACCGGTGTCAGTACTTAGTTTGAATTATCGATATTTGTAAAGAAAATTATGTATTTTCTTTTACCGGCACAGGAACCGCATTCTAATAGTTTAGCATGTGTCCTACAAAAATGCCAACTCAGGAACAGAAAAAAAATCTCTGTGAACTGATTTGCCTTCGTTATTCATTATATCCAAGAATAACCAACCGTAGTTAGTGGAAGATTTACGGGATTTGGGACTTTCAGGCTGAGGCCCACCCAAATTGCACGATTTATTTAAAAAAAAAATCTAATGGTAGTCATTCCTATGCATATAAGCTGGAAGCCCCCCCAAAAAGTCTAGCGATTTCTAAAAAAAAAAAAAAAAAAAAAAAAACGAACTCTTTGTGAGTGAAGCCTCTCTCTCAAACTACTTTTCTGGATCCACCACTGTCCATAATTTATTTTCCTACAAGAAATTCATTCCGGCATCTTCCTAAATAGGAAGTTTACCTAAATTTAGAAAGCAGGAGGTTCCAGTAGTAATAATTTCCTATCTGAGCGGTATTTTAGACCGGTGGAAAGTAACCCCGAGTAGAGGCTGAAACCGCCTTCTCCCAATTATACTTTTTTTATGACTTTAAAACGTTTCACATTTCAATTTCAACTATTGTATCAAAGTCCCATTATACACAGTAGTATTCTCCGAAACTAACTTAACTTTGACGGAAATGTGATATCTTTCAAATTTTGGTGGCCTTTACAGTGGCTGTTTTCCATACCTCTACAATAATGAACCCTCTCGGTAATTAGAACTGATGTTAACCGCCAACATTATAGCCAAAATACAGTTAGATGTTCTATCTTACGGTGCCAGTTGAAACTTCCTCTTTTCTGTTCATGGTTTTGCCGACAGATGACTGTGAAACTCTTTTCATAAAAGTGACCCCGTCTTACGGTAAGTTAAAATAATTACTCTGTTGGCTAGATGCAAAATACCCTACAAGGAGTTTATCTTATAATAATACAAAAATCAAGAGCTCATCTTGAAACATTGGACATTTTTACGTTTCTAGCCACATACTACATTTTGATTTTGTATAATTCGTACCTAACCACTACCTTTCCAATAGTATATATATACTCGTACCCAGTGGTGTAAGGAAGGGGGCCTGGAGGGGCCGCCCCCCCAAAGAGGTCCGACAATGTACTTTGGTACTTTGATGTTTGTAATTTTTATATATTTTTTATGTTTATATATTTTTTGTTTATATATTTTTTGTTTGTAATTTTTCTATGTGTACCTATAACAGCACTTCCCCCTCCCCCCAAACACACATCCTGGCTACGCTACTGCTCGTACGATAAGTTATTACTTAGTAGTAAATGCGAGGTGCATCCAGAAAGTAAGTTCTAAAAGTACCCCAAGATGACGTTAGTGCAAGAGCAGGAAGCACTTGGGTAAAACTAGAGGAGGAACACACAGCCATAATACCTAGATTAAATCCAAAATTTGTGTTGGTAATAAACGTAGCATGCGTTCAATATATAAGCTATTTGTTGCTTTACAGAAAATAGATATAAGCATCTCCCAAATATAGGGGAACGTGGGGCATAACGGGGAAGGGGGGCATAACGGGGTATCGGTATTTTTTGAACTGTAATTAACTGCAATCTAGCGATAAGTACCTAAACAAGATTCTCAAGGACGAAGGGCTGTTGCGCTTGAGCAGCGTTCTTATCAGTTGAAAAGGAACAGTGCTGTGTGTCAATTCTTTGTTTTCGTCCTATGGCATAAAACGATTGGGATTTTACTTCAGTCAAGTTAAGGCAAATTATTTATTACACACTTTTAAACTATTGATATGTTGAAAGAATATTTCTTCTGTATTTGTTGTGTGTTTTTGAAGTTTACGGATTGTAGGTTATAACAGATACTCGTTGATTTAACACTACAACTCATCTGGGGCAAAACGGGGTGAGGCAAAACGGTATTGCAATCACCCCATATTGCCCCATTACCCCATTATGCCCCGTAAGAGTATCGATTGTGTAGTTTACTATCCAGCTCGAAACATTTCTTGTTAATGCTGGGATTGCATTTGCGCAGTTTTGTTTAAGTTTTTCATGCTGAATTTTCAATATTTGGTTATGTTGATTTGATGTCAGGAAATATTAAGATTTAACTGACAATAATCCGATGTAATCTGCATAAACTTTGTAGTACAATTCCCAATGATCACATTCTTTCTTTTTCTTAATAATGACTAATTCAGAATGTACATTTTGAAGTAATTATCAACATTAAAAAAAAAAAAAGAGTACTCATCTTTTGTTATATTTGATTATTGAGTCTAATAAATATTTCATAAAATTCAAGTTGTGTTATATAATAGTTATCATATATTGTTGATTTATGATAAGTCTATATTAGAGCTGGATATTATAGATGTAATAGTGTACGGGGCAGTATGGGGTAGGGGCATAATGGGGTTGACTGAAATTCAATGTTCCATTATGCCCCACGTAGGGGGCATAATGGGGAAAAAAGCCATTTTTGGAATAAGCTAAGCAAAAAGGTCCAAAACAATATTTTTGAAAGGATTTGCTGGTTGAAATATCACAATAAATGTCCAACGTGTCTACCGCAGAAAAATTACTGCAATTGAGATATTGGTTACCAATTTAGAAAGGCAAATATTTTAGCTTCCCCATTATGCCCCACGTTCCCCTATTCTATAGAAAGCGTTGCTCAATTTGGATCGGTTTCTGGATTGCATTCAGAAGATAACAAGCATACGTCACTCTAACCCTCTTCTCTGTGTTGTCAAGCGTACTTCATGGTTTCATTTTTCACCAATGATTTGATATCACTGCTACACTCATGAATTGTAAGCCAGTGTTCCTGTCTTTTTCTCTGTCCTGATGATTATGGTTAAAGGCCATAATGTTCTGCAATTTGAGTGAACTCAGATACAATAAAGTTATATAAATTCCAAAAGTCAAGTACCAAAATTTAAATGTACTTGTGTACTAAGGTCAATAGTATTGTTTTAGCTACAGCACGGCATATTTGAATATTTTAGTGGAAAATATTTCAGTGTTTGAATATTTTAACTTTTCAAACTCAACTTACTGATTGCCTAGGTTGGACCTTTGCATGTTTTCTGCATTAGACCGGTCCCTTGAATCAAATCGTTTCATACCTTTGGCATGGGAGGCCCGGGTTCGATTCCCGGCGGGAGTTCATGTTCGGATTTCACGTTAATCAGTAGGTCCCCGTCTCATATAGCCTCGCTGCTGAAAAGGGACGTTAAACTCAACCAATCGTTTTTAATTATTCTTGTCTATTGCGTCAGTATTATAAAATAAAGTATCGTACAAATCAAACCATTTGGCGTGACAGCCCTTTGTGGGTCTGAGCCGCTCTAACGCCATCTGTTAGCGACCGACTGAACTATGTTCAACCTAAGACTAACACGTGGTCAGTGCACTGTCTCTAACACGTGTATCAGGAGCTTAGTAGCCGTCATCTCTTTTATTTACGTGACTCCCCAGATCGCCTCGTGACGCTAGATGGAGACCGAAAATTGGGAAGCACTGGTCGAGAATCGAACCCGGAACCACGCGGAACGAAACCAACACTTTAACCAATAGATTACTGTGTCCGCTTCTCAGTATCCTGATTGGCCAAAAACGTATTGAAGAAATATATTACTATTTTCTACTCCAGGATGACTGAAAGAGGACAGTGTGCAAAATTTACTGAAAATGAATTGCAAACGGCCCTTTCAGCTTGATTTGGACTTGGGACCGCGGTGGCTCAGTGGTAGAGCGTTCACCTCTGGTGCTAGGGGTCCCGGGTTCGATCCCAGCCCCGCCAAGTGAACTTTGTGGTGGACAAACACCGTGTGCGTGGGTTTTCTCGGGGTTTTCCGGTTTCCTCCCACTTTCTTTATTCCACCATTTCATTCATTACTCATCATCACCGTGTCCTTTAGCCTAACCGGCACACGCGTGGGACGTAAAACTCAAAGATTTTTGATTTGGACTTGATATCAATAGATCACATGTCATTTAATTTTGAAAATGATTCATTTTTAAAATGAATGGTCCACTTAAGAGACTAATTTCCTTAAATTGACCAATGGCAATTGTTTTTTTTTATTATATAAAGTTAGCGCGTGACTTTCTGATTAAAATAAATATGTGTTATAAATGCAGATATGAGTATAATGAACATCTTATTACAGCTCTTAATTAAACGTTATGAAATTGGTCTAAACTCTCCTCTCGTCGTAGACAACTCTCTCCTACGTTTGTATTTGTATTAGACAGAGAAATGGGCCTAAAATTTTGTTATTTAAATCTATTATACGCGTACTATGTGTTTTGTATTGTGTTAAATATATGGTAGCTCAAGCACTTTTCTACTTTCCAGGGCAACGACTCCACAAGCTCTTGGGGTGAAATGTGTGGAAGTGTGGCTTATCACGTGCATTTGTTTTGTATTTTTCGCGCTAATGGAATATGCCATGTTGCTGATTGGCCAACGCTATGAGAAATGCTACAAGAAATGCTACGACGACCTAGAGAAATTGGTGATAGAATCAGACAACGAGGATGGTGAGAATGAGCAGGGAAATGAGCAAAAGGCTGGCGTTTCTGTCGTTTCGGATAGAGCAAGAGTTCATCCAATGCGATTGGAGAAGCCCAAGTCGACACGTGTAAGTAACATGCATTACATAGTGGAGTAATACACATTTCTTTTGTTGTGTTATACAGGGTATTAATGAAGTATACTTTAAGAGGTCATTCCTCACATCAAAATAAGAAAATAAGTTTATATCGACCTGTTCCTGTAACAGTGCATAGTGTCAGAGCTAGAGGCGTGGAAGAAAAATAAATTGCAGCATACGTTATTTTGAACACAAGGAACCGTGGAATGGCGGTCCATACCGGAGTAAAGAAAGTCGCACATACGACATCCAAAAATTCATATTTCAGCAATGTGCAATGGGTCCGTAAGGGATTCCCACAAGGCATGATTCTCAACATTCTGATGATTTCCAACAAATTCTCAGATATACTCACATTGCTGAAATATGCATTTTTGTATGTCGTATGTGTGGCTTAATTTACACCGATAAGGACCACCACTCTACGGTTCCTCATGTTCGAAATACGTATGTTGAAATTTATTTTTCTTTCTTTCACGCCTCTGGACGCCTCTAGCTCTGACACTATGCACTTTTGCAGGGGCTAATATTTTGCCTACTTTGAACCCATCTTTAAATTCCGAGCATATTCCAAAGTCCCAAAGAGATAGTATTGCATTTGCGTCAGCCGACTGTCGCCAGGGGCTCTACAATCTATACGGGCAGTGCGAATTTTGGTCCACAATAGTAGTTCAAGCCGACGGGAAACAATGCCTATTTCCTTAGGAACCGATGTGTGTAAAGTGTTGTATTAATTATTTTATTAACAACTAAATCTCTTTTTGAGAAGGATTAAGCTACCCATTGTTTCAGCGGCAGTTCCTTGTGAACGCCGTAAAGTTTTGCCGGGACGCCACTCTTGTTTGGCAATATTTTTCATTGAAGCTCTTCTCTTTAAAATCTCGATGGCTGTCTTCAATCCAACTCGCTGCTGCTCATTAATTCCTGCCTGCTTTTCTTCTGGTTGAACTCTCTCAATATCACTCCTGCGTTGCTTCTCCTCCCATCAATATATGAGAAACCCAATACGGAAATAAATTAAAGATAAACAGGAACCTCTATACCCACGTGCACCTCCTACATGCAGTTAAAGATCTAAAGTAGCACGTCGAATGTTGTGTCCCGTCACGGTTTTTATCCTCCGACATTTACCGGACAGTGAGTATTAGAGAAAGAAAGAAGAGTAAAAAAGAAAATAGGAGAGCGCATGTGAAGATTTTTTTCACCTCACCGTTGGCTTGGATAGTAGGAGGAAAAACCCCGGAAAGAAATGGATCCCAGGGAAACGCCTTTAATCGGTCATGCTCAAGTTATTTACATGGTAAACCACACAAAGAAGGGGTGGGGAAAACCATGTAAAAACTTTTTACTAAAAAGCGTATTTTACTGTCTGTATTTTTCTAGGTTAAAAAGCTGGGTGTGAATTAACACGTTAAATGTATATATTTTGTGATTACCTTTCCTTAGTGATGTTTTTTAGCATGCAGTTTCGGCATCTTCTTTTTCTCCTTCATCCAGTTTTCGATTGGTTTGTTTTTGTCTTGGCCAGTTTCTTCCTCTCCCTCTTTGGTTTGGATGCTATGTACTATGGATCTGGGATGTATGTGGATCCATCGGAGCTGGTGATTGGCTGCAGGTGTGCATTGAGAATTTTCAATGTAGCAGTTTTAATTACCGTTGCTAATAGTCTCCTGTTTTCTTTATATGTTACTTTGGTGAGTATGCTAGATGCCCACACAATGATTTTGTCTGACAGTTTCGATTACTTGGTTCACGTACTGCTTGATGTGTTCTGGTACTTGTGTTGTCGTCTGTTCAGGACTTAGTATTTCCTTCTGCTGGGTTTGAGGTGGTGATTGTGTCTTCTTTGGTTCTTTCTGTTGGGTGTTTTTCTTGGTGTTTTTCGCTGGTAGAGTATTCTTGTGGGTTGAGTCAGTTCTGCGTGGTGAGGCCATTTCGGACAATTTCCGCTTCCGGTTCCATGCCCCTCCATGGCACACGTTGCGCAGAAATTCTTGCTGACTGGTTTGCTGCACGGTTGGTTGTGGGCTTCCGCATAATCAGAACAAACTCTCTGTTTGTTGCATAGCTGCCTCCGGTGCTCATATTGGTAGCAATTCCATCATGGGTCCGGCCTTGCCTGCCCTTTAGATGCTTCTACTCTATGATGCACAGCGTAAACACGTACTCCATGTGTTTTAAGATAATGGACCTGGTCGGGTTTGGTACTAAACAGCCGTAGAAGTGGAAGGGGTCCTGAAGCTGGTTGTGTTCTTATAATGTTAGAGAATACAATGTCCTGGTTACGTAAGTAAGTTATGATTGGCTCTAATTTCTCATCTAATGGTACCCCTTTAATTATACACGTAAATGTTTGGGATATCTTCTTCTGTTTATTGTCAGTGCCCTTATTTCGTTCCTCTTTCTGGTTTGGGAATCCGTAGGTTGGGATAAATTCTTGGCTCTTCTCTCTTTTTTTACTACAATGAAGCCTTCTTCCTTATCTTCTACTAGTACTTCTTGGCTCTGAGAAGGGCTAGTGTTTCTATCTTTCTGGGCTGGTCCTACTTCTGGTTTAGCACTCCGAACCGTTTTGGGGAGGAACTTTCTGTTGAATTCTGCTAATTTCTCAGCGTAGGCCTGGCTTTCGTTGAAGTTCTTCTTCTGCTGCTGGTCTTATTTTTCCGAGTTTTGGCTTTTCACCTGTGCTTGGTTTTTCTTTGTGTGAGCGTTGAGGTTGTGAGGTTTCCTCCTGTGTGAATCTACGTGACTGGCTCTGAAAAGAGCCTGCTTTTTCTTCTTCGGAGCTCTTGACTTCCTCCTGGTTGTCAAATGTCATGCCTGGACCAAAGTCTTTCTCCTCGAAGATGCGAAGGAATATTTCTCGAGCTACTTTGGTCGGGAAGGTTATCATATATGTTCTTTTTCTGAGACATATATTTTCCATCCCGGAAGCGTCGATCTTCTTCTTTTTGTGCCTCATGATGTCCTCGTGGATGCTAAATCTAGAGCCGACAGAAAACATGAATACTGGTAGCGGCTGCAGTTCATTCTTTATCAGATTTGCCTCTGGATCAGCTGCGAGACACTCAATTGGTTCTAGATAGTGCTGCCGCTTACGTTCTTGACTTGTAAGCTTCTCCATGCTAGGGTTCTTCCTTTCCTCCTTCTTGGTTAGGTTCTTCTGCTTCGGCATCTTGAACGGATTTTTCTATTGTTTGGCTCTGGAAAGGGTCGAAGTATTAATTTAGGATTTTGGGCCTAAAATGGACCGTTTTTCCTTTAATTTGTGTGTTATTTTTGTCTCTACAGCACCCGAAGAGAAATGTATTGCATCCACATCAGTTGACTTCGGCAAAGCCTGTACAACATACCCGACCAGTGCGAATCTTGGTCCACAATAGGGGGACACACCGACGCAATGTAATACTATTTCTTCCGGTTATGCCTGTATGTGTAAGATGGCGTGTTTTTGAAAAACCTATCTCAAATGACTGATTCCTTTCTGTATTTATGATTTTGACAGCACCTCAGTTAACACCGCAAGGTTTACTTGTGTGTCAGACTGTTTTCGTTCTGCCGCTGAAACTACATTTGGCCGGTGAGATCTTCTCTTCCGCTGAAATATTCTCTGTCGCAGTAACACGAACTCAGCTCTTCTCAGTACGTCTTCTCTGGATCAGATCAGGAACTCATCTCCCCTATTATGAGAAACCAAAAACAGAAACCTTTATTATATAGAAGGTAGGCAGGAAGGGGCTGGAGTCTGATTGGTCAATGGCGACGTCTAATCAGTGTCAGTCTATGGGCCTCAATTGTGATTGGCTAGTTGCCTGTATTGATTGACAAGTCTTAATTTTTTTTTTTTTTTTTTTTTTTTTTTGTATACGTTTTCTTCCAATGAGGGGAAGCCATGTTTGGCTAAGTTGAAGACTGGTATTCCTATTGAGGTTGCTGCGTTCTCCTAATACTGCTATTGCCTCCTTCACTTCTCTTTCCCAGCGGAAAAAAGAGAAAAGGAAACAAGAAGCAAAAGCGTGTGAAATAAATGTAGGAGGTACGGAATTCTACTTCGCTCCGGGCGCCGAAATCTCTAGCTACGGCTCTGCTTAAGACCTCCAACACTTATGCATTTGGAAATCTAATTATTATACAAGTAATGCCAAGATACTACCACTCAAAATATGACTAAGATCATTAGGCAATTAAAAAAAAAGTTCTATAAACTCTGTATCACAAACATTCTACAAGAAGATACAGAACACTCACAAGGATGACACATGGCACTTGATTGAAATACCACCTTCGGCGCGGGAGGCTGGGGTTCGATTCCAGAAGAGACCTCATGTGGTTCGGATCCCACGTTAAGCAATAGGTCTACGTTTCATAGCCTCGCTGCTGAACGGGACACTAAACTCATATCAAATCAACTGTACTTTGATGTCACGTTGAAAATTAACTTTGCCATGCTCTGTGTAATGTTTACTTTGTTAGATCACATAGAGGAAGTTTAGGTATGTACCCGTGGACTCTCTGGTCTTGAATGCCTTATTAAAAAATCAATAAAAATTGTAAGCTTCTATGTTATAAATATACCACATTGACTTGACACCTAGTCTTATGTTCCAAGCGCTGCTATCGGCTGTAGGAATTCCACTCTCTTTGGCGTAGACGGCTGCAAGGCTCTCTCGCTTAGCAACAGCTGAACTCTTATTGGCTCAACGCGTGGGTGTGTTGAGAGTGTATTTTAGTTCGCATTTTTGCCATGGCTCAAGACATTTTGGCAGCACTATAGCTGGGTACAATTGATATTCTTGCAATGTGGTGCAACCATGCTGTTAATTTTTAAAACACGTTAACCTGTCTCTAAGATTGTATGCTTAGAAACGACATAAGCTTTCAACTCTTTGGCAGTTATTCTTCAATACTAGGCTTCAATACATAGGGATGACGTGTAAGTGGATAAGGAAACCATAGGTTATAAGTGCATTATAGGAAAACCAATATTATTGATATACTTTTAGAATTAGTTCAAACGTATTATAATTTTAAATTAAATCTATCTTCGTGAGAAGTACTAATTGGCATTGCAGAGCTACAGCCAAAGATTTAATTAGTTGTAGGGCATAACGTAGACATTCTTGTACAAATTCATTTATCAATGGTGGCATGAAGTTTGATCATGTTACCAAGGTACTGGTGTCTTTACGTGCGATGGTTGCTACAGGGTGTCCAATATACAATGCAACCCGGAGTTTGGGATAGTAGAACTTTTGAACCTGAAGAGATACACGAATAATGGTTATACCAAAATGAAGCCTTGTTCATGCATATATTTTTAAACTAGGAAGCAACGATTGAAGTACACTAGGAACCACACAGTGTTGCCAGATGTAACCGAAGAAGTAAATCAAGTTTTTTTGCAAAACATGCAAATTAACTCATAACTCAGATCTTAACTCAGGTTCGTTTCCAGGTCTTGAATAGTTCTTGTATACCTCTTGCTTTAAATAGCCCCATAGAAATGAATAGCAGTGTTGCTGAGTGCATGTAAGTAAAAATTCTATCATGATAATTTCAAAGTTTGTTTTTCATTGTTTTCAGGAATTGCATAATGTAGACAGATCCTTAACACACCTTTTGATGCACTGAAACATCAGCAGGGCTGTCAATTCAGAGTGTTAATTTATGAAAACTACGATTTCCCTAGTTCCCCCTTACAGAAGCCTCATCTGATTAGTTATCGGTGGAAATGAAAAGTTTTTTTTTTTTTCATTCCATAGTTTCCAAGGTACTCCAACTAAGCAAACTGAAAATTAACGACAGAACGTCCATACGTACGAGTTATGAATCAATTTACATGTTTTTTGAAAAAAAAAAAATGATTTACACCTTCGGTTACATCTGGCAACACTGTGCAGTTTCTAGTGCACTAGCAACTATCCACTTGACTTCATCGGACACTATAAATACACAGGTAGTGACAAATTATATATATATATATATATATATATATATATATATATATATATATATATATATATATATATATATATATATACAGTTCATGAATGCTGATTGGCTGGGATTAGCTGAAGTAATTTGTAGTAGCCAATCAGCATTCAGGACTTTTTTCGCTGTCTCTTACATATACAAACTGTCATTACCTATGTATTTATAGTGTTTGATGAAACCAAAGTGAACAGTTGGCGAAACTGTTACACTTTATTAATTTTTACAAAAACGTATTGTTTTGCTCAGCGAGTAATTTTAATTCGATATTGTGGTACGGAATCGTTTATGTTCTATTTAAATCAACAAGCCTCACAAACAGCTTGTGTCAGTGTAACATAATATGATAATATCTGTTGCGTAGGTACAATCTTTTCTGTAGCAAATATTATTAATTCAATGTAACGAATTTACTTTTTCATTTTAGAATGGTGAACATGTGTCTCGCAGAGAAGCCAGCAAGCAATTTGCCGGCAAAAAGGAAAAGATGAGGTTCCGTTGGTTGAGAGATCCTTCGAAGGGGGAGCTGGACAGTCTTTCCATCATCCTGTTCCCTTTCATGTTCTTCGTATTCAACGTGGCCTACTGGGTGAGCTACGGAACGGCCACAGAGGAACATGGGAAATGATCATAGGCCATTAATCAAAAACTATCATCGGCCATTTTAGTACCTGTGACAGACAGATATTAACTTTGATCTGAGCTATGTGGATATTTTCATAGTAGAAATTACGAGATTGAACGAGCACAGAGGAGCATGCGTAGCGATTATGAGCCACTAAGGAAAACGATCATTGGCCAGTTTGGTACTGTAACTACGAGAGACAGATATTAACTGTATATCTCAGTAGCGTAGCGTGGTATTCCGAAATGGGGATGCCAAAGTTAGTCACTTGTTTGATATAATACAGTACAATGCAATGCATGTTCAATGTGTATTTTCCTTAACAAGTGAAAAGATTCACTATGCAGGAAATGTTTCGATGACTCATGTTTTAGAGCTTTCTTCATGAAATTACCCAAATCAGAATACCGTTTGAACACCACTCCGACTCCTTTGCCCCAAACATAATGCAGACGAAACATAACATTTTATGCCCTACAGAACACCCAGAAAGCCAAGAAAACCTATCTCATACCACGAAGACTGAAATATTTGCGACTGATTGCTAGTTGTCGTTTTTATGGAAAGCTTTGGGGTAGGTCGTATCCCTTTCAGAGAGCAGCGCTGCTCGTAAGTCAACCGAGATATGGTAATTGTTAACAAATAATAATAATAATAATAATAATAATAATAATAATAATAATAATAATAATAATAATAATAATAATAATAATAATAATAAAATAAATTAAATTTGTGTCTGGTACTGTTATTGTAGTCATCATTTGCTAAAAGTTAGTAAGGTGCTATACCTTGTAGCAGCCGAAGACTTTCCATAGCTTTGTCTCTTAGTTATAAATGTAATTTTCTTCATACTACAGTAAAAAAATAAAACAAATATTCATTTCAAATCACAACGCAAAAAAAAATATACCGACAATTTTTCTTGACCACCAACGATCAATGTTGCTAATCAAAAGCATAAATCTAGTACAGAACGCAAGGGCATAGCCAGAGAGAGGTGAGCCAATAATTTATTACAAGAAAGGAGTGTAAAGCCATGTTCATTAAACAACTTGCAGAAGCTTTATATTAGCACGGCATAATTTGCAACCATCCCATACGATTACACAACACAAATAGAAGATTAACAGGATGAGTCTGCTCATTAAGGCCCGCAACCAGCCATTAAAGTTCAGGAGAGAGGCACAAATATGCTAGGGGGTCCAATCGTCACAATTCTGGATCTCTTTTATCAATAACTACTCTTAATAATTAGGAGGCCAAAACATTTAGGGGCCCAGGTTCCCGTAATTGCACGCCTGGTGGGGCATACAGTAGCAAATGCGTAGATTACGTTAGACGCCAATAAGCAATTGTCCCAGTTCCTTTTCTGCCACTACCATTGTGACGAGAAAAACCGGCTCCACTTTTGTATAAATATTGTTTTCAGTATAATTCCCTTTATTTATTTCTCGTGGGCAGCTTCTTTCTCCGCATACCATACTTCAATCTCGTTTTTTTTTTTTTTTTTTTAAATGTCACCCCTAGAAATTTGTCATCTTGGGTCCAGACCTCAGGTGCCCGTTCGTGAATATGGGCCTGAGTGTTTATACTATCATTTGAAGATACAAATAGAAAACACTTAAAGCAACTCTGGGGGCCTATTTCTGTGTATCTACTTCATTGTCAGATATCCAGATACGGAAGAGCACAAGTAAATTTTGTGAAGGGCAGAGGGTGGCCTACCGGATCGGTGACCGTGATTCTACAGAATGCATTATAGTTATGCTTGTGTATGTGAGTCCTCTCCAAGAATATCTGGCTACATTCTGGGACATGATATGTATTTATGATGTAGATTATTAGTTTGCCTTTAATTACTATTACAATTAAAATGCATTTAATTACGATTAAAGCATAACTATTTTTATACTATCACTTACATAAGCGACATGCTTCATAATGGCGTTGAACTAACTTTTTATGTTTTGTTCTATTTCCTTGACAGCGGTCGTACGTTCTATACAGAAACCATAGCTTAGTTCAAAATATATAGAGTTGGCAGTACTTGAGCATACGCCAGCTTATAGCTAAAGCAAATGTTGGGTTGCAAAGGGATGGCGGGGAGTAGTTGGACATGCGCATTCGACAGAAAGCAGACGAAAACCCCGATGCTTGCAGTAGGCCTGGATGCCCGAGGAACGTAGCGTACAACAAGAGGAAAGACAGAAAATGTGCATCTGAGTGATGCGCATGCGTAGGTTCCGCTTGCCAAAGTAAAGCGAGAGAGCGCATCCACAAGATTGCAGTGGAAATAATTGTGATAATATAAGCAAACTATTTATAAATATAATGAAATAGTACTTTTTTCTTATTAACAGGGGATGCCGGGCATACAGGCGTTCCCTTACGCTACGCCGCTGGTATATCTGTAGAAATGTCGATATTTTCATAATAGAAATTGCAAGAATGAACTTGACCCCAAGCAAACAAAAACTTTTAGTAAATATTAGTGGAGTTCGGGAAGACCAGCACGATCTTATGGTTCTTACAGACCTATATAAGAAAAAAAAGAAACATTTTGTTTTACTCGCCTTTCGGGAAGTTTAGGCTACGGTGTTCAACATCCTCCCTCCTCCATTAATTTGTTTTCTTTCAAATGAACTAAAGTTTTAAATGGAGGCACGGTGGCTGAGTGGTAGAGCGCTTACCCCTGTTGCGTGAGGATCTTGGTTCGATCCCCGCCCAAATAAGTTTGTGGTGGACAACATTCTGTCCGTGGGTTTTCTCAGGGTACTCCCGTTTCCTCCACTTTCTCATTCCACCAATTCTTCCATCATCATTCATTTACCTTAGTCATCGTCTCCCTTAGCTTAAAGGGCATAATTATGGAACGTTCAACCAGTGGCGTAGCGAAGGGAGGACCCAGAGGTGCCGCACTCCCCCCCCCCCAAAGAGGTCCGACAATGTACTTTGGTACTTTGGTACTTTGATATTTAAATTTTTTATATATTTTTATGTTTATATATTTTTTGTTTGTAATTTCTCTATATGTACATATAACAGCACTTGCCTCCCCCAAACACATCCTGGCTACGCTACTGCGTTCAACCGAAAGATTGTTTTTTCATTTTGGAATTTTAAAGTTTTGACTTTAGTCACTTGTTCTTCAAGTTTATTTAAACGTTCTTTAATTCCTGAAAATTAGATTTTGTTATACGTAGACCTATAGCTATCTAATAATCAAATTTGATATAAATGATATTAAATTTATATTTTAATAGGTCTACAATTTTTTTTTAAAGCAAGGGACATTTATTTAGATTTGAAGAAAAATTAGTAAGATCAAATCGTTAAACACCCAGTTTACTTCAGCGAAAACTCTAAGGAAACTCCCAACAAAAATCCTTGAGCTATATGTACAGGGTGATTTTTTTTAACTCATGAATTTCATTTGGATCTAGAATTTCTAACTGAAGTCCGATTTTTATGCGGTTTCTGGCAAATGATCACGGAAGGATGGGGGATTTATAGGACTATGTTTACTGGTTTAAATTCATCCGGGGTAATATCGATTACGCCTCAAGAAAAACAGCAAAATTTCGCCAGTGTACCTTACAATTGGAATGAAGTGCAGTGCGGTGTGGAGATTTGAGTTTTCTTCGTTAGATGGCAACTTCGCCAAGGTCAATAAAAAAGGGGAAACTAGGTCGGCTGTATTGGGAAATGTGATGTACAGTTCTGTGTTACTGTGTGAGTATGACAGCGCACAGTGAGAATAGTGTACTCTTTGGAGCAACATGAGTTTATCGTTAATGCTTTGGAGAACGGAATCTGTTGTTGCTATGCAAAGGGCATTTACAAACATATTTGCCTCACATTCTTCCCCAGACAGGAACATAATGTGGTCGTTAGTGAATAAATTGGAACAAACAGGATCGCTTCTGAGTGAGACAGAGAAGCATCGGACCCCGCAGAAGGGTGGTGTGAAAAATGTTTGTTATCGGCTCCTTAGGTCATTCAAGAAATCTCTTCGTCGTTTGTGGCAAGAAACCGGCTATAGCTGTTCAACATGTGATTTATGGGTGTTACCACGAACACTTAATTTGTATTCTCACTGACACTTGTTTTCTGCAGTTTCGCTTCAAAAATCCAAAACCTCATTCTAATTGTAAGGTATACTGGCGAAAATTTGCTGTTTTTCTTGAGGCGTGATCGATATTATCCCGGATGAATTTAAACAAGTAAACATAGTCCCATAAATCTCCCATCCTTCCTAGATCATTTGCCACAAACCGCACGAAAATCGGACCTCAGTTAGAAATTCTAAACCCAAATGAAATCCACGAGTTTAAAAAAAAAAATCACTTTGTGTATATATATAAAGGACTCAACAGCATTAGTTACAAAGCTGGTGATTACAAACAGTGTTCCAGGAAGAACACCAACTTCTAATATACCCGCCATTTCTGTTCTAGTAAGTTGGCTGCACTGAATCTTAGATTATTTTCATCTGTTACCTTTGTATTTAATAGAGATGGAGCGGCGAATGGCGGATGACCTTCACTTGTTTTCTGTACGAGTAGGAATGGAACGTTTCACAAAGGAACAGCGTATTGTTATAGTGAAAACTTAATTCCAAATGTGGTAAATGTTATGAATTCCACGCTGTACAGAAAACAGATGACGTTCATGCGCTACACTGAAAGAGAGAGAAAAAAACGTATGTGGTTTTCCCTAAAAACGTAGGGCACATTTGTAAATCCTGTAGTTTTTAGACCGCACATAGCACAAGTACATCCACGGGATCTCCGAGACTGAGCCCGCAACGGACGACGGGACATCCACATGTGCTCCCGGGACATCCACAGGATTTTCCGCGGGAGATCCAGATGTCCGCTAATATCCCGGGATACGGGATATTCAACGGGACCACGGAGGGATGTCTATTGGTTTTCCCTCGGACCTCCTGTCCCATCTGGGACGTCCCGTGGATATCCTACATGGGAATCCTTCAGGACGTCCATGAAATGTCTTCTCATTGTCCCGATAATCCCGGGAGCCGAATGGGATGATTGGGATCAAAATGGGACATCCCAGGGACGTAGTGTGCTATGTGGGACTTAACGTACAGCAAACATATAACTGAAAAAGTATATTTCTGTACATACTTTCCGTATAACTATTACGAATAAACATGCTTTTCGTTTGAACGAAAGAACTCTATATAGACGGCGTATCTCAAATAACCGTCGTTTTTCCTAGAGCGGCATAGTTATAGTCACAACTTTTATTGCAATATTTACAGGATCACTTCTTAAATCTCCAAGCCAATTTTGGACCCCAAAAAAAGTGTGATAAGCAATTAATGAGAAACTTTTGAATAACTGCAAAACTTTCTCGTGCTCTTCTGAAAAAGTGCTAAAACTTGAGTTACGCCCTTTCGTGATCTTGACGACGATATGATTCAAATCCCGCTTTAAGTAACAGATCTTGTCTCGTATAGTCTCGGTAGTGAAAAAAGACAGTAAACTGTAATCAATCAACTCTTACATTGCAGTTTAACTCGTTGTCTGTTGAATCAGTGTTATCCAATACCACATGCCAGATACAATAAATACAGCCAAAATTCTATTTAATCGAATTGTTATGCAACTTTTTATGGATTTTCATTTATTATCCATTATGTTTCATATTCTCGTTTGACTGTTCTGCTCACTAACAGGAAATCGCGCTCATTATCTTAACAAATATTACTATTTACTACAATAAGAGAACAAATGAAAGTCGTTTCATGTTCAATGCTGCCAACTTACTAGAACAAAATTGGCGGACATTTCAAAAGTTGTGATTTTTATGGGACACATTCCTTGATTACGTTTTTACTAGGGATGGCCAGAACCGGTTCCTGGTGGAACCGGTTTTCGGGTCTGAACGAATCCGGTTCTAGAAGATCCGGTTCCAGAACCGGTTCTAAAACGGATCTCCGAGAACCGGTTCCTCGTGGAACCGGTTCCGCCGGAACCGGAACTTTCTGGCCATCCCTAGTTTTTACTACTATAACGTTTGAAATACTACATGGAATAACTGCAGATATTGAGGTGTCATTTCATAATTAGTATTGTAATATACTCAGCCAAACAAAAGAAAAAAGTGAATGTCTGCTTATATTGGTGGAGAGTTTTGTTTTCCTCCTTGCCCAAAGCAAAACCTGAAATGACTCTATACTACGTAATTACAAATCATTTTGGTAGATTATTCCAGTGTACGGAAGTTCTCTGAGAACAGTAACCAAAACTTGGGTAAAAATATTCAATTATTGTTACACTTTTATTTTTCTCCCAACATCAACAATTACCCTCATGTGATATAACTTAGTACCTGTGTAAGAGTTTGTGATATAAAATTGAAAGTGATCAATATTTGATTTGTGTATTATAACAGTTACTTTTGTACAAATGTTTCCGAAAGAAATTAATTAATGTAATACTATGACTTATTCTAGTTTTTATGTTTTTTTTCTAAAAACAAAAACTATTCAACTATTAATACAGGGATGCAAATAAGCAACAAAATTTTACTCGCCCAACAAAAAAGGTACTAGCCCACATCCCACAATAGAAATCATTTACTTACCTTCGCTGAGCGCGAGAGATAGCATGAGCTATGAGAAGCGGGAGGTAGGAAGAACGCTATTCGCTGCGAGGATGATAGTGGAGAGAGAGGGAAGATTTTTTGGTAGTGTTTCTAACCCATGCTGATTTTAACCTCCAACATCAGTGAACACAACACAGAACTATACACAAAGAATTACACTTCACTGCACACAAGAACACTGTGTCCGGTTCGGCTTCTTCATGTGTCCTTCAAGATGCCCCCATCTGTGTCATAAATAACTACCCCGGGAGGGAGGGTACTAATAGGACCACTTTGTTTTACCAGCGAAAACGACAAACTTCCTTGTATGAGGAGGGAAGGAGTTGACAAGTCTGTAGCCACGAACTCCCTAAGGTGAGGATATGAGTCCTGGTCCCCAGAATGAATGAATTGCAAATATAGGTTGTGTTATGTGATGTAAGTTTTGCTTACTTTAGCTTACTCATTTAAGAAATAAATAAAGAAAACAATGAACAACTAAGGAAACCTTTATTGCACCGAGTGCACTTTTACATCTTATTAAATAAATAGCCTAATTTATTGTTCAGATTTTTCTAAATGAAGATGAGAAAAGGAAGGCTGCAGATTGATTCAAAGTATCTCTGTCATCCCTTCCCAGAAATGCTTCAAATCGCCAAATTCTAGTTCACTGTTGTGGCAGTTAGCAACACTATTAGGATTGCCCGTTCCTTTCAAGTGTGTTGGTTGCGGATTTCAAGGTCATAGCTCATGCTATCCCTCGCGCTCTATATTCGCCCGCACTGATGAACCACTCGCCCCAGGCGAGTGGGTTGAGTTGAGTTGATTTTAGTTTAGCGTCCCTTTCAGCAGCGAGGCTATATGAGACGTGGACCTACTGATTAACGTGGAATCCGAACCACATGAGCTCCCGCCGGGAATCGAACCCGGGTCTCCCACGCCAAAGGCGCGTACGCTAACCACTTAGCCACGAAGGAGCTCCCCAGGCGAGTGGGTGAGCGGTTATTTGCCTCCCTGTATTAATAATTCTTCGAAGGCATTCTTAATTTATTCTTACTTCGCACTATCGTTAGATCTTAGAATTGATATTGTTATTTGTTACTTCATTGTTTCAAACACGTGTTATGATTTATGAAGCATGTTCTCCTAATACAGTGAGGCCTCGATAACTTGAAGCTGAAGAGGATAGACCAGAATTCGAGTTATCGAGTTTTTCGAGTAATCAGTATTCGAATTATTAAGTTGGTCATAACAAAAATTTGAGATACCGAAGTACCGCGTTTCTCATTAAAAGTGATATATAACCTCTATAACATGAAGTTTTATGCTATTCGTTCAACCTTTATAACACGAAGTTTTATTCATTCAACCTCTATAACTCGAAGTTGTATTCGTTCAACCTCTATAACTGGATGTTTTATTCGTTCGACCTCTAAGATGATTTCGAAAGGGGTTTCATGTTTAGACATGAGTAAAACACAATTAGTCTACAATACATATTACCAACAATGACAGGATTAGCAACAATGACAATTACGTAAAAGCATAGAGCTATAGCTTCGAGTTATCGAGGCCATATCAAGAGAAATTCGATTTATAGAGGTAAACTTCGACTTGTAGAGGTTTACAGACACAAAAGCTTGAATTACCGAGGGTTGTAAATATTATTGTGAAGCCCTTAAAATTCGACTTATCGAGGGTGTATTTTATAAACATTCAACTTATAGAGGTTATTTTAACATTAAGTGGTATAGGAATGTTAAAAAGATCGAGTTATCACGCAATTCGACTTATCGAGGTCCAACTGTAGTAAATCGTCAGTATTGTGAACGAATTAATTATGAATCATTATGTAGTGTTTTACACGAAACCTGAACAGAACAGTAAATATGTGGAAGCAAATAAAATATTAAAAACTTTGTATTTGATTTTTGAAACAACTGCAGCGTAAAACGGAACATTATAAATAACAGTGACGTAACATGGATTATTTGAAATGTAAATATTGTGTATATATAAGAGTGATGAATTAGCATTATAACATGTCCTACTATTTTTACGTCCATTTGGAAAATGTGCCATTGGATTATAACGTGGTTCTCCCTATTTATTTATTTTTTTCCATATCTTCATATCAGTGGCGTATTTACGATTTTGTTTCGGGGGGGGGGGGCTTTGCCTGAAAATGTGAAAATTCTGCAAGATATTTCATTTACTTCACTATAGTAAGATTTCGGGGGGGCTTAAGCCCGGAAGACCTCCTAAATACGCTACTGCTTCACGTAGAGCAGTTCTTCTTATAGTAGCGGATTTAGCACGAGGCCAAGGAGTGCCTAGTCCTCCCAGTGTTTTGAGTGACAAAAATTATTTATTATTTTTATATGTTTGAAAGTCTACAGTAAAGTCATGATATATGTATCATAGTCTGGGCTCTGCCCTCCCCCCTAAATTTTACTTTCTAGATCCGCCACTGTTTCTTAGGACATCTTAAATAATTTTCAGAAATGAAATTTAGGGACATTAGGTGTGTCATTAGCTTGGTCATGCACTTTCTCTGATATCTTAAGACTTCTTTTTATTTTTTTTTAAAAAGTAATAAATTATATCTCAATAATATAATAAATAACTCAACACTATATCGTTAACATTGTCCATTTGTTTGCACCGTATTTTCTTCAACTTCTTCAAAATGGTGTGAAAAATAAATTTTTTATAACCTAACTTTTTAGTGCGTAGTGTACCTAAATTAGTCACAAATATCCACAAGCTTATAATAATTATTACTATAGTGGGTATTCGGAAAAATACCAAAAAACTTTGGGGCAAGAATCTTGACATGAAAATATTGTGATATTATATACAAGGTGTTTCAAAATAATACCGACAATGTTTAGGAGATGATTCCTGTCACGAAAATAAGCCAAAAAGTATAGACCAACCTGGGTGAACAAATGCTTCCTTTCGGAGTTATAGGCTGCCGAAAACATGAAAAAAAAATTAACTTTAAAGGTCCATAGCTCCAAAACTATGGGACCTACCGCAGTCGGGTCAAGACTTCACTTAGGAACTAATATGTGCCCAATCCAAAAATCCATGTTTAGGAATCCTAAGGCACTCACGCAACAACTTTTATAGAGGGGGTTTAGCTACGGCTATATAATTTGAACTACTCACCAACTACCTTTATAAAAATTGTTGCGGAAGTACCGCAGGGCTCTGAAGCTTGGATATTTAAATAGGGTACTTACTACTTCCTAAGTGAAGTCTTGACCCGACTACGGTAGGTCCCATAGTACTACAGCTATGGACCTTTAAAGTTCATTTTTTTCATGTTTTAGGCAGCCTATAACTCCGAAAGGAAGCATTTGTGCACCCAGGTTGGTCTATACTTTTTGTCTTATCTTTGTGTCAGGAATCACCTTCCAAACGTTGTCGGTGTTATTTTGAAACAACCTGCATATGATATAGATCATGGGTACATAAATGCATCATTTCGGGCTATAGCCCACAGAAAATTGATCGAAACGATAAAAAATGAAATGAAATGAATTCTTTGAGTTTTACGTCCCACGGTTATGCCGGTTAGGCTAAAGGAGACGGTGATGATGAGAAATTAATGAAATGGTAGAATGAAGAAAGTGAAAGAAAATGGGAGAACCCCAAGAAAACCTACGCACACGGTGTTTGTCTACCACAAAGCTCACTTGGCACGACCTGGGATTGAGTCTAGGACCCTATGCACTAGAGGTGAACGCTCTACCACTGAGCCACCGCTATCCTCGAAACGATAAAATAAAGGGCCATAATTCGAGGACGGAATGTCGGATATAGGGATAGTATCGAGACGAGACTTCATATAATCCCGACCTCGTCTCGATCGATAAATAGCAGTCTGAGTTTCGGTCTCGTCTGGAGTGGAAAATTGCCATCTCAGTCTTGGTTTTGTCTTGATCAGCAGTTGCTTGTCTGGAGCTCACTCTTCGTCTCGAGGGTCAAGTCTTGATGTCTCGTTTGATGATGTTTATCAAATTTATCCAGTTTATTAAGCCTTGGATAACTCAAATAATGATTCAAATCCCAGTGTAAGCAACAGATCTTGTCTCATATAGTTTCGGTAGTGAAAAGAAACAGTAAACTAATCAATCAACTCCAACATTAGAATTTGATTCCTGCCTGTTGAATCAGTGTTATTCAATACCACATGCCAGATACAGTAGATAGCCCCAAAATTGTATTTCAACTTTTTCGGATTTTTTCATTTCTTAGCCATTATACAAGGTATTTCACATTCTTCTTTGACTGCTCTATTCACTAACAGAAAAATCACGCTCATTATCTTAACAAATATTACCACGTACTAGAATAATAAATTATTACTGCAAAATGAATAATTACTACAAAATAAATTATTTCTAAAGAACAAAATGCTTCTTTTTACCGTTTTAGTTTTTCGAGTTTAATTGACAATTTATAACACAGATTTCTTGCAACTTTATGGTCAGCTTAACTCCCCAAACTCATAACTACACACTCAACTTTGGTGCGCATGGTCCTTGGCTGGATCCCTGAACAGGCTAAATTCAAACTCTTACATCTTGTGTAATTCGGATCCTACTTTAAATACCCGGTATTCTGTTTCTTGTATTAGTTTTCTGGATTATTATTATAGTTTCTTCCGCCTAATGATACGAATCGTTTCAAATTGTCGTATGTTTTTCGTGTTTACAATGGAGTAAAATTTACTTAATTTCAAGCATAAAATGTAAATACTGTACTTACTCTGTATTTTCAGTGTTACACTTTAGCCCACAGTTCGAATAATTATAATCTAGTCTACTGCTTTTTACTAAAATCCACTTAAACACTCAATTTTGATATTACCTTTTTTTATTATAGTACGTAAAGAATTAAACATTTACACCTTTTAAATATTGTACATGTTGATTCTACAAAATGGATCTTCTGTTATGTATTATGTTTTTCATTTCTATGACAACCAATAACACATATCATCAGATTATCATGTCGACAAGATATCAATAATAATCAAGGATCTTATAAAATAGAGGATCTGCCCTTCCAACAAAATCTTGAAGTCATACGTCACAGTTTCGCCACCGCTACTCTGCCCACTCCACCTAATAGGATCGCAATGTTTTGAGCCAACAAACATGGCGGAAACGAAAGTAGCCAATCAGACGATGGCGGAAACGAGAGTAGCCAATCAGACTGCCGATGCTCGGCTGTTTTTTGGCTTCATTATTTAATAGGATTAAGATACATATGGGCAGATTCTCTATTTATAACATCCTCGATAATAATATCAGAAATAAAATTAACTTAATTTTTTTTATATTTTCTTCTTCTTCTTCTAACTAGCTTGTGCATATTTCAATAGCACCTATTGCCCGCAAATACAAGAAATAATATTTAAAATTACATGTAGAATACACAATATCGTTATAAGTATAATCATGGAGAAAACAAATTACACCGGATTCAAAATAGAAAATCAAATTTCAACCTTAGAATACAATATCTACTATAATTAAGCATATTCTTTTCGTTCAACGTTAATTGCTTGACATACTATCTATTTCAAATAGAATTTTCTTTTCTTTATCTGTAGGAAACAAGTACCAACAGTTACGCTGAATTTAAATTCATTTTAAAATGTGTTGGAAGAAATGCCTTGTAATTCTAAATTGACTGAAAATGAAATAAAATCGGTGAGTCCCAGGATTATGCCCTTTTGGGCTAAGGAAGAAGGATAATTAAGGCAAGTGAATGATGATGGATGAATTGGTGGAATGAGAAAGTGGGAGGAAACGGGAGTACCCTGACTAACCCACGGACACTTTCACCACAAAGTTATTTGGTAGGGGATCGAACCAGGGACCCCATGCACCAAAGATAATCGCTCTACCACTGAACCAGCGTAGTAACATCTATTAGCATTAGACAGGTAAGTAATAACACACGTAGCAACATCTACTGACGTAACTGTTTATTAGTAGGAATTTAGCAAATGACGCGTAAACTGACGAAACATTGTGTTAACCAGGTCAAGAATTGCCGTAGCCAAGTAACCATTGAACAAAAAAGGTCACTGCTAACTAGGAGACTTAACAGTGGATAAAGGAAGAACATGTCCAAGTGCTAAATAATTATAGCGCATTAGACGGTATTACCCGGAGACTTGAACATTACGGAAGTTAGAGAAGAAATATTTAGAGAGTTTCGAAATGTAGTGTTGGAGGAAGATTGAGAAGGTAAAATGGACAGAAACAGTATCAAACGAAGATGTTTTAAAACGAATAGGAGAGAAGAGGACACTTCTAGCCACCACCCTTCGTAGAAAGGCCAATTGGATTGGATACATCTTGCGAAGAAGTCGTCTTCTTGGCACAACATCATAGAGGGAAAAAGGTAACGAAAGCGAGAAAAAGGAAGAAAAAGAACACAACTGATGGATGATTTGAAAAATAGAAGTAAATATTGGGAATTAAAAAGAAGGTTGAAGATCGGAAAACGTGAAACCATACAAATAAGTTTATTATTATGTTCAAATATAAAATACAAGTTATTAAATATATCTATCTTATATATATATATGGAGAGAGAGAAAGGGACGATTTCGAGACCTGCGTCCCTCGCTCGAGAAAATTCTGGATTCGCCCCTGTTTTCTCCCTCGATGCTGAACTTCAACTTCCTTGGCGTATACTTTTTCATCAGTTTCATCAGACTTTAAATGGTGTCCTTAGACTATCTTCCTTTCCTATTGTTTTGTCGGTAGTGATGGTGACTTTTAATGATTTATCATCTTAGTTTTCATTGTTGTTGTTATTGTTGGAGGTGAAGGTGATTTTTAATGGTGAACATCTTTTTTTTTTTTACCATTGTTGTTAGTGCTTGTGGTATTGGTTGTTAATGATTCCACACTCTTTGGCTTCACAGATTGAGATTCCAAGAGTTGAACCAGAAATAAAGTTACATTATAATCTTCTAATTCCAAATACTTCGAAAAATTATGGAAGACTAACTGATGTAAATATTGTACTGATTGTGTCTATAAATAATCACACGTGTTCCTGTTTGTAAACATCAACCACATGTATTTACGTTGGAGTACTACATCTCACGTTGGATTACTACAAGAAGCCAGACGTCGGCTACAAGTCATATGACGACATTGGAGCAGCAGCGCTACTGCCTCCAGGAGCACCTATAAAAACGAAAAGAATTCAGCTACCAGTTTGCGATTGGTCATCCCTTCTCTAGCTTGCCTAAGAGCTCTAGAAGAAACCGAACCTAGAAGCCTCTAGTTTGCTGCGGAACTTTAGGCTTTCATTTCTCCTGCCTTAGCTTGCCCGGAGCTCTGTCGGGATCTCAACGTCAGTCGCTTAGCTTGCTACGGTGCTCTGTGACTCTTAAATTCCCCTCACTGCTTGCTTCATTGCTCTGTGACCCTTAATCCCCCTCGCTGCTTGCTTCGGAGCGTTGGGGTTTCCTATTCCACTCTACTTAGCTTTCACGGAACTCTTTCTACCTCGCCTTAGAGAAAGTTATATTGTAATATTTCTGCAAATACTGTTTTATTTTATTTTATTAGAGGATTTAATAATAAACTAGTAGTGGCACTCGATTTTTGTCTATAATTTTACTGCATCTAGCCCTACCTATTCCCACAAATGGAAGAATGTTACAATATGAATAAAGCAAATGGATTAAGACAAAGTTTTTATAAACTTTCTACACTTGAAGAAATAATAATAATAAATTCCCGTAGGAGATCAATAATTTGAATCCCCGGGAAGCTGTAAGTGCATGCCCCATCTCAGTGCTGAAAGTGAATGTTAACTCCAAACAAACGGAAATATCGACGTAGATAACAAAGGTCCTGGGGGACCTATTTCCAGGACCTGACAAGCAAGTATGGGCTTCAGAGCTCCTAATAAAAGTTATTGTCAATGTCTTGAAAGAAAGCAAAAAGTATTGGTTATGGCACCCTGAAACAAAAGTTTTGACTACAATAAAGAATGAAATGTTAAAACAACACAAAGTGATAGGACTTTACGATGTTACTTGTGTGTTAATTTAACATCAAGAACATCGCCTTCCGAGCATATCAGAAATAACAAGTACAAGTAATTGTCAGTGAGAATTTACATTGGATTCTATTGTTTGCTATATAAAGCTTTACGCTATACGTAAGGACAATAGTTTTGTAAACCTATGAATTATCTGACAACAGTTACATGAGTATCAGTTCTGCCATCTGTTGTTATCCTAGCACACAAGAAAAACAGGTAAGAACAACAATAGCAGAACCGCTACTCATGAACTTTTGTCAGACAATTCATAGGCTTACAAAACTATTTTCCTTACCGATTACAGCAAATCTTATTACGTTATTCGTTACTTGGCATAAATGTCAAATATACTGCGTAAGGCTTTACATACAGCAAACAATGAAATCCAATGTAAATTCTCACTGACAATTCTGATATGCTTGGAAGGCGATGTCCTTAGTAATAGCAAACAAGAAACACCGTCAAATAGTAGTCGTTTTGTGTTGTTTTAACACGTCATTGTTTGCTGTGTGGTCTTAAATAATAGTCAGCTTTAATAATAATTAATAATTAATATTATATTTCTTCTGAACTATTCGGTAAAATAATACAACGAAATAAGCACCATCTACACAGATTTCGACACGGTGAGCACAGTTTACGTTCACCCCGTCTTGAGTTTGTGGTTTGCGAGATTGTAGAAGGCGTATGATAAGTTGATCGGACTCTAACATTGAGATCATTTTGTGACTCTTCCTTGTGCACAAACATTCCCTCATCCATGGACTTACTCCTGGAAAATCTGGTGCGAGCCTGATCATTGGCTGTGACAATTTTTAAAGCATCGGTGTCGGAATTCGATTTATCTCTATCCCAAGTTGGAGCTTTACCTAGAGAAGTGTGCTCACACGATGTGACAGAAACCAATGCTTTAGGGGTGACTTCGGATGTTGAGAACGTTTCCATGCATAAGTTACACATTGAAGAATGTTGAAAGTTCTCCGAAATCTTACTCATTTGGCCCTGCTTCCCAGGTTCTACTTCAATCACCTCGGCCAGCATTGACGATCGGCGTAACTGATCAAGAACTTTCACGTTGGACACAAATTTGGCAGGAGTGGCATCGTGAATGCAATGTGCTTTATTTTTACTGTTTATGAAAGATTTGATTGAGAGTCTCTTAGCGGAATCCACGTGCGGTTTGGGAATCTTTACTTTTCGCTCCTGTGTAAGATTTCTTGGATTTTGTATCGTTGCTTCAAAGGTGGGCGTAGAAACTGATACTGTTGTTAATACTGAGCTATTATTAACATCGTAATACCTATTGGCTTCAAAATCAACAACAGTGGAAGTATGACTGGAATCCAACAACGGTAGTGATCCAGGCGAAACTCCTCTGCCCAGTGATTCTTGCCTTGAGTAAGGGAAACTCTCTGTGCTTTCTGCTGTGATTTGGAAACTATCCTTCTTAAAATTCTCATCATTGGAATCATAATCATACGATGAATCAGAAAACTTAAATGTGGCTGGAAAGACCTCATGTACAGGTAATTTTGAAGGAGTGGCTTGTTTATCAGGTGCTCCTTGTTGGAGAGAACGAGGTAAATATGAGGAAGTGGGTGATTCAACGGTCTCCGCAGGATTTTCAAATCCATCCCAAGATGAGAATACTGCTGTAAAACAAAATATGAAATTAAGTGTGCACTGTACTGGAGGAAGTAAAAATAACGTGCTTGATTACAAGGTTTTATGACTTAACAGTCGACTAAGAAAACAACTGAAAAGCGACATATTCATTGTGTAGTTTTCAACTAATGAGTCATTTTTACATTCTAGAAATCACGTAGACTCTCTTATTCAATGAAAAATTTATCACTAACGATTAACACAACAACAGAAAATGATCGCAGTGTATTGCTAGGTGCGATATCTATAAGTTACTGTACGTATGACCATCTGCAAGATAAATAAGCCACCTTAAAAAGGAAAACGTAGGGAGGGACACGTAATGCAGCTAATGGAGGAGGAAAAATGTATCAGAGATCCTTTGTCCGTAATAATGTAATATAATTTTTTCTAGTGAAAAGTATATTATATTTATCTAACTGATAAAAGAAAGTAGGGCAACTTAAATCACATAGATCCAATATCAATTAAAATATATAAAAAATCATTAATTTAAATTATATTTGGCTTATGTTCAGGCTTTATGTTGCGGACACGTTGCTGCCTGTCTGCCGCTAGTAGCTCTGTATAATACAGTGTGTCCATAAAGCTGCGCAACCCAAAGTTTGATTCCGTATATCTTTTGAACCAAAGACGATAAACACCTGAGATTTAAAACAAATGCAAGCGTTTTCTATATAGATATTTCCGAGATCATGACCAATGTTAGAATTTGTAACGTTTTTGTGTAGTACCGAAAGTGTAAAATAAAAAAAATAAAAAAATGTACAAAATAAAGAAAATCAATTGACCTATTTAGTAACAGAAAACTGGTTTCCTGCGGGTGAAACCCTGTGTATATGTGGAGTATGCATCAAAATTTATCCATTGGTGTGAAAATGTAACAAAGTTAATGCAGTGTTGCCATGTAAAAAGACTATTGAAGGCAAGTCTGCAAAACGGGTGTTATTTGACAGAATAGCACTCCTTGTCAACATTATTATCGTAAAATTATTGCAACAGGCGTGTTTTAGGTTAATTGTTGCTAAATAATGAGAATTTGCACATAATCAATAACCTGAATAATTATGCAAAAATTTGTGATAAATTACCTGCAGCTGGCAACCCTTTCAAAGAAACATTAGAAACTACGAGAACGTTTTGGAGGCCACATCATATCCAAAAATTTCTTGAGGTACAAAAACAGTTAGTTAGGCAAGCCAACTAACGCCCATTCCAAGATTAATTACGCCTGGTAGAGCAGCTAGAACAGCAGCATGAACTTGCCCCCACATGTTAAAAGAACAAATCGTAAAGAGTGTTTTTGTGCAGGAGTGAGTCAAAACGGGGGCTGACGAAATGACAAATGGAGTATGCATACTTGTACTCACAGTACATAGCACAGTACCAGAAAAAATATACGGACACCAGTTGCGATGAGACTTAAATATTCTTTTAATTAATTCAAATTAGGGATCATATAAACAAGTTAACTTACTTCAAATGACTATACATATATGCGTATCAAATAATATATGCATAGATCATGTGGTATATGTATTAGTTTATTTTTTCAAAGTAAACACAAAGCCTTGCTCTGAGTTTTAAAACTATTAACAATAGTCCTACCTGCAAATCAATTAAAGTATGGATTGATCATTCAGGGGAAGAACCCAGCCCCGAATGAAAATTTTTGGGGTCTAGCAGAGCCTGAGCTCCTAGGTGCCGGCGCCACTGATTGATACGTAATGTTGCTTCGAAAGAAGAACTTCTCTGATTTCATTATTCGTTAAATCACTTTTGAAAATGCTAAATATTGGTACGCGGTAATTTATTTGTAAATATTAAAAATGCAAAATTCGGTAACACTTAAACGAGTTGCAGAACTTATCCGTACTAAGCGTATTTCACCCTTAGGTTGCAAGTGAGGGTTCGTGATTTGTTTAATATTAGTGCAAATTTACACATTAAGACACAAGGAGAAAAGAGGAGAATGTAGTGTCAATAAACAACAATTTAAAAATGCACGAAGTTAACGGTTAATATCCAATATCATTATTGTCAAATATCATAATTGACAATATATCAAATATCATTATTCCGTTCAATTCATTTTTCTTCCTTTATTTTCAGGATTACATTATCACTGAATTTCTCCACTGGAGATTATCTTTTATTTAGCAGCTTCCAACTGGAGCTCTGCCTTGTAAATGAAACATTTTAAAATGTGTAAACAGCGAGGGCGAGAATCGAACACGAATTGCCGGATTACGAATCTACAACGCTAACCACTCATCTAAAGCGTTACTTCTTCCGGCTCGCCAAAATAAAGAGCCTTTTCTGTTCGCTCACAACAGTAGCTTATTAATAGTCAGATTGATTGGCAAAACACAGGAATATGTAATTGAGGACTCGGAGGGCATTATATCACTGTATTCATTAAATTATCAACATTACAGATTTTTTACAAACAATTTTTTTTACAAACAAACAAAATACAAAACTCCTTTATTTTGAATCAAATACGCCGCGTGTATAATACTCGAAAACAAACTAAAGACGAATCAATTGCTGCATATTAATCGTGGTTCAGTGATCAAGGCGCTCGACCAGTAATCTGAAGGTAGTTGAATCGAATCGGAATACGAAAGACAAGTACTTTTTTTACTTTAGAATTTTTGGTGGCGATTGATCGGCGATGACACATGTTTTATTATCTTCAGATATTTGAATACTCGGATGTTTCAATACTTGAATTATCAAATCTTCAGGAATAATAATAATAATAATAATAATAATAATAATAATAATAATAATAATAATAATAATCTCAAAGATTAAAAGTTAGGAGCTTATTTTCGCTCAGGGAATAACCTTACAACCAGAAATGTAACATTTGGCAAGAATATTTCGGTATTGTTTAGTGTTGCTCACGAGAAGAGGAATTTGTCATCTCGTTTCTGAAACAAAACAAACACAATTGAGACGAGATTTTAGATTTTAGATTCAAGACGGGACAAGGTTAACTCAAATTATAGTCTCGCTTTGGAGATGGAAATTAAGTCTAGACGAAAAGTATCGTAAAGAGTTCTCGTTTTATCTCGATTCTCGAAATAGTGTATGTCCATTCTTTAAGTAACAATTACTTTGTAGACTGAATTTTATGCGCTACTTTGTTACTTTGTATTTCGGAGCTCATTGAATTTATAATGGTCTATGTAGGTATTTTTGTAGCAAAGCTTTTATAATTACTTCTGTATATCCTAAAAGTTAGTTTATTATATGCCTTACTATTCAGTGATATTCAGTTATTTTTATTACAGTTATTTTCCTCAAAACGTACAGTAGAATACTTTCTACAGTAAACTGTAGTGGAACGCTTTGGTTTAAAATTTTGGTAGTTGCAGAGGTGTGTCCTGGAGGTCCAGACACCATCCCAAAATCCCGACTTATCTGTAAGTTTTGCCTAATTTTAGGGCAACTTTAAAAATTTTAATATCATTATATTATTATTATTATTATTATTATTATTATTATTATTATTATTATTATTATTATTATTATTATTATTATTGAAAATTTAAGACCTCAATATTACGTATTATTGCAATGTAAATAAGCATACTGAAGTTGATAGGAAAAGAAAAAGAAAGAATAAGAGATATTTTCGAGGGATTAGTGTCCGAAAGGAAACGAAACAAGAGAAAGAAGGTGTCAGCTCCTGGACTATATTAATATCGAAATTTCGGATGCCTAAACAGAAACTAAGTAGGATTTGTCTTCACTATGATACGTAGCAACATGCTTTCTTTGGATAAAAGACTTTAAATTATGTATGCATTATATTGATATTTTATCAAAATATCCATACATACCAATATAAAAAGAATAATTTCCATTTACAAATTCTTCTTGAACGGAACGTGTTGGAAATGGCAAACGAATATATTATTTCTAGCAGTAGGAGTAATAGTGGAAGACGTTCGGAATAATTGCTCGGAAACAATATCGTTTCAGACACATTTATGACTCATACTAGGCCCTAAGCATGACCCTTAGGTGTCGTATTCATCAATGGTTTGCTAAACACGTTACGTTTTCACACAGTACGAATCAAGGTTGTAGAGATACATGTGACGTCATTTTGCTATTTCCCCTGTGAAGAAAGCCGTTTCTCCTCTAACCTGTAAGATCGAAAGAAACTGAGTATTTTTCATTTTATTATACATCAGATGTATGAATATTGTAGTTGATAAAAATAACTTCCCGTAACGAGAATCGAACCAGGAACCCCTGAATTACGAAATGAACGCTCATACCACTATGCTAAGTTCTCTGTTAAGTAAGTCAAAAAAACACTAGTGTGTGTAGCAAATTGCACACGTTTACGATAACGACGAAACACAATGATTAAGGTCATGATAAAATAGTATAGTCGAGAGACTTCAAATTTAAATTAAAAACAAAAATTGACATATAGTGCCTCAGATTATAACGACCACTAACTGTGTATAACTACGGAAAACACCAGTTTGTAACGAGCTTATTGCTTGTTTTGCATTATTTTATGTCGTTATAGCCCACAGTCCGTATATTTATATAATCTAGGTTACTGTTTTATCAAAATCCATATAAACACTTTATTTCGATATTACACTTTTTATTGCATTATATAATAAGTTAAACATTTATACACAATGTACATGTAAGTTTCACAAGATGGATTCTATATATATTATATATTTTTCGTTGCTATGACAACTTACAAAACATGTCATATCACAGAACATCAATCATAATAACAGAAAAGAAATTACATCTATCTCTCTTTATATTTTCTTCTTCTTCCTTTTGAATAGCTTGTGCATATTTTAAAAGCACATTTTGCTCGAAAAATACAAGTTACTATATAAAAATTACACAATACCGTGTAACGTAATCGACACGTGAAACACTAGATTATTGTGTTTAGTACTCACCAGGGGCTACAGTCCTCATATGAGGATGGGGAGTGCTGGCTCTATTGGCGAATGCCTGAACTAAAAATTATTGCTATGCAAATGCATGAGCTGGATTTCATTGCATAGCTGAAAATTACGAGAGGTTTTTTTCCAACTTTCTAGCTTTAAAATTTAAGTAATATTTGAAGTGTGGTAAAATTATAAATTCCATTATTTGTGCCTAGTTTCTTGATATGCAAACTAATTGTAAGTATTTATATTTGTTATGGGAAAGGAAGGAAAATAAGTGAAAACATGGTACCATTTCTCGGCGTTGAATGCTTAGCTTTGAAATTAATTTGATTGACAAATTTGTTTTATGTACATGAGGTTAAATTACGAAGAATTTCTTGTAATCCATATATTACGTAAAATCGGAAAACATGAGAAATGTATTTACAGAAAATTAAAATTTATAGACCTTCAGAAGCTCGTTCAAAACTAAAAAAACATGTGGTTGCTTTGGGAAGCACATTTTTTTGCTTCACCTTATGACAAGTATAGCTTCTCAAGTTAAAGAATATAACCCAATGTTGTATTGAGTTTTCATTAAATGCTAGAAGTTGTTGTTATTATTATATATTGTTCTTACATTCTTTGTTTTCCAATAAAATAAGGTTAAAAGGAAAACTAAAATAGTTATAATTCAAATGCGCAATCCACTATTTCAGTGTTACTGCCTCTTCGGGGTACTTCTGTGAGTAATAAAATAACATATAAATAAAGACGTCACGACCGTTACATAATGTCGCCCGAAAATGGGACTTTTTTTGTGTTTAAAAATAAAAAAGAAATCCTGGACTGTTGGATATCACATATTGATTATTTGAGTTTTCGAATGACCCTCGTATATGCAATAATTACAATTCATACAATCATATATTTTACTTTTATATCAATATTATTTTCATATTTATCTTAATTCTTATAATTAATTTCGTTGTATATAGTTCAACATCGACAACAGAAGGTACATTCAAATAACGTCATAAAAGCTGTTTAATTTAAAGTCCTTTCGAGGCCATCGATACGTGTTACAAGTTGGAAGTTAACAAAATCTATGTCATTTTCTTGGGCAAAACTAAGAAGATTAGGAAATGGATATTATTATGATATTTGTATGATTGTTCTTTTAAATGAGAAAGGATCAGATATATTATCTGTTCACACAAAATGCAATTTATAAATGAAATATCGACAATATCTAGAACAAAACACGATAATCAACGTATGATGTTTATTTATTTATATTTATATTCATAGAATTCAAATAAGGTACGAATAACAAACCAAATCATAACGATATTTACAGTGAAATAAAACAAGAGTCAATTGAATACGGTTTTCTCGGACGCCGTAACTTTAGCTTAAGTTACATGACCAACGAATTCGTTTAGGTTGCATTGAAAATCATAAATCGGAATACAATCTTGCGCGTTATTTACATCTACAGTTCTTTGTTTCCTATTTCGAGAATTTTTGCCATCTAGGAAATTTCTACGAAATTCAATTCGAGAAAAATTAGATCTAATGATTACATGTTTCTTAAGTGTAGTACGATTACTATTACTGTTGTTACCAAGATTAGATTCGGTTACATTACCGGTACACGTGAATTTAACATTACTTTTTACCTTGGAATTACACTTTAATCTCACATGGATATTTCGAACTTGGTTTCGAGTAAGGTTATTTTGGTTCAGGTTAGTATTGTATTGCACCATTGATGGATTTTCAAAATTTTGCAGTCATACCTAGATGATTGAAGTCAACGCATTGCATCACGTTCTGTAAAAGCACCATCGGATTGTTCACTATTATCATTTTGGTCTTTTCGTTGAGTGAACATTTCAACAGCTCCAACTCAATAAACCAATCATTACCAACATTGGTGGGAACACACGATCTCTTTCTGAATTTTACGAATACTGGAATCAACTTCCTTTCTGCTACATGAACAAATGTCGTATACATATCATTAAACCATTCTATTACAATTGCTTCATCTCTAGAATTAATATCATGTTGAATATACTGTGAATACAAGCAACCAATAGCATTCACTAGACGAAAATGGCCATAACTTTCCGTATATTTATGCATACTAAAATCATCGTTACACGCAGCATCAGTAAATCAATCAAAAACATTCGAATAAAGAGAAAAATCGGGAAGATCTAATTCAACCAATACCGCAGTATGTTTTTGCGAACACTTAGCAAATTTCATCCACGCATTTAAATCAATGACGTCATATTCCTTCGTCAATGCAAATTTTGGATCTACAGGTTCACTTAACGTTTCGGTAACTGATAAATGTTGGCTATTACTGTCGAGTTGTTGTTTCAATTGTACAATCTGCTGATTCATTTGCTCACCAAAATCTTGCTTCAATTGTCCAATATGTTGTTTAATAAGGTTACCCAGGTCAGAGGAAGTGTACATTTCCTAGTATCAGTTACTTCAGGTGTATTTTCAGTACCAGGAAGACTCATCTTAGTATTCCTATAAATTTTTATTCCACTCCTTAATAAAGTATATTCCGTTTTGATGTCTTTAATAAAATTACTACGTAACCTAAAAATTAATCTGCAGTTATTTATTTAGGAGATTGTTTACTTCTTACAAATCTCCTGAATTCCTGAGGCGGCAAACCACCAATTTATAAGAGGTCCATAAGATTTAACCCCGGGTGGAAACACCAATTTATAACGTCCTTAAATGTGTATAACTACGGAAAACACCAGTTTGTAACGAGCTTAATGCTTGTTTTGCATTATTTTATATGTCGTTATAGTCCACAGTCCGTATATTTATATAATTTAGGTTACTGTTTTATCAAAATCCATATAAACACTTCATTTCGATATTACACTTTTTTATGCATTACGTAATAAGTTAAACATTTACACACATTGTACATGTAAGTTTCACAAGATGGATTCTATATATATTATATATTTTTCGTTGCTATGACAACTTACAAAACATGTCATATCACTATCACAACAGAACATCAATCATAATAACAGAAAAGAAATTACATCTATCTCTCTTTATATTTTCTTGTTCTTCCTTTTGAATAGCTTGTGCATATTTTAAAAGCACATTTTGCTCGTAAATACAAGTTATTATATAAAAATTACACAATTTCGTTACAAGATCACTTTTTTTTGATTAACCGAAAGTATCTCCGTAACTTGTCTTTTATTATACTTAGTAATACTCGTTTTACAGTTATTTCCAGTAACCTTGAACGACAGGGACAAGAACACAGATTCATCGAGGACATATTCAATTTCAAAGGATCTCCCACCGGAATTGAACACGGGACCGCGAGCACTAAACTATCTGAGGCAGTGATAGCGTGGGTCAATGAAAACTTGACCCACCCCCCACCATGACCCACCACGATCCGCCATAACCCTCTACTAACCGTGGCCCACTCTGACCCACCACCAACTGACCTGCTCCGACCCACCACCTACCAAAACATGATACACAGCCTCTTCTCTACTGACTAAAGAGTTTATACTTGTAATAAAACCAGGTTGTGAAATTCTAACTAATCGGAGTTTGAATTTTTACGGTTACTCGCTCAAGCAGCGGACTGTTACAATAACGGTGGATCTGATCTTTACGATATAAAATGGTAGTTTCTCATGGGCCAAATTTCGATGAATTTCAATTAAATTATCATGGTATAATTATTTCCTTGTTGAATTATCGATACTTTTCAGTGGAAAAGTGGAAATTTGAAAGTCCCAAATCAAGGTAAGTAGACCAACATATAGGTCCTAACTTAAATTTTCCGTGTAATCAAGCGTACATTACAAATTTTATGTCTATTTTTCTCGTAACTTTATTGCCTGATTGCCCTGTGCCCTAAGAGCTCCGTATAATAAATATAAGCTTCAGAAATTATTATAGTACAAGGTGCATTGTTTCTGTTTCTCAATTTGTTTGTGAATTTGTTTCTCAACTAATATCGATCATTTTCGATTATTTTTACAAACCAACCCACTACCAATTTTGCATGTATAGAAAGTGTAAAGAACAATTTTAAAACATGCTATGAGACGTTCTGTTCATTTTCAATAAAGAGTTAATATACTGAATTTCAGCTCCGTAAGTTTAACGGTTTGTGAGATACTCATTCTTTCGCAAAAATTCGGATCCCCAATGCCCCATTAAGATATTATTATAATGAAAGTGATATGATAACCTCGCAGTTTGGATTAAGGCCTAACTATATACCAAAAGTCATTTCATTTGACTTTCCAATTTGACCGTGATGATCAGGCACACATAGCTACATTCATTTTTATACTATAATTTATATATTATAGTGATTCAAAAATGTATTGTTTCAAGTAGTTAGCTCCTCTAAAAACTCACAGGCTTTGTGTCTTAAAAGCGAAGTAGTAGTATAAGTCCTATTGCTATTATTGCCACCTAATAAAGTTGATGCGTTTGTTGCTTCTAGTACACAATCACTTAGAAAAAAGAAGCAACAAATGCATCAAATGCGGGAGATGAATTTAGAACATCTAAATGACGCATGCCTAGCACATCTTGTGCTGTTGGGTATCTGAAACAGTATGTACCTAAAGGACGTACCTAGAACATGACAGATATAACGTATGTCCCAAGTGACGACATAAAAACAAATGGCTGTTAGAGTGCGAGACTGAGCAGGTATATAAGTGCTATATTTGTGATGCATAGTTGCAAATATCAATTAGATGTAACAAGTACCTAAAACTAGGTGGTTGAAGTACATACTTAGCACATGAATATCATATGTGCCAAGTGTCGGGTACCTAAAAAGTAGCTGGGACACCTAAAGAGCACATGCCTAGCACATCTTGTGCTGTTAGGGAATATGCTTACATTTGTTTCAAGTCTTAGGTCTTTATCGTTCTTAGTTCAAAAGATATACGCAATCAAATTTTGGGTTGTGTAACTTTATGGACACACTGTACTATGGAAATTAAATTTTAATAATAATAATAACAATAACAATAATAATAATAATAATAATAATAATAATAATAATAATAATAATAATAATAATAATAATAATAATCATCATCATCATCAATTTCATCAATAAACATGAAAGGACAAGTCCTGACAGAGCCATGTTAGGTCTCGGGACATTTTCTCCGAAATTGGGATTGACTCAACAAACTTGGGACGGGTAGTAACGCTAGAACTACTCGACATCCAATTCGAGTAACTGTCGAGGGCAATACGAAAATTGCTGCAAGAAGACTGCAAATCTCAATTGAAGACATACATCGAATATTTCTGTCGGGAGATTTGCAGAATCAATATCCATGCTGTTGCTGACAAATCCTTGATGACCAGAGTCAATAGAAGAAAATTATTTCATAATGTTTGCAAATCTCAATTGAAGACATACATCGAATATTTCTGTCGGGAGATTTGCAGAATCAATATCCATGGTGTTGCTGACAAATCTTTGATGACCAGAGTCAATAGAAGAAAATTATTTCATAATGTTTGCAAATCTCAATTGAAGACATACATCGAATATTTCTGTCGGGAGATTTGCAGAATCAATATCCATGGTGTTGCTGACAAATCTTTGATGACCAGAGTCAATAGAAGAAAATTATTTCATAATGTTAACCAAGGATGTTATAAAATAGAGGATCTGCTCATATGACAAAATCGTGAAGCCATACGTCAGTGCTTCGCCACACCTACTCTGCCCACTCCGCGCCACTAAGATCACAGTGTTTCGCGCCAACAATCATGGCGGAAACGAGAGTAGCCAATCAGACGTTCCGGTCCAGATGATGCTCGGTTGTTTTGTGACTTCATTGTGTTCATATGATGAAGATACGTATGGGCAGATCCTCTATTTTATAACATCCTTGATGTAAACAGTACAAGTCGTGCACTACGGACAATATGAAGTTTATTGTCCTCTAATGATTCATCTCTCACGTTCTTTCCCGTATCCGGTGGAAAAGTTCTAAATACGCTTTCTGGTTCGTTTTAGTGTTTCACGTCGAGATTGTAGGTCGAATCTACAATATTGAATCTCTATCCACCAGCTGTTCTACAGAGGACTTACGACAGAGGTGTAGTAAGATTGAAAATCTGTTATGTCCTGCATGAATCCCTGGACAAGCATTACTGGGTTCCTCGGGTATTTTACAGGAACCAGTCAAAAAATATTTTCTCCAGCAACATTACGTCATAAGATACGTCATTACGTCAATAAACATACAATTCTATCTCTGTTCACTTGAACTCGATACGTCATCACGTCAATAAACAGACTCTATCTCTGTTCACTTGAACCCTTAAAGATTTCTGCTACAAATTGTTCTCATATAAGCTTTGTATTCCAATGTAAAAGCATTCTCAGGAGTGAAGAGATCACACCAATTGCGAGCAAACTTGTTAGATTTAAAGTAGTATGCTCTATTATGTTCCAGGTAGTCATATGTTCTGTTTTAGGCGGGACAGTACCAATTTTAGAATTATTTTCCGCTATTGAAGAAATGATCGGTGGGACACAGTAATGTCTTGCTTTGATCCTACAGACTTCAACATACCCAAAAATCTGTGCGTTTCTTAAGATATGATTGTCATCTTACGTTACATGCAACCGGCGATTATAATGTACTGCATTAGCTCGCGAAAATCATAAAAATCATAACTATTTTAATTATGCAAGAAATTGTAACATATTACGTTGAGATATTCACAATGAAAATATCTCCAGTTTAATTTTTCACTTGGAAGGAAAACGACTTAGGTAATTACGGTATGTTTTGGATTATAACCAATGTTCGAAATGAAAACAAACCAGAGGAGGTATGTTTTATTACAATTTTGATTCGACATACCGGCTACCTAATGTTGAAATGCAGTGAGGGTATGTTGCCCAAAAGATTGCACTTCTGTTTACATAATGACTGAAAACCATTGGAGAGCATATCTGTAGTAACGGGTGGGGATTGGTGTGTGGGGGAGCATGGAGAGACTTTGATCCCCTAGAACTTTCAGAAAAATATATTGCCTTATATTGTATTATAGAGAATTATACAAGAGAATGTTCAAAAACCGAATGAGGATATTAATAATTTCCTGCGGGAAAACTCCCGGTCCCTCACTCGATCGTGGGGTATTCCAAACACCCGGAAGGTCCGCTCCCACAGCAGACAACCCGTAAACCTGCCCATGCTTAAAATACGGTATTTATGTGGATCGTTCAATAAAGATGTGGCCTGACCCATTTCCAGTTGGGATAGGTTACAGATGTTAATAATGTGGAATGGTACATATCTGTATGGAAATATTGCAAAATATCAGCCTTCTAACCTAAACCGTTTTGTTGTTACATATCCTAATCCATGACAACGTGTAACTATGGAAAAAGTTGAGGCCAGAGCCGTGATTCGTTATCTGCTTTTTAAGGGGAAATCGCCCAAGGAGATTCACGAGGAGATGATCAATGGGTATGGTGATGTTGCCCCATCCTACAGCATGGTGAAACAGTGGTACAATGAATTTAGAGGTGGTCGGACATTAGTGCAAGATGACCCAAAACCAGGAAGGCCTCAATCAGCCACTGATGATGACACTGTGAAACAAGTGGAGGCATTAATCCCAGAAGACAGACGAATAACTATCCAGGAACTATCCCAACAGGTCAACATAAGTGTAAGATCTACCGAAACAATCATCCATGACCATCTGCACCTGTCAAAATTGAGTGCCAGGTAGATTCCAAGACTGCTGCAACCTTTTCAGAAGGAACAACGCGTGCAAACATTAAAGCAATGTTTGGAACTGTGCAATCGTGAGCCAAAGGACGATGCATGGATTCATACGTTTGATCCCGAGACCAAAATGGAGTCCAAGCAGTGGAATCACAGGGGGTCACAGCCTCCAAAAAGGCTCATGTGGTACTATCAGCTATAAACTAGGTGAACTTCTTTGCAGACACCTCATTTTAAAAAAAAATAGGAAAAAGATGTGAAAAACGTCGGTGTTGTCAACTTAGAAATTATTTCTACATAAGAAACAAATCCTTTTACGTGCAAAGCTATTCGTCAATTATTGTCTATAAAAATGGATTTACCAAAGGTATTTAGCATCTACTTTCTAGTGACGGTACGAGTATGTTTTAATCATTAAAAAACCAGAGACGGTATGCCTTCATCACTGAAAAACCAGAGATGGTATGGCATACCACCGCATACCGTCTCACTTCGACCATTGAGTAACGTATCCGAATCATACGTCTCAATATACTGTACTTGTACTCAAGGTACGAAAAATTAAACATAAAATGACATGGACGAAGGGTAAACTGGAAGATAAGAATTGGAACGTAATTAACAAACCAAAGGAGTCAGAGAGATCACGTAAAAAATCCTTCCTTGTCTCCTGTTAACAAGTTAAAATCATGATCTAAAGCACATACCGTAAAACTAGGTTACTTTCGGACTGCTCGGGTACCTTTTTGGGACACAGATATTTGCATGTTCAGGATGGTGTGGAATATCCTGCTACAGTCGAAAGTGGAATTCCATGCCACTATTAGAAAAAAAAAATTATCTGCTGTTTTTAATAGCAACTTCTGAAACCACTCGAAAGCACATTCTCGGAAGCGTGACAGTCTGTAGTGTCTTGTGGATAGATAGGGAAGGAGGTAATTTTGACCAACTTTCATCATACGTGCAGAAAGTGGAGCCATTGTTACGAAAAAACAGGTATCTATAATGAATATTGGATACCTTGATTATAATTGTCGATAACGTGCGCAGGCAGCAGACAAAAAAAAAAAGTGTTGATGTGGTGAATTTTATCACAGTTGAAACATTGGCGGGGAAACTCTGTGACACTCCTAAAACATTGGCGGGGTAACATGCTTAAGAGGCAGTCATAATCATGATGACAAGAGAAGATAATTATACATTAGAGAAGACATCTTGTCTACTGTGATAGGAGAAACACCTCCCAGAAAAGAATAGCAGTGTCTCAACTTCAACAAACTATCAGAAGGAAGAAATTGAACGTTTCCGCTAGACAAACAATCTACTCTAAGGACATATCAAGTGCAGAGGCCTTCAGCAGTGATCAAAATATATCGGTATTGCTCACTTCTAGTGCAAGGCGAGCGTTCCTGACAGAAAAGACAAACAGAAGCAGAAACCTGTCACTGGGAAATTCCGTTATCATTCTCAGCAGTTCCTTACGCAGAGCCTAATAACTGTCTCCTCCGATTTCTGGCAAAATTGTAAATTGATTCAAATGAAGACACCATTTATTCTGTAATGTCAGGACATCCTAACAAGGCCATATCAAATTTGTGCAAGGGTCAGTTCATATTCGGAAACTATGAAGGTGAGGTCTACCCAGGACGAACTGTTCAAAGGACTATCAACAACTGAGGCGCCTAATATCAAAAGTGGCCAAATCTATTTTTTTTACCAAAATTGATTTATAAATCGCTTGTTATATGCTTGATCTAAAGGAATTCCATGTGAACAGAATTTTGTTTAAAAACTTAATATTTCATACTAAAAACCTGGTTCAAATATGGGACTTTGTCCGCGTGTATATGGAGCTTCACTGCACGTTTTGCGAGATTACTCGAAACTAAGCGAAATGGATGTGATTGGTTTTGATAGTAGGCGCCTCAACTGTTTGGTCAGTACCGTGCAAAAGTGCAGTAATTATATTGATAATAACTGAATAAAAGACGACAACTTATACTAAAAGACGACAACTTATACTATACTGAGTTTTCACAATTAATAAACCTCTACACATAAAAAGGCCGCCGAAGAATCTTCACTATGAACGACCCGAACGGTCTTGTACAACGAATACTTCATTGATTGTTTTGTTTTGTGTGCATTTTGGATATCTTTTCCTTCATTTCAGTTGCTGCATTTGTGCACAACTCCTTTGTGTGTAGGGGCGTGGTGGCTCAGTGGTAGAGCGTTCACCTCCGGTGCTCGGGGTCCCTGGATCGATCTCAGCTCGCGCCGTGTAGACTTTGTGGTGGACAAAGATCATGTTCGTGGGTTTTCTCGGGGTTCTCCCGTTTTCTCCCACTTTCTTCATTCCACCATTTCATTCATTTCTCATAATCACTGTCTCCTTTAGCCTAATCGCCATAATCGTGGCACGTAAAACTCAACCCTGCAGCCATTTATAAGTACGATTACGTTTACAAGGGGATGAAAATATTGTTATTGTTCAGAATAGTGTTAATAAGGATCAGGCCCGCATCCAGACAGAAGTTTGGGGGGGCATGAATAAGTAGGGGGCCAAGTCATTAAAAAATTCTCTTACAAATATCTAAATTGTAATTTTTGTATTTTGTATTGAGGTCTGAAGGGGCCTTTAAAACTTTAGGGGGGTAGGCCCCCTGACCCCCTCTAGTTGCGGGCCTGATAAGAATATTTTTAAGAACGGTGAGGACAATGACGGCGATTTGGAGTTATTGAAGATTATTAGATAGAATAAGCCTATTATATATTATTGCTATTATTAATAGTAGTATCTTACTTGTTTCTACAATTAGCACTTGCGTAACGAATACACAATGATTTTAAAGACAAAATCGATAATTTTGTCCTCTGAGGTTGGCAACTCTGACGTAGTTGAAGGGTTAACTTTGAAATAGAAGTGCGGGGAATAGCTAAATACATTGTGTTCTGATAGTTGTTTGCCTCACATTTACAAAGCAGAAGATTGATTCTACAGGATGGTCCAAAAGTGTTGAAACACCCAAATAAAATCCAAACCGTTCAGAATCGGAAAAAAAAAAAAAGAGAGAGAGAGAAGTGTGACGGTAACAGACGAGGGGGAAAATCTTTTAAGACATATGGCACCAGCGGCCGCCATCTTAAAATGGCGGGAACTTTTTAAAATGGGAACCCTATCGTGTGATAGATCAAATAGTGATTTTTTTTTTTCAGGAATCCAGTGGTGAAACGTTTCTGACTCTACGACCAGTTGCTGCAAAGTTTTAATCGACTTTATGTATTTACCTGGAGATAACACTGCGGGCAATGTGTGGCTCATGTCCAGTCATAAATTACACTGCCCAGTATGTCCTCAAGAATGCTGGCACACGCAGCAATAACCCTGCGTTGAAGGTGGTTAATGTCCCTGATCTAGGCAGCATACACAATGAATTTCACGTAACCCCACAGAAAAAAAAATCCAATGCAGTGAGGTCTGGGGAACGTAGTGGTCATTCTACAGGTTCTCGCCGGCCTATCCATCTCTGTGGGAATTGCTCACCGAGGTACTCACGAGCACATAGTCCGAAATGACGTGGTGCCCTGTCATGTTAGAAGAACAAAGGGAAAGAGCCATCCTCTAATGCAATGGACGGCAGGATCTCCTCCTCAAGCATGTTACGGTAGGTAATTGCATTTAAATTGCTCTCGATGAAGAATGGGCCCACCACACGGGTACCCCACACACCGCACCACACAATCACTTTGTCAGAGTCAACGACCCGAGAATCGCCGTACTAGTGTGGATTGTTGTCACACCAATATCGGTTATTTTTACTTGTTCATCTTGCCCGACACAAAAAAATTGGTCTGAATTGATTCTGTCTTAGTAGTTCCGCGGGCCACTCACAGAATTCGACTCGGCGGTCTGGATCATCCTCGGTTAGATGTTGGAATAGCTGTACCTGGAATAGCCACTTATGCACAGATACGATTCGCAGGATGGACGTACGGGATTGGGCTAGGACAGTGGTTCTTAAAGTGGGGTCCGCGGACCCCTGGGAGTCCGTGGGATTTAGACGGGAGTCCGCGACGTCTAAAAATTGAAATGCGTTGTTATCAAAATGGAACTCTCAGCTGTTATGGAAGAAGTATTTTTAAGACTAAGAAACTGCAGCTATGGGCAGTACGAGTACAAAACAATAACTTAATCATTTCCAGTGCTCAAGGATTTCATTGATTCTTCAGGTGAAAAACTCTTCTGAATGCACAAAACACTTGTAGGACACTTGACAGCATTAGCTGCATGTTTTCGAGAATATTTCTCTGTCTCACAACTTCGGAATGTTGGATTGAAAATCCTTTCACTAATGTAGAAATCCATGACATACAAGGTATGAATCTCTCTAACACAGAGCAAGAACAGCTATTGAAACTATCCTGTGATAGTTCATGGAAAAATGTTTTTAAAGAAAATGAACTTCGTAGCTTTTTGTTGCGTGTGTGTTGTGAGTATGAAGAGTTGTCTAAAAAGGCACTGCAACATTTGATGTCTTTCCCTACCACTTACTTATGTGAGCAGACCTTTTCTGCCCTTCACAGTATTAAAACCTTAAAGCGAAATCGTCTTAATGTGGAATTTGATCTAAGATTGATGATGACAAATCTTATTCCATATTTCAATGCAATTATGGAAAATATTGTTTACCAAGTGGGTATTCTTTAAAAAAAAAAAAAAAAAAAAAAAGAAAAGAAAGAAAGAAAGAAAGAAAGAAAGAAAGAAAGAAAGAAAGAAAGTAAAAGAAAAAACATTGATTTTCAGTCTTGAAAGTTACTGTATTTTCAACTGAAATTTCGTCCACTAGGAAACAATCATGTATCTTTAGAATAAATTACTTATTGTATTATTTTTTGATCTTTTTCTTGTCTGTGGTAATTCTAATTAGTGCATTTTTTAATCCCCGTAAAATTTCAGATAGCATTCCAAGGGGGTCCGCAGATCACTTTCTGAATGAACAGGAAAGTTATCGGAAAGTTTGAGAACCACTGGGCTAGGCGACGGGCACTGCGGGTGGGACTTTTCGCGAATGATGCCAACACAGCAGCGGATGTAGCTTCGTCCATCGCTGTGCGAGGCCAGCCTACCGGGTTTTGGTTTGTTTTCCACCGACCCGGTTACCTTAAGTTTCGCAATAAATTTCTACACTGCACTATGGGAAATGTGCTCCCGTTCTGAGTGACGAGCGTTAAAATCGTCTGCGATTTGTTTGCTGCTACACTCTCCTGAGATCAACACGATCTCTATCAGCTTAACCCTTGTTAGCACCATTCCGTGTTATGCCACCTGAAACAAAAGAAAATCGGTTAAAACTCTGCAACGGTTGGTCGCAAAGCCAAAAACATTTCACCACTGGATTCCTGGAAACATTTCAGTCCTATGTAATGTATCACACGATAGGGTTCCCATTTTAAAAAAGTTCCCGCCATTTCAAGATGGCGGCCGATGTAACATATGTCTCAAAATATATTACTTCTCGTCTGTTATCATAACTTTTTTTCTCTTTCCCAATTCTGAACAGTTTGGATTTTATTTGCGTTTCCACACTTTTGGAGAATCCTGTACTTTGCTCAGTCAGTATTGGATCTAAATAGCTGACTTCTTTATTGTGACTTTCTAATTATGCCAAAATTGTACAAAAGTAACCCTGTTTTACGGTATCTCATTATATTCTAAGAAAATATAGCTACTGCAGCATTTTGTGGTAAGAATGTACTTCTTGAATCCACAATTTCGTTATCCAAAACTCATAAATAAAAATGTGTTTGTTTCTTGTTTTGTGGTTTTAAAAACTTGATACACTAAACCAGTACAAATGGAGTAGTGATGTATATCTTTGAAAAACTTACTGTCAAATGGACAACGAGTCTTCAGAAAAGCCTTCAGCTGACGATGCAATTCCTCGTTTCGAGAGTCCGATCCACAAAGCTCGAAGCAGATCTTATCTACATATTCCTCCCATGCGAGCTCTGTCAAATAAAGAAAACCATTTTCAAAAAATGTTGTAAGGTATAACGAATGATTCTGCTGTTCTTCTTTGTTAAATCTATACGTTTCTTGGAACAGTAGGGCCTAATTGATTTCTAAACAACTTCCATGTATCTTATGGTGTACGAAAATATCTTATTTCTTTGAGTATCGATGAAAACGATGCGCATGATACCTTCAATATAATTCTTAAATGTATGATACACATTTTTATACGAAGAGAAAGTACTTTTGTAAGTATGTTGCCTGTTGGATGCAGGCAATACTACTTACTTCACTGTATAGTTGGTTGTCCAGCTTCAATAACTGTATGGCGCAAATGGACTACCTGCTGTATTTATAAATAAGCTTTATAAAAACCACATTGGATCTCAAAGACTTCGCAGGTTGTTTGGACTGGACGCCCTCAAACGATGGCCCAGTTCTCCATGTAGCAAATCTATAAGGATTTATTGTGTGTAGCTCGGAATTGTTAGTTCCCAGCGCTTCGCATTAGCAAGAGGCTACCCAAGAGACCCATGGATATAATTGTAAAATACCGTATGCAATAAGAACTTACTATGCATGGCATTATTCAGATGCTTACACCTCATGGAATATGAAGAATTAGATCCTTCCTCTCGTTTGTCAACTGATCTATTCTGAATGGTAGTTAAGTCCTTTAAAATACCCTGATTCTTACAGGCGCCACACTGTCCGCATGCGTCGTGGTAATGTAACTTCCTGGGGCCAATAGTCTGAACTTGATTTACATAGTTGCTCTATTTATAGCCATCGGACTAATTTGGCTAAACACTAATAAAAATGAAATGAAATCTTTTAAGTTTTATGTTCCACGGTTATGACGGTCAGGCTAAAGGAGACAATGATAATGAGAAATGAATGAAACAGTGGAATGAAGACAGTGGGGGAACCCCGAGAAAACCCACGCACACGGTGTTTGTTTACCACAAAGCTCACTTGGCATGAGCAAAAACTAACTTTATGGTTTATGGTACTTGGAGGTTCAATGCTACGTTCACAAAAGCTCTCCATTGACTTCTATTCATACTAATCCGGCTTAAATATTAAATTTATTATTCTTTACCTGAAAATAATTGCACTCTATCAACGTTTACAAGGAGCACACTCACGCTTAACTTTGCTTTTGTTGACCTTTAATCCTCACAGGATCTGCCCACACTGTCTCTGTGCTTCCTCAAACCTTCTAGGAAGTACGTACATCCACCGCGTCTGTACTACCCATCAGAGATAATCACAACTTTTTTTTTTTTTTTAAACATTGTGCAGTCTCACTTGCTTCTTTGATCATTCGTTCACTAATAGTTAACTCTATATATTTGACTAAACACAAGCACCGGTAGTATTTTTTAGTTCGTTAAGTTAAAAATAATGAGCCTCACGCAGAGTCGTTTTGACGTACGATTAACGTCATACTAAAGAGCTGACTACTGCAGGAAACATATGTTAGTCGAACTCTTTAGTGTGGCACTAATCACTCGTCAGAACGACACTGCATAAGGCCCAATATTTCTAAGAAACATGTCACTTTAAAATTATCATGTTAACAGGGTGGAAATATTTAAATTTCATTATCAATGTCTCATTAAACAATAAATCATATGAAACAATAAATCCATGATAACACTAGCTCTCTTAAATCTTAGAATTAGATTTCTATTCCTAGTACGTACTGATTCTCTCTTCGCGGTTTATACGATCCATCGAGGTCACTGCTTTCGTATATAACCGTGGTTCTCATACAGAGGTTCATACTTTCGTTGTTAAGGTTAACTTCTTTGGCAACACACAATTATTATCGTGACAATTATTGCAGATGAGGTAATCTAGCTGCAAAATTAAAAAAGAAAAGAAAAGAAAAGAAATGCTACTTTGTTTTATTCGACTTTCAATAAATATTTTGTTTATACAAATAAACTTATTCTCACTGTATTCATAGCCACTACCTATACCACTGACTAACACAACCCTCTCGGGCACAGACTAGAATACATACAGACGAGCAACTTCCTATATGCGCTATTGAAATCAGTTTGGATCGTCTACACAGCGAAAGAACCAATCAACGCTCTCGGTAGGCGAGATCAGTGTCGTCGTGTGTGGATGGCGCTGCCATCGGTCTTGGAACGTGACGTCATGGGTTGTCCGAGTAACCGGCGGATTGTTTTCCTCTGCTTTGTATCTCAGTGTTAGATGTAGTACAGTAAGCTAATATTCACTTTTTCTTGTACTGTCTCTGGATTAGATGTTTCGTTCCAGCTTTTGTTATAATAATAGATTTTTCTTTTAAAGAGTTCAGTTTGAAAATATCTAAATTCCGCGAAGTACGTCAACATAAAAAGGTGTTCCCCAAATGCAAGTAAAAAAAGTGAAAATCTACTCTGTGGTTACTTTCGAAATTTCCACGTAGGTGACGTCAGATCAATTGGTTAGCTCCGTCGTCGCGTGTTAGAGACGCTACTGTCGCCAAATTTCCAGTTTTTCTCTGAGTTGGCGGTCTGTGCTCTCGGGAGAGTAATGCTCCCGGAAGTACGTTTTCTCGCGCGCTACTCTAGCCAGCTGTTTTACGCGCTATCCTAGCCAGCTGTTTTGTCACAAAATTTATATCATGGAGTACAAGGGGAACAAAACGAGCCCTCCGGGGCTTCTAACCCGTTCCTGCTCCAACGGTGCCGACTTTCCAAAATGTATGTGGGTGCATACCAGTGGCGGGCCGTGTTATATATTTTCTGGGGGTCTCGATAGTTTTGATTGATTTCCTTTTAGTTAAAATATTTTATGAACACTGTCATAAAGGGCTGTGCTCGATTCTATTCACAATATAGTTCAATTTTTTTTATTATTGTGTGGACTGCTTTTGACTAGACAAGAGACAGGCAAGGAAGGGGGGGGGGGTTGCTTGACTGCCTTTGCACACATTTGAAACAATTTTGCTTTAGAGGTTAGATATGTTAACCTCCATTTCAATGTTTTAATTGCTTATTATTTTTGATAATGGCAAATTAGAAATATTTTATTTTGTTTCAATCAAACAAAAAAAAAATCCTGTGGGTGCTGGACCCCGGAGCACCCACGTAGTCGGCGCACATGCCTACTACTACTACTTATCTGTACAAAAGTAAGTAAATCACTTTTTTGAGCATTATTTTAATAAAAAAAGCGTTATGATTTTTTTAATAAAAAACTTTCCTTGGGCCGGGTTTAAACCCACGCCTAAAGCGACTTCCATTACTAGCACGTAGTTCTAGCACGCTCGGCTACGAGGACCGATAGCAACAAGCGTTTGATTTCTGCTATATGAATGCTACGTGGCAAGACATGGATAACGCCAACCAATCGTGTATTTCGTTCATACTTCCGGGAGCATTACTCTCCCGAGCTAGTCCTCTGATTATCCTGATGAACCACTCCCTATATTCCTAATTGAAATTCAAATCGTTCCCACAATGCAACGAAAGTGATTCGACGACACTACCGGCTAGAGTTATAACTAACTGCATCTTCTGCTGTTGGCAGTAGCTAATTGTATCATTGGCTAATTCTATCAAACTCACGGGCTCTGAATGATTTGTTTCGTTCTTGTTTTCAGCAGTTCGTGCTACCCAACTCCTTTGAGTGGCGGAGCCACAATTTCCTCTCACGTAACTTAGTTTCAGCGGAAGAGCAGCTGTAACCTCTTACACTATATCGTTACTCTATGACTTGTACCAAACGACCTGGCACCAGTGTTCGTAGGTTTTAGTAAGAAAATTTCTCTCAAATTGCTCAAAAGGATTGAGTATAGCCTGCTACCCCCAGTGATTTTTAACGAATCATAGTGATTCTAACGATTCACGTTAGTTCGTAATGAATCGGAATCACATGTTATCAAGATTTAAGATGTAAATCTTGTGGTAAGGAGGCTTTAGTATAAGTAGTAGTAGCGGTAGTAGTAGTAGTAGTAGTAGCAGTAGAAGTAGTAGTGGTGGTAGTTAGTAGCAATACTAGTAGTAGTAGTAATAGGAACGGGTTAGAAGCCCCGCAGAGGTTGGTTGGGTTCTGTTCTCGATATAAGTAGTAGTAGTAGCAGCAGTAGCAGTAGCATTAGTAGTAGTAGTAGTAGTAGTAGTAATAGCAGTAGTAGTAGTAGTAGTAGTAGTAGTAGTGACTCTTCCAGTTCCGGTGACAAAGAACTGGGGGGAGCGGGTTATACACAAGCCGCTCAAAATTTTCCCTAGTTCGTTGAATGTCCAATCTCTACGACAGGAGGTGCCAACCATATTTGTTTTATTCATTTGCTTTTGTTTCAATTTTTTACTTTCTTCTTCTTCTTCTTTTTACAAAAAATACACATAAATACATCCTACCAACAATGGATGTAAATTATGCTACTTTGAACAGACACACACAAAGTAATTGCTATTGCATTGGTTTATTTTTGAAAAAGAAATTAAAATTTAAGTATTTATAGTGATCAATCAGTCAGAGCGAGAATTTCCCTGGATTTTCAATATTTTATTGAAAAATTCCCTTTTTTCTAAATTTATGTATGAAATTTCTCTCAAACTACGTACACTGTCTGACACTCCAAGCACCACAGACAGTAGGGCCAATCTTGGGGAAAACATAGGCTAGCCAACTGTCAACGTTGTAATTTTGTCTAATATTAGCCAGTCAATTTATCTCCCAACGTAGATTCAAGAAACATTTTGAGTGGCTCAGATCACCAACCTTTTACCTATCTGAGCCAACGTATTTTATGGTTAGAGAAACCGCAACTGGAAGTATGAGATCAGAACCATTGAATAAACGTTGGAAAATTTTCCGTTGGACAAATTACACTGCAAACTACGCTGGGCAAACGTATTTTTCAACTGTAGTTTCGCAGTTCCCTACCATGCCGGCAATTAGCATATATAGGGCTAATCAAATGTGCTAGGCAGTGGCGTACGCGGAATTTCATCAAGGGGGGTCGAGCAACCAATCTCATATCCTTTCAGGACAAAAATGATTTGTATGTGGATATATATCTTAATAAAAATATATTATTATTAACTATTCTTTCTGTTGGCATGTAATGGGATTAATAAGTTTTTTTTCTTGCGTTCACGCTTGGGAAAGTTTCTTCTCTAACCCTCAATATTTTCTTCTATTTTTAAAATTGTCGATCACTTCTTATTCTTCCTATTCCTCGCTTTCCTTCCATCTTCCCTTCTATAGCGATGTGAAGAAGACAATTTCTTCGCAAGATATGTCCAATCCAATTAGCCTTCCTACGAATCCAAGTAGCCTAAAACTATCCTCTTCTCTCCTCCACGTTTTCAATCAGTTTTGTTTGTTATTCCCTGTGTCCATTTTATCTTCTCCATCTCCCAACACCACATTTCGATGCTCTCTAAATATTTCTTCTTTAGCTTCCCTACTGCCCAAGTCTCAGAATCATAGTCGAATACTCCATATACATCACTTGATCAGCTTCTCCTTTAGTATAACACTAGCATTATATTACCCGCTTCGCTGTGTTGAAATAAACGATTTAAAAGCATATCTTTGTATGTCACCGCTCATCTTAGCGACCCTTAAAAATGTGGATTCAGCACTAATATCGGTCATTTTTGATTATTTTTAAATACCTCTCCTCCCCCCCCCCAAGTTGCGGGTTTGAATTTGGATTTAAACCGGATCGGAAATGTCACTGTTCATCTGAATGATCCCGAAAACTATGGATTAGACACTAATATTGGTCATTTTCGACCATTATTATATATACACATCCCAGTGGCGTCTCGTGACATAATTTTTCGGTAGTTCACAGTCGTTAAAAACTTCTATTCTAGAATTCTTTCAGTATTCTAAATAAGAAAAACTATAAATAATCAATATTTACACATAATGGAAAGTAAAAATTTATAAACAAATGTTCCATTTCATTCAGATATGAAATTACATCTCATGTTCTTCTAAGCAATCAACTTCTTAATATCTCTTCTGAAGTTTAGTTTTTTTATTTTTATTTTTTTCTCTATTGATGCTATAGATAATGCACTAAGACTATTTTGAGCTGTGGTACTCCTTTAAATGCTTTCATATTCTTTAATATGCTAACACAACTTTCAGTTTCTGAAGTCGACATCGGATTATTTACTATGATTTTCACGAATTTTGTTGTATGCTATTCTCTTTTTACAGACTCATAATCAATTTCACAATATACTAAATATAATCTCCATTAGTATCAAGACTACAAACGTCTGCTATCTCGTATATTTGAAGAGCTCATTCGTGGCTAAGCGGTTAGCGTAAGTGCCTTTGGTATGGAAGACCCATATTCGATTCCCGGAGAGAGCTCACGTGGTTCGGATTCCACGTTAATCAGTAGGTCCCGTCTCATATAGCCTCGCTGCTGAAAGGGACGTTAAACTCAAAATCAACTCAACTCGTATATTTGAATTGTCATGTATGCATTTTAGTGAACTGTCAACAGTATACACAAAACATGCAATGTATCAAATTTATTATTATAGTTGCAAAGGCACCTTTAATTAGGAACGCTTTGTCCTGTTATCTCAAGTAGTGATGGGCAGTGGGAATATTTCCGGCTGGAAGGAAAATAAAAAATGGGAATATTCCCGTTTTTTTTTCGGCATATAAATTCCCGGGAAGGAATTTATTTCCATTTCTTTATCTTCCAAATTATAAGAACCATGTATCTAATTACTTTATTTTCATTTATTATGTTTTACTTCTAGGTTTTAAATAATTTGGAGATTAAAAAGATAAAATTCTTTGACAGTACTTTACATATATAACTAATAATATGATATTTTAACTTCCATTTCCGTTTGCACTAGAAAGTAGCAAAGTACGGTACTAATTTATAAATGATGAGAAGGAGCCAGTTTGTAAAGTAATGTAGAAATTCTGTAGAAATAGAGATGGATTACTATAAATGCACTCGGAACCACCGTTAGTAATAGACGTCGGTCTGTCTCCTGTCTCTGACTCGAATTTCTGGAAAGGTCCTCGGACTTCTCTTACATGTGAATTAAGGCATGAAATTTGGAGAAACAGATAGGAAGAAAGGTCGTGTGTGGCAATGTTACGTGCTAAATTATAAAACTAGGTCAGTATCTTGCAAATATTGTGAACATAAATATGTACATGCAAATGTCTTCTAAGACATGGTGAGATATGTGTCTTCTAACAGTTGCCCAACCTAATTTGTTTATAACGTTTAAACATTTAATATGTTTATAATATCAATAGTAGAGTCAAGTTTAGAAAATCCACTTACATTTAATTTTAATTGTTTAGCGGTGTAAAAGTATGTGGACTTACTATACCATTTTTTCACATACATATTGTAAGGGGCCGTGGTGGCTCAGTGGTAGAGCGTTCACCTCTGGTGCATGGGGTCCCGGGTTCAAACCCTGCTCCCGCCAAGTGAACTTTGTGGTGGACAAACACCGTGTGCGTGGGTTTTCTCGGGGTTCTCCCGTTTCCTCACACTTTCTTCATTCCACCATTTCATTCGTTTCTCATAATCACCGTCTCCTTTAGCCTAACCGGCATAACCGTTGGACGTAAAACTCAGAGATTTCATTTCATTTTTTAACATATTGTAATATACATTTATGCGTACTCTCTAAATATAATAAAATACAGTAAAATCTGCCTTCAACGGACCCTTTATTAAACGGAAAACTGTCTTAAAGGGAAATATTTCATTGTCCCATGGATTTTGGAGTAAAAGACATGTAAAAGTCCCTTCATTAAGCGGAAACTGTGTTATGCGGACAACGGAAAGCAAAATAAACCTTTAACGGAAAATTCTGAGTTTCAGACTACATCGTTTAGAAAATTTTTAAACATCCTGTGAGAGGGTAAACATATACTGTCTACGATAAATACTTCGTTCTTTTGTTAAATCTTTATGGGCAGTGTTGACCTTCGTCAATCACTACTCATATTCAGCTCCCACAATTTTTCGCTAGTCCTACGTAGCATGTCAGCTGTCAGTCTTCTTTGTAGGCGTACTTCTGTTCCGCTTGTGTAGCAACTAGCGACAGCCAACAAAAATTAGAAGAAAACTGACAAAATAAAGTTCTGGAAAAAAGGAATTGAGGTAAAGCAGAAGTTATATATCTCCATTACGTGTCGTGAAAACAAGGAGGAAAGAGTTCAGAAGACTTTCAACATTTCAGAGAAAGCTTTTCTGTGTCCTGAAGTATACCGCAGCCAAGTAGTAGCAATGTATGCAAAAAATCCTGCTTGACTATTGGGAAAAAATAAAGGAAAGTGTGCACAGCATATTTTGTGTTTAAGTTTTTTTTGGGTATTAATCCGTAGAAGGAAAAAGTACTGTAATTGAACAAGTTGCGTACAACAATATATTTTCTCATTATGTCCGTTATAAGCATGCATATATATATATATTAACGAAAAGGTCTATGTCCATTAAACCCGTCTTTAACGGAAATTTTTGCGAGTTCAGCTAGATTCCGCTGAAGACAGGTTTCACTGTATTAATAAAACAAGATAATACCGTTCAGAATATACATTTTGAAGAATCCTCTGGACATAACAGTACAATATACGGTGATAAGAAACGAATTTACATTTGAAATCGTAATATAGTAGTAGAATTCACTTTTCTTTGTGTTTGTATATAAATTCCCGGAATATTCCCATGCTGGGGAATATTCCCGGGAATTTTCCCACAGAATATTCCCGAAAAATATTTTCCCGGGAATTTACCCATCACTAATCTCAAGACACTTCATTACTGATCCGCCCCCTACAAAGAAAAAAACCTTTCTGGTTACAGCTGAACGTACGTTACTGCAAATCTCAATATTCCTCTTTTTCTATTGTGTATGTGTTAAAGATGAATGTTGAAAAAAATTACTTGCAAAATTTCCTTCAATTTCCCACAATACAGAAGCTAAGATTTTACCATTGTAGCAATATTACCAAGTACAGCATTTTTTGATAAGCTATTCGCTTTTCTTACAAACATTTAGTTTATTTAGGTAGAAAAAAAACGTAGCCTAAAGAAAAATCAGAGATAATACATACTTAAAAAGTCTTGAAAATAAATTAAAATTTAATTTTATTCTACATTAAGTTAAAAATCTCTGGGGAAGGATTTTAAACCTCTCATTCCCCTTGGTATGACTTCGGAAAGCCGTAATTTTCTTTGCTGCATTAGAGTATTTTCATTACGAGAAATTGAGATAAAAAGAAATGTAGATAACTAATTGAAAAAATGAGTTATATAGTACTACTATATACTTCTATATATTTTAAGTTGCAGTTCATTGTTTGATTCTGTTTAAAGCGCCAAGATACTGAAAATTAGTCAACAACAGCTGTCAACGCAAAAGTTCATTCTTTGATTCTGTTTAAATCGCCACATTACTAAAAATAAGTCAACAACAGAGCTGTCAACGCTGCTCGTGCTAATCTTGATTTGAACGTCAGGAGATCGCAGTTCCTCCCCTCAGCTGCCCGCGTTTCCCTGCCTTTCACGCTCGCTGCTCTGTTGTGAACGCGGTGTGATGATGGAATGCATATACGCAAGGGATAAAGCAAGCGAAGAATAAAAATGACACGGTAATATAATACTATTCTAAATATTATTAAATATCTTAAGGAACAACAAACAGCCCACGATACTTGGTGGTTCACGTGCACTTGCGAACTGCACAAGGCGACGCCACTGATACCTCCCCCTCCTCCGTGCTGCGGCACACGGCATCAGAATTTTCACTGTTAATCTCAGCTACTTCTAAAACTATGGATTCGACACTAATATTAGTAATTTTCGATCATTTTTAAATGTTTATCTCCTCCTACGTTGTACCTTCCCCCTTTCCAACTATCAGGGCTGAACTTGAATTGAAACAGCATAAGAAGTGTCACTGTTTCTCTCATCGACCCCGAAAACTATGGATTCAACACTAATATGTCATTTTTGATCCTCCCCTATGTTGCATCGTCAAAGTGAATAGCCTAAAGTAATACCTGCCCTTAAACTCATGTATGATGAAAATTTGATAGAGATCGGTAGGGTGGTTCAAGAGTGATGAAGTCACAAAAGCAGTCATTTTATTTTATTTTATTTTATTTTATTTTATTTTTTACATATATCTCTCCTCATCCCTCCCTTACATTCGGTCGTCAAAGTGAAACGATATAAAACACCCGAGGCCCGACCCTCATATATGTTGAAAATTTGATCGAGATTGGTTGGGTGGTTCAAAAGTTATTAGGTTTTATTAGTTTTTATTTATATGTACCCCTACTAGGTTCAGGAGTTATTAAGTTTTATTTTTATACCCACCGGCGCAAATCCCGGGGGGACGAGGGGGACATGTCCCCCCAATGTTGGACCTGGGGGGGACTGTCCCCCCCAATAATCTGATTTAAAAAGCGCTTTTTCGGATTTGCGTCCGAGTGCCCCAAAGGAATGTAAGATGAAATTGATTTCTCTTGGCTTTTCCATTTTTTTTTTTTTAAAAGAATCGTATTCTATAGTATTTCAAACTGAACTTCGTGCTGTAGTGAGTTTAGTAGTCTCATCAATATGTATTAATTCCACTTCCGCTATTTGGGCACAAATTGCAATAAATGCCAGAGGAGGATATGCCCCTCTCCTCATGCTGGAAAGTTGTCTCAGCTGTAGGTACGGGCACAAATTCCGGGGAAATGGGGAGACATGTCCCCCCCAACATTGGAACTGGAGGCTCTCGCAATAATCCGATTTGAAAACTGCTTTTTGCAGATAACTGTGATGAGTTGTGTCCGACTGCCACAAAGGAAAGTTAGATGAAATTTGTTTCTCTTGGCTTTTCCATTTATAATGAAAATGAAGGCGTGCGACTGTGCGTGACGTAATCTCATATGAAATCTTATCTCCTCCTCTCCCCTAGGCCCTAGCACACGAAGAGTATATAGACTATCCAATGTCAGTAGAACCCATCTTTTCAGTAAATGCGCATTTAATCTATTTGTAGTATCAGCCTAGGCATCTACTCATGCTTCGTAAGCTAAAAAACTCTATAGCTATGGAACTCGGAGGTTCAATGCCGCGTTCACAAAAGCTCTCCACTGACTTCTATTCTTAGCCAACTGGATCCAGTTTCTACTTTGTATTCCTATCTCTGCGAGATTTATCTTAATATTGTCTTCCCATCTGCGCCTAGGTCTTCTTAATAGTCGTTTTCCGATTGGTCTTACCGCTAACACTTTGAAAGCGTTCCTACTTTCTTCCATCCTGGCTACATGTCCTGCCCACCTAAGCCTCCTAGACTTGATTACCTTAACAATGTTTGGTAAGCCATATAATTTACGTAGTTCGTCGTTATGAAGTTTCCACCATTCCCCATTCCCGTTCCTCTTGGTCCGAATATTTCTCTCGGGATCTTGTTCTCAAATACTTTCAGTCTATGCTCTGTACTCAATAAGCGTATGATTATCGTTTTATACATTTTAAGCTTCAAATCCCTCGACAGAATTCGCGACGACAAGAGGTTTTGAACTGAATAATAACACGAATTCCCTGTTTTTAGTCGACATTTAATTTCTTCGTGAATATGATTTTCGTCTGTTAATATTGATCCTAGATGTTTGAAAGTATCCACTTTATCAAAAGTATTATTTAATATTTTAACACATACATAATTTGCCGTATTACGGTCCCGACGCACTTCCATGTATTTAGTTTTCTCTGCATTTACTTCTAAACTCATGTCCATGCAAGCGTGTCTAATAAGACCTCTGCATTTCTTTCTATTTTTCTCATATCAACCCCTACTAAACTTACATAATCAGCGTACGCATAACCTGGTGAACACCGTTCACCTCTAGGTCCTGGTTGCTATCCTTCATCTTCCTTATAGCGTATTCCAGGACAAAGTTGAATAATAATGACGACAACGCATCTTCTTGTTTCAGGCCATTCTTAACGTGAAAGCTCGTGGCCAAAACTTTTCCTACCCGGACTTTACTTTGGGATTCATTTAAACATGCCTTAATTAATCTAATTAGCTTTTTCGGTATTCCAAATTCTGTAAGAACGTTGTACAATGTTTCTCTCCTAACCGAGTTATAAGCCTTTCTAAAATCAATAAATAGTTGATGTACGGGACTACTGTATTCCCGCTTATTTTCGAGTATTTGGCGAATGGTAAATATTTGGTCGATAGTTGATCGATTTCGTCTAAATCCACACTGATAATCTCCAAACATTTCATCTGCGTATGGGCTCATTCTTGCTAATAGAATGTTTGAAAGGATTTTATAGGATGTTAACAGAAGAGAGATGCCTCGATAATTATTACAGTCAGTTTTGTCGCCTTTCTTGTGAATTGGAACAATGATTGATTCTTCCCACTCTTGTGGCAATTCTTCCTTGTTGTAGATAAGGAGAATGAGTTTGTGTATCTTGTTCCACAATTTTTTTGCCTCCAACTAAAATTAACTCAGCCGGGATTTCGTTTACACCCGAGATTTGTTTCTTTAATTTCTTTATAGCGATTTTTACTTCTATTCGATTGGGTTCTGGAATATATGGTTCTGCGGTGTGTATCTTCCTTTCTTCACGCACATTAGTTTTTGGCTGCGTGTTAAGCAAATCGTCAAAGAAATCTTTCCATCTATTTAAAATGCTATCTGTATCAGTGAGAACTTTTCCATCAGCTTTCTTTCATATATAAGAACGAGGTTGATAGCCTTTCTTAAATTCGTTGACCCCTTTATACATGTCCCGAATGTTTTTATTTTTACTATCTTCAAGTTCCTAAATTTTAGCTTTCAAAATATCGCGTTTTTTTGTTCTAAAAGTTTTGGAAGTTCCTCGCCTGATGTCTACGAAATTTTGTGTAGTTACTTCATTCGGATTTTGTAGCCAACGTAATTTTGCCTGTTTTCTCTTCTCTGCTAGTTCGAACCATGGTTTGTTCCTACGTATTATTTCCGCGTGTCCCAATTTTTCTTTTGAGAGAGGATGTTTCGTAAGCAAAGAAAAGAATTCAATTGCTGGAATATTTTTCTCTCTAATCTTAAGGTTACATCTGTTAAGTAAAGAGTATGACATGCGTCAGATTTCTGAAACGATTCCTGTAATGTTATTGAGATTATAATCATTTTGCTCAAAGAGTATTGTTGCGTCACACATAATTGATATTCTTTCTTCATAGTTTTGGGGAAGTCGTCATTTATATTATTATATTACTATAAAACAATTTTAACGTGGATCTTTGTGGATGCCTAATTAGAAACATACCAATTATAAATGTGCATGTATTCAGATTTCAGAATGTTTTCACGGCAGTGATTTGTAATACTGATATGTACTACTACTTCATCTACATCACCTAATATATAATATACTCTACAACAGTTGATCAGATTCATCTACCGTAATATGAGTTTCATCTCCCTTATCTAGAATAAGCCTCAAATCTGCCCACCTTCCAATGTTGAAGACAACCAATGGCGTATTTAGGATTTTCTTTTGAGGGCTATGCCCAATACAAGGAAGGAAGTGGGCAATTGCCCACCTGAGTTTGAGAATTAAATATATTTTAATTTATGCATAAATTGAAGTTATAATGACAAGAATTACAGATCGATAAATCCTATATGATATGACACAAAAATTTAAAAGTGAATCTAACCCTTTATTCTATTCATACAAGAAAAAGAAAGCATCCTCTTGGCCGTCCTAATTTCCCGGGCTAATTATTTCCCCGTTTTGATTTTCTTTAATTCAAACATTTCCTTCTTTTAAAAATAACTAAACGATATAATTGTTCCTTTGTTATAATAACTAAAGTCTTGTCATGTTGATATCCGCGCATGTTGGTGTGGAACACTAGTTTCGCTTATCAACTCCTCTTAGTTTTGGTGTTACTGATGACGGCCAACTTGAATCACAACTGACAACGGTCGATAAAGTATGATAGGCGAAATGAAAGTAGTAACGTCAAGAAAAAGAAACAGAAAAATAGAAAGGATGACAGAAAGAACAATTAAGGACGCGGTCCTTACATGGAATGAAATTTGACAAATACAGTATTATTTCTAAACAAAAAGCATAAGAAAATGGAAAGTCAATGACATTCTTAGAAATGGTAAGAAGGATTATTGTTGTACGTGGAATGCGTAAAACTAACAAATTATTTCGAGGGGAGAATGAGCCCGATAGCCTCCTAAATTCGTCACTGAAGACAATTCTGCTCCCCTGATCCTTCACAACATTGTTTTTCAACTTCATAAATATTTTGAACATCGCTTATATATATATATATATATATATATATATATATATATATACGGGACCATCTTACCCGTCCCCCCCAATGTTGAAGACAGATTTGCGCCTTTGTTTATACCCCCTCCTCCTCCCCATTCCCCTCAGTTCTACAATCAAATTGAATAGCCTAAAACCAGCTTAGCCTCAAACCTCATCCATGTTACAAATTTGATCGAGATTGATCGGACGGTTCAGGAGATTTAGAGTCACAAACATAGTGATTTTCAATTTTATATATATAAATATTTTCTTGTTGAATGTTTCTTTGGCTATGACAATTCTTGACCTTATCTCTTTGGTGCAGTAAGCGTTTCCAGTCAAAATACTTTCTAGATACCAATGATCTATTTCTTCACGTTCACTTTGTTCTATTCTGATCCGTAAGGGCGTGTTTCCAAGGGATATTCGCATGACTTTCGATGTTAATTTCCATTCCATGTTGTTTCCCAGCGTCAACTATTTTGTTCGTTATCTCCTGTAATCCTTCAGGTCTAGCTATAACCGTTAACCGTATCATCTGCATACCTGATCTTGTTAATGATCTGCGATCAATCTTGAAATCTCCGATTTCCATTAACAGGGTGTCTACTAAAATTCCAAAATGAAATTTCATGACTTTTTCGTGACCTTTTCTTCACCAAATCATAAAACTTCCTAACATTTTGAAGAGCAAATTTGGGTGCGAATTAGGTCGAATTTTCATCCATGCGATAGAAACGTACTTTGCTTGCGGTTTGGTAGTGTCTAAAGCCAACCATAGACATTTTTGGTGGTGAATTTTGACGTTTTATAGAACGAATTTTTCCAATCTGTAGTTACATTTGTACAGTTTTTTAAAAATCGTGACCCAAAAGCTAATTTTTTTTTTTTGTCTTTTTCGTGACTTTCAGGACCGTTTTCTAATTTCGTGAGCGATAGACACCCTGATTAATGATTCCTTCATTATATATTCACTGTGAATTTTGAATAATTGGACAGACATATTTCATTCTTGCCTGACTCCTCTTTCAATTTTCACACTATTGGTTTCTCCTTGATTCAAGCGCAACGTCACTCGTTGACATATGTACAGGTTGCGAATGAGTCGTCGGTCTCTCCAGTTGACCTATGTTTCTTTAATACATAGTAAATATTTATTCATACTGTCTTGCTCAAGAGGGTTAAACCTCAACCCCTTGTGGACGCCACTGCAGCTGCAGATTCGTTAACTTTTCTTTCTTTGACAATGAATAAAATTATCGGAAATGCATATTAGCCTGAGCTGATTTAAATCATTTAGCCTGTAAATTTTCAGTTTGGATTGCAAATACAATAATGTGAATGTGTGACTCATATCCATGGACTGATCGAGTATTGATTGGCTATCGTACTATGTTGACAGACACGTAACCAAGGGGAGTCCGGACCCCCTTCGAAACCAGAAATGAAAATATTAAGGAAGGATGAAACGAAAAGAAACGAGAAAAAGAAGAATCAGCATTAAAAACAAAAAACTATAGCAAGTTTTTGGTTATTCTTTCTTATGAGGAGATTTGTATTACTTACAATACATGATTGCGAATGAGCGGGATATCCTGAAAAAGTCACGGAATTTGAAAATTTCTAAGAAAGTTACGGAATTTTCAGTATTTCTGCTACTAGTCAGGGAAATTTCAACCTTTTGAAAGTATAGTGCCGTTCTGTAACAACGTGGACATTTTTTCGTCATCGCTTCTCTGCAGTATCAAGCATATTTCAGAAACAAGTTTTCTACTGCTCCTTTAACCTATCATTTGAAACAGACAGTAGTTGACGGAATAATAAAAATAAGAGTGTTATGTAGAAAGAAAGTTCTGTTAATATTTGATTCAACAGAGAAAGGAACGCAGATATTGTAAAATATTTTGCAAAACATTACTGAATATGTACCGTACTTTTTATAATAGTTGAGGTCAGGGCCGGCGCTAGCAGTTTTGCCGCCCTGGGCGGTACTTTAAAATGCCGCCTCTTTAATCCGCAAACCTTATTTTGACAGAGGACGTTCAGGTATTAAGAAAAAGTAAGATACCATATTTAAAAACATGTATGAAAAGGAAAAGTACACAAAAAATTGAACTACCTCTCTCGAATGCTTACGTAATATTTAAACGACTCCATACATGGCACAATATTCAGCATGATTGATTTCGCTGTACGTGATATACAGCAGGGCATACAGAAAATTTAAAAATATATATGCTTTAGTCCGACTAAGAATTTTAATTTTTAAGCTTAGTTTATATCAAAAGGTGTTTCCAATAATGTGGAGCATGAAGATAATATAGTGAATCAAATATTACGGCGAAAGTAAGTGATTAGCCTAAGCCTTATAGCGTACAAAGACACAATAGAAAAACACAAATTTTACTTAGTTTAATTGAAAAAACTTTTCTTGCTTTGATGTGAGCAAATTCCTTTATCACATTCGCGTAGTCCAATGTTTCAGCCAATTCGTGGTCCATTGATATCGTCAGTAGACCATCTAAGGGCGTTTAAGATATGGAAGAACGTAGACAGTTTTTAATAATCTTAGAGTAAGTTTCGAAAAACTTCTTTCTCTACTTGCCACTGTTACTGGTAAGGTATACAAAATCATAAGTGCAACACTGACATTGGAAGCAAAGTCATATTCCTTAATTAATTTTAGTCTCTTTTGTTGAACATTTAGGCTTAATTATAGCCGATAATAGTTTCAGTTCGTCTTTCAAATCACTGGGGTTAATATCTTTCGATTCTTCGCGTATTAAAATGCAGGCACTTTTCAGACAAAAGTTCAGGTGGCATATCTTTAAGATTACTTATATCGTAAATAAAATCGAAATACTCGCTGTGATGTTTAAGTTGCCCAAACCTTTCTCTTAAAGCTAACACAATCACGTCTAGAAGTTTGTAATAAAAATCGATCTTGTATCTTATTTGTGAATCTTCAATAGCTTCATCCTCTGCCTCGTAGTACTGAAGCTGTCTTCTTTCGATTCGAGCTTGCACTGCACTACCTATCCGTGGAACATCCATATCTAATGATGATGCCAACTCCATCGCATCAACTAAGTAAGGTTGAAACTTTGGATAATTTCTGCTCCTCTCAAAGTATTTAGATATATTTTGAAGAAATCCGACTGCATCCGAAACATGAGAATCAATGGTTTGAAGACTTTTGCTTACTGTGTTTATGTGGAGTGAAGTCATACCAAATAACGAGTGAGCAAAGAAAGTAAAGCCACGCAGCTGGTTTGCTATACATAGAGAATCGCAGGCAACCATTCTATCTGTTCTATTGTCGTTGCTTATTTGAAGTAAGGCATCATAAATCTCTCGTATTTGATATCTAAGTGGAGTTAGAGCATCAATTCGGCTCTCCCACCGTGTAGTGTGAATAGTTTTAACCCTTAAGTACTCGCGCGGGGTGTTCACAGACCCCCCAACCAGGTAACTTTTGTTTTTGTGTTGCTAGACAGAAATCTTGATGAAAAAATATAACAATGTCTCAAAACGAGTTCAAAAAATCTGATTGCAGCAAATACTTTTAAAAACATGTCTAGAGTTACGCTACATTGTGTGAATTATTAAAAAAATATATATTTTTATTGTAATAAAACAAATATCAATTTGGGGGTATACTGGGCCCCCGCGCTAGTATCAGTGTCACAAAAAGGGCGCGAGTACTTACGGGTTAAAGTGAGGCTGCTAATATGTTCCTTTAGTATGGCCCAACGTTGAACTGACACAGAAAAGAAGTCATAAACTTTTTTTAACTATACAAAAAATGAAACGGTGGACTGAAGTGTTCTGCTTGCGTCGTTAGCGACAAAGTTTAGTAAAGGAACATAAAAGGCTTGGGAATTTACTTCTAGTATTCTCTTCTGAATACCTGAATGTTTGCTTTTCATATTGGAACCATTGTCATATCTTTGGCCCTTCTTGTCTTCGATAGGAAGTTCATTTCCTTTAGCTGTTTAATTATTACTTCTGTCAGTGCTATGCTAGACCAGTGGTGTCTGTTACTGGTACAAAACCAAGAAAGTGTTCGCAAATTTTTACAAGGCATTCTTCATTACTGTATGTATACAATTTGTACAAAACGATTGTTTTCATTTGCTCTGTACCAGAAATATCTGGTATACAGTTTAGTATTATACTATAATATGTTGCAGCTCTCAACAAAGACAGTATTTTGCTTTCAATTTACTCACTAAGAATTGGAATAATTTCATTTTGAACATCTTTTCCTTAGTAATGGTGGTATTTATTTTGTCCTCCCATGGTTCTTTTTAATGTGTTCGGCCATGACGCTGTCAAATTTATATTGCTAAAATATAAAAATAATTATATATAACGTATTCTCTAAAATATATATTGTTGATAAGATATGAAGAATTTGTAAATTGGTTAAAAACTCACTGCTAGAACCTAAATGTCTCTAGGTGTTGTAGGCTAGAACCGCCTGTCTCAAGTGGGATTGTACCTTTTGCGTACTTGGAGTGGAGCGTTAGAATATTGCTGAATAGAAAAAAAAAAAAAAAAAAAAATCAAAGACACTTGATAATCTTATCCGCCCTAGTTGAAAATCTTATCTACGCCGCTGCAAGGGAAATCTTAAACGAGACACCTGTGGCTAGTAGTTTGATCATTGAAAATGAGGGGAATGCTCTGAATTTCCTGAGTGAGTATTTTCCTGAACGTGAGTGAATTAAGTTTAATTACATTCTCAGGTAAACACAATTTTATTTTTCCATGTGGGCCTATTACGAACCGACACTATTCTTTTCTTTTCCAAATTTTGCCGCCCACTAGACGTGCCGCCCTGGGCGGTGGCACGGCTCGACCCCCCCTCGCGCCGGCCCTGGTTGAGGTCATAATGAAAGGAAAATTATTATATTTGCTTTATCTTAAGAGAAGAAACGCAGATATTGTACAATCTTTCCCTTAACTTTTTATCTTCTTTTACGCAATGTTTCTTCATAGTTTGTTATTAAAATACTTACAACCTAGGTAACATATCCCCGTTTTATTGTCCTAACAGACCAATATATGTTGCCAGTAAAGTTGTTTAGGTTGATCGAGCTCCTGGGCCTTCGGTATTTCATGTCACGCCCTCTTTCCCATTACGAAATTCTGGCTAAACGAACCAGTATATGTTCCAATAAAATAGTTTAGAATCATTGAGCCTCTGTTGTGACGGCCACAGTATTTCATGTCAGCTGGTTCGCTAGAACTGGTTGTTAAAATATTTCGAGTTCGCAGAACCGTTTGTTATACCCAGATATAAACAAACACACGTCTACGAAAGACCTAGCCAAGAGTGAAAGAAGGAAGCCAAAGAAATTAGTGAAAATACCTCTGTACTTTTCCCGCTCGCTTGTATTGTTGTGAATACAAACAACTTTCAATTTTTTCAATTCAATTGGCAGACAGAAATTTGAATGAATAGATAGAAATCTGGATACGAATTACGGAATTTTGTTCGGACTACTGGGATCTGTGAGTGTAATGAGTGTGATACGTATCTAAGAGGTCATCCACTTATTACGTAACGCGCCAAAAAGGGTTCGTCCTTTAGTTACGAAGTATGACACAAGGAAGGAAGGGGTTAGCGTCTTCATTACGTAACTTTTTTTTTTTTTTGTAATTTTTAGTTTTATTCTCAGGTTTATACGCAATCTTTTAAACAAATAATTTTATTGTTCTTTTCATTTTTATAAATAAATATTTATATTGTTTGGAAAATTGAGACAGCCTGTATAAATTGAAAAATGAAATGAAATCTTTCAGTTTAACGTCCCACGCTTATGCCGGTTAGGCTAAAGGAGACGGTGATAATGAGAAATGAGTGAAATGAAGAAAGTGGGAGGAAACGGGAGAACCCCGAGAAAACCCACGAGCATGGTGTTTGTCCACCACAAAGTCCACACGGCGCGACCTGTATAAATTGAGTAATACAGAAGGGATTTGAAGACGCTACTAGACACCAGCATGACTGGTGATGAACCCTGCGTCTATTACAATGTAATAAAGCTCTGTTTTGTGGCTATGGCCGCAATGCATTTACGGTACACGCTTTTCTGGAGTTAGTTGTTAGCGATCGTAACTACTGCTTGAAAATGCCCTTGTGTTCACACTCGTATTGCTATTTCTGAGAATAGATTTAAAACTTTTGATTTGAATCATTACCCACTCTTTTCTTCCAAGGGGTTTCGTATGTGAAAACAGAAGGAACTTTTTTTTTTTTTTTTTTTGTGAAATAATATTTTCCGCAACAGAACAATCCAAGCAATATTAAGATATTAAAAACCGAATTCGTCGGATATTCATCTCATAGTACTGAATTTTTTATCTTTAGATTTAAATCTTCCAAGAGAAATCGAATTTATTCGCATTCTGGCACTGATTTAGAACAAGGAGTTGAAAAGTTCTTGAGAACTGAAGTCCAAAGATGACCGAAAGTTTGTTCACAACCGAGATGTCCCTGCTCTTTCGAATCTGTGATCTACGGGGAAGAGAACTTCTTTGTATCGTCGACACTGGGAAACTTCAAATACAGAAAGCATCCTGGATTCCAGAAAACAGAGGTCAATGTCAATTCTCTAGATCCTGTTTCACCTGCATCTTCCTGCAGCACTTTCTCCTTTCCAATGATCGGTTACCGAAGAGGTTGGGTGCGATTTCCTTGGGAAAACGACAGTATGGAATTTCGAAGAATTAAGACTGCTTAATTAAACAATCTTATGGGGTTAAAATATTTTTACGGTACTACCATTTTCTAGTACTTTGATTTGTTGCCGAAAAAACACTACAAATATATTCAAAATACAAGCATTTTGTAATGAAAAGTTCTGCCATTAAAATATTTTTTATTGTGATAACCCCCAAAATAAGCAAAATTGGTGAAAAAAATTAAAAAGCGTTACGTAACAAAGGGGAAGGGGTTCAGCCTTCCATTACGAAGTGTGACAAGGGAGAGGATAAAATCGATCAAAAACAGCGTTACGTAATATGTGAACGGCCCCTAAGGCCTATTACGTGTGCTACGTACCTGCAACACGTTTCTGAATGACTCCAATGTCTTCATTAGTTCTCGAGATATGTACCTTCGAAGCAATGTGTACAAAATAAAGTGGTCTTTTCATCGATGTCTCGATCGATTGCTTGTCATGACCAGTACTATCACTCCTCAAAATATGGCACCTTCCTGGTGGGACACCTTCTCTCTCTCTCTCTCTCTCTCTCTCTCTCTATATATATATATATATATATATATATATATATATATAGAGAGAGAGAGAGAGAGAGAGAGAGAGAGAGACAGAGAGAGAGAACCGGTTGTTAAAAGATTAGAATAGCACCACTGATGTCACGGACCCCCTTCCTTTTTTTTTTTTTTTAAACGAAATCCTGGCTATGTGCATGATATTGCCAGCAATCAATTTCCACCAAATTGTGACACGAAAAAAGTGTAATTATTATATTATGGCATCACCGTGATCTAACGTCTATTGGACTGATAAGGACTGAAAACTCAACCAGTCCTCATTATTTTTCTCTGTGTTAATTCCTGCATGGGGTCCATAGATGCAAATAAGCACTCACCCGTCTGATGGTTATGCCGGTTAGGCTCAAGGGGACGGTGATGATGAGAAATGAATGATATGGTGGAATGAAGAGTGGGGAAAACGAAAGAATCTCGAGGAAACCCACCCACATGGTGTTTGTCCACCACAGAGTTCACTTGGCGCGAGCTGGGATCGAACCAAGGACCCCATGCACCAGAAGTGAACGCTCTACCACTGAGCCACCGCGGCCTCTCGTCACAATGAGAAGATGCTCCTAAATCTCATGAGATGAAAGGATTCCGATCTAGTGATAAAATCCGGACAATCTCGACTTAACTGCGATTTTTATCTCTCAACCAGAGTAATTTTACCGAAACAAAGAAGCTTGTCCAGGAAGATACCATGGCTGATTTTTAGAAAATTAAATTTTAGAAGAAATTTCGAAACGTAAATTTTGAGTTTTTTCGAAACGTAAATTTTGAGTTTTCTTAAGAAGACTTCATATGTCAATATTCTCACATAAACAGCATAGAAACGATAGAAAAATTACAGAATATACTTTTATTTAAAACAATATCCTAATATTTCTGGTGAAATACACAAAAAACTAGAATATTAATAATAATACATGTAAATGTTATAAGACATTAACTGGTATACTACAATTAAGAAAATATAAATTTTATAAGGTAATTCATAGCAAAAGGTAGAATTTACTTAAATACTGTTTGCTCATTTTAAACTAAATACATCTTGGAGTGAAACTTGTATAGGGTGTTCCAAAAATCACGAACTTATGATACATTATACTATCTTAAATTTGTGACAAATGTATAATGGTTTCCTGGGCTTTGTTGACGGAAGCATTGTCCACTAAGAGGTAAACATATTTGATGGAATGCTACGACGCTTCACCTTCCGAGCATCACAGTTTTTTTTTTTCCAACAGACTTTTACAATATGTACAGTCACATTATGCCGATAGGTTAGGGTTGCAATCCCATAAATCGCTGAACAAGATCTGTCATTTCTTGGTTCCTCTTCCAAACTCGAGCATCCACATTTCTTGGTTTTAATAGTGCTTAAGTTTGAGCACATGTTACCGCAAACAGCTGTCATCTCTTCATAGATCTTCTTGGCTTTCATTCTCTTCAGATGTAGGTACTTTATGACGATATTCCATTTTTGAAAGTCTGACATTTTCACTACTTCAAGATTCCATGTTTTCAAGCCTTGAACCTAATTATAAATATTGACCAATCATCATACGTGCTTTTAACATCATCAATATTTTTAAAGGTTTAACAAAAAAAAATTATTAATCTCTGGGAAGTACATATTTGACATCAGTTTAAATCAAAATAATACTTTACGCTTTATATACACTTTCACACCACAAGTATGAGCTTTTAACCCCACCAATATTGGTGGTTTTAAAAAATTAATTGCAAAATCACTTTCAACCTTAAAATATATTTTATCTTTTAACCTAAGTGGCCCAGCGTAGCACAGTCGCTAAGGCTCTGGTGCGAGCGGTCCCGGGTTCGATTCCCGGTGGGACACTCGGTCGAAAAAGTGTAAAAGCCTTTTCAGACATGCAACCTTGAGTGCTATTTCGCTGAGTTTTCTTTATTCATTGCAAAAACATAGAATGCTTTCGTTCAAGTTACCGTGTGGAGTAAACCGTTACCGTTGCACATTCTGACATTACAAAGCCCTCAAGCGTGATCCTAATAACACGCTCGAAACAAGGCAACAAAATTTAGTTTTAAACAGGGTTGCCAACTGGCCGGCATTTCACCGGACTGGCAGGAAATATTGCTGTTATTTTGATTAAAGCCGGTAACCAGTACAAATTTTTTACCAGCCCCTTTATGACTGATATTTTGAAATCTGTAATCCAAAATAAAATATTGAACATCGAAATTCTTTGACAGTGAATTTACAAATACAAATTTCCGTTGTATTATACATTAAGCGATATTTTTCTTAAATCTACGAGTTTTTTTTTTTTTTCATTTAATTAACAAAGAAATTTGATAACAATTAGATTTTATTGTGAAACATTGTTTTCAACCTAGAGACAAAAGTGTATAATTTGTTATAATTATGCGGCATAAATATAGCGTTAAATTTAAATTGTCCATCGATTGTTGGCAAATAACTCTTAGATACTTCTTTAGTATAATGTTTGTTGCATTGTTTAGCTTTACGTCCCTAGCTGCTGAATATATATATATAATAATAACTTTATATATATTATTATAAAGTATGAGGGAACTTTCCTTTATATATATATAATAATAAAAAAAAAAGCATTCCTGAAAGGGGCCTCAACTATTGTTTTGTCCATTAATGTTGACCCGGAGCCGACACTTCCTCTTTCCAACGCCTACGTGGTTACGAGTACAATAATGGTCCTTTATTTCACTAGCCCATACATTACTTGGTATATTGATACACGGCGGTTTAAAGCGCCCTGATTGAAACCAACGCATACTCCGTCTTCTCATTCAATTTGTTTTTGTTTCAATCTCAAATCTCAGGGAATTTTGAGGGGATGTCGGTAATTTTATTCTTCAAAGTTGGAAACCCTAGTTTTCAAACTAGTCCATTTGTAAGTTTATCATTTTGTTTTATGAAAAAAAAAATCCACGACGACGACTCTGTTGCTTTTTCCTTAATCTTTTCACTTATTTTATTAGAATAACGCAGTAGGACTTACAAGATTTTACTGTTAATACGTTACGTCCGTTCGTTCATCTACACGCTAAATCTTGAACGAAAACAAATTTTTGATTTTTTCTTTCAATAGACAGCTACAGCGATTACCTCGGTCGAGTTCGTTAATGGAGTCACACGGGTAATTGTGACTATTCATACCCAGTCGAGTTGATTTTCAATTTAACGTTCCATTTAGCAGCGAGGCTATGTCAGACGGGACCTACTATTTAACGTGGAATCCGAAGTACATGAGCTCCCGCCGGGAAACGAACCCAAGTTTCCCACGCCAAAGGCGCATACGCAAACAGCTTAGCCATGAAGGAGCTCCTATTCATACCCAGTACATGAATAAATAAACACGGGTAATTGTGACTATTCATATCCAATACATGAATAAATGAGTTTCGCGTAATCCTCCTCTTTACTGTCCTACCCACAGTTTCTTTTTTTGTCTTTCTCATCAAGAAAAAGTTGTCTGAAATGCATGGTGAAAATTGAAATCAGCTAACTAAACACTATGGCATTTTTTTAAATACTAACAAAAAAAGCTCGTACAAAAGCAACAAAATTGTAAATACGTATTTACTTATAGACAACTATAGCAAAGAACACTATTTCAAAGGATGTTCCTCTGATGTCACGACTGACATATATTACAACTCTTCATTGTCAAAGCAAACGGTTATAATATTTTCACGTTTCCTCGCTTAGAATGTACTCGAAAGTGTTTCTGCAGACTGTCTTTTCGATAAAAACGCATGGGACACACAGTACAAACGTATGGTTTATCTCCAGTATGCATCTTTACATGTCGTGCGAACGACTTCTGTCTGCTGAAAACTTTTTCGCAAACACTACATACATATATTTTCTCTCCAGTACTTATACGAAACTCAGATGAATTTGAAACTCTGTCACCGTTACTCTGTCGTTGACTTCTAACGTGTAGTTTTAAATGCCTTCGTAAACCATCAGCACGAGATAAAATTTTACGGCATATGAAACATCTCCACGGATGCTGGCCGCTGTGGAATTTTGAATGGGTATTAAGACCAAATTCTGTTAAACATTGCCAGCCACACTTAAGGCATTCTAACGGCTTGGATTTACTGTGTTTTCGAGTATGTTTCTTTAGAAGGTCTTCAGATATAAATGTTCTCCGACAAACAGAACAGGAAAAAGGTCTTTCTAGATGACGTCTCATGTGATGCTTTAGTTTATCCTGCCGTGACAAAACTTTATTACACACAACACACTTCCACGGTTCAGCCCCTGAATGAATTTGTTCATGTGCAGTGCGTACTTCTTCAGTAGGAAATTTCCATCCACACTTCGAACATATACTACGATCAACTGTACTGTGATTCTCCGCGTGACTGTTCAACTCTTCTTCGGTAACAAAGAATCTTCTACATACTGGGCACATAAATGGTTTCTTCGAGTGAAACTTCAAGTGTCTTTCTAGACCTTCTGAGGTACGTGAAATTTTGGCACATATATAACACTTGTGGGGCTTATTTGTACTGCGTGTTTGTCTGTGTTTCTTCAGATTAGAGGGCGAACCAATTTTTTTTCGACTTACAGAACTCTTTAGTAAAGAAGTATCATGTCCCCTATGGGCTCTCTTTTTATGAACTTTTAACTGGTAGTCACTGGACAACATCATCTGACATAGCGAGCACTTATACCACTTAGTTGGATGTAATTCTTTAATATGATCATCCAAGAGACTTTGTGTGGAAAATACTTCATTACAAACCTTGCAGATACATCTCGTCTCAAGGCTGTTTTCTATCAGATCTTGCTTGCAAATCATACTGGGTATTATATCTAAAGGGTCTTCCTCAATCAAACTGCAGTATGTAATCGAGTTCCATTCCGTATTAGTCATAAAATGTCTGCAATGAGCAAGAAATTCTCAAATTAAATATGCAATCTATAATAATAAAGTAAATAATATGAAATTTTAGTAGGAAACTTTGTTTTGGTGGAGCACGTTACACCGTGCACCGAACACAAAAAATATTTATTAAAAGTATTACTCATGTGCTAATAAGTAACCAGTTCAATAAATTTAAAAGCTTCTAAACTTAACTACGACTTCAAAATGTGAATACGGATTTTTAAAAATGGGAGAAATTAGCTGGGTGGAAACAAGAAACATGTATTTGATGCTTACATGCGAAAAAAAAAAAAAAAAAAATCCGTGGAACTTTACTGTCGTGACAACACGTGTTATTCCGAGCACGAAGAACCGTGCAGCTGGCGGTCTCTACCGACTTCATGCCGCAGCAGTCCATGTTCACTGCTGTCAAGGCATATCTTTTCCCCATTTTTGACCCACCTCTATGTAAGAGCATATCCGACAATTCTATTGGGACCATGATGTCCAGGAATTATACTCTGTAGGGAAACCCTTGCACACCCATTGGACATTACTGAAATAATCTCTTTTTTTTTGTGTGTGTGTGTGGGGGGGGGGGGGGGAAGAGATGCCGTATGTGAGACTTCCTGCACGCTGATATAGATCGCCAGGTTTTAAATGTTCAAAATAATACATGTTGCAATGTATCTTTTCCACGCTTTTAAACGGCCCTAGCTCTGAAACCAAGCGCTTTACCTCATAAATTGATATGATTTCTCTTTCTTATCTTAGTCAGGAATCAATTCCCAGGTAACATCCTGTAGGTATTTTACAGACAAATAATGAATTTAACACATATTAACTATGCTGCAAATAATATACATTTAAAAGTCAATAATTTTACATTATAGAAGAAATAATACTACGAAATATATGGGTGCTGTGTTGTATCCTCTATCACGTGGAGTACCTGATTCGATTCAAGCTCCCACTGAGTGGGTTTTGTGATGGACAAACGCAATGTGTGTGGATTTTCTTGCACTTATCCCCGTTTCCTCCTACTTTCGTCATTCTATCATTATCAGTCATCTTATAGCCATTTCCCTTACCCTCAATGCATAATTGTGGGACGATAAATTAAAAAAAAAAAAAAAAATCTATTACTTTTCGTTAATAACAAAATTGAATGGAAATGAAATTATTATTTTCATACAGCACTAAGAGTTCATAAGCATCATTTAACCAATTGAGAATCCTCCAAGACCATTGACAGAACAAACTTTTATAAGAATTAGTTTTTCTTATTAACTTCTACAGGCTTTACACCAATTGTTCCATGTATTTTATTATTGTACTCATTAAAGAATTCTTGTAATATATCTATCCATTTATAATTTCCTTGAGTACTAAATTGTTTTCACATATTTTGTTTAAGAGTTCTCTTAAAACGTTCTACGATATGGGCTCAAAATTGAAAAAAATCACAAAATATCATCTCTCTATGACTTACGGTTTCCGAAATATGCCTCCTTATATCTTCCGCAAGCTGAATTTTTTTGGACAATATATCGGGAATGGTAAGAGTGGCGCAAAACAATTCATTACTCCTATTAGATAGCTTTTTATGTTGTATCAAATGCTCAAAATTGAAAAATTCACAAGTAACAGACAGACACACAAAGATACATAGAGAATTCAGTAACGAACTTTTTATTTCACTTTCACAGACAGTAGTTTTCAACACAAAATTGAGTATAAGAAATCAAAAGTTAAAGTTCTTGTGCTGAGTATTATACTTACAACTAAACTGCTCTAAACTACCTTTATAATGAAAACTATACACATTTCTCTGTAACGAAGTAATTATATATTTCTTTTTTCAATTGGATTTATCGTCCTCTTTTACACAGAAACTAGCTTAAGTTTAGACATACCCCTCCCGTTTCAAACCTACAAAAAAGCAGCAAAACATGAAAAATTGTTAGGCTAGGCTAGGTTAGGTTAGGTTTGGTTAGTTTAGGTTACCCGATAAGACTTTATGTTAGACTAGAACAGTGACTGGAACCGCTTCTCATAAAAATTTAATAGATTCTCTTTATTATTCTTATATAATGCTGTAAAACTCAATTGGAAATATCCGATTTAACGCACCGATTCGCCATCCTATATGACTATCACGCTGCTGAATCATCGAAACCTTCCGCGTCTTGCAAATAGTACCCACTTCTACATATCTTTTTCCGTATTAAACATAACTTTGCTGCCCAACTTACACATCTAAACATCACATAAGAATTCAAAATCATCATTTTTTTACCTCATTTCTTCTGTAAAATTTCATAATTTTTATAAAAGAAACGGAGAGGCAACTCTAAACTTAATCCCGTAAAGTTTCACTGACAATTTACACAAATTAAATTCCCTAAAGTTTGTCAAAAAGTACACACTATCATCTCTCTCTCTCTTTTTTTTCACATGTAGTTCTAAACAGTTTAAACAAACAGAATACTGTCAAAATTTTACTACTAAAATAAACTAGCACTTGTAACATACTTTGAAATAATAAATACTTCTCAAGTTATTAGTTATCAATGTAAAATACGTTTTGAAAAAATCATAAAACATTTCCAAAGATACTCAATTTTTAAAAAAATGAAATAGCATTATTCAGATATATTTTGAATTGAAACTAATTTTTGTGTGTGTGTTATTTTCAATACTTGATTATATGTAGTCACAAGATATTTCTTTAGCAGCACACACTACTTTGGAAAACTTCACAGAAAAAAACGACAAATATTTAACACGAATAATTTCGTTTTCAATCAGATGAACAATTACCAGTTAATTTACCACGTTTTTGTACTTGAAACACAATGTTTCAAGTCTACACGGAATAATTCTTTAGGTTTTGAAAGAATAAAGGAGAAACTCAGTACTCAAATTAAAGCCGAAATTAAAAGTAAAATGTGCACGTATTCGTGCCACGTGAAGGTAATTTCACAGAAAGAAATTCCCCCGGAGATTATAGAGATTTCGTCTATACATTCTTCTACCTTACCGCAATGCCACTTCGATTGAAAGTCGGTAGCACGTCTTCTATATTGCGTTACACATTTTCATTATGAAACACCACTGATTTGTGATATAATAACAATATACTTTCTCATTGATAACAATTAAAAAAAAAAAAAAAAAATACGAATCAATTTACATAACAAAATTTGATCAACTTTCCGAAATTTTGTTGCAGCTCTTTATTACACAATATAACTACCCATCTAAATTTTATTTATTTATTTATTTATTAAATAAATAAATAAAATCTACTTAATCGCCTTCAAAGTTGGCACCTTCGACAAACAAACAAACACATACTTGTTCCATCGCTCATGCGATTAGTGGAAACACTGACTAAAAGTCTCTTCTGTTATCTTCAGAAGTTCAGCCGTCATGTTACTTTTGATCTTTTCTACGTTGGCAAACGAAGAAGACTCATTTTTAGGTTTGTGAAGAGCTAAACATTCGTTGGTGCTAAACTGTTTTTAAGGCTATCAAACTCCCTGAATCACATTTTCCCCAATTTACACATGAGTTTGGTGTTTACCCGTTGTGCGGTCTCTGAAGTTGCGCAAACGATCACCACACACTGCTCCGTTTAGCTTTACTACTTATACACTACCTCTTAAGACGTGTTCACACTTGTTAAATTCAGAATTAGGCAACCTAAGGACTGTATTGCCCATGATACATTGTGGTGCCAAATTTAAAATATATATATATATTTCAATATCTATGTAAAACCTTGTCTCATTCTGAAGGCAATTACGTGTTGACCATGATACTCGAATGAATAATGCTGTGTTTGGAAACTATTTTACGAGGGTAAGTCAACTGAAAACCATAAAAGTAGAAATAAAAATCCGCATATGGCGCCAGTGAGCTGCCTGTTTACGATAGTATGCCGGATGTCTCCTAGGTGGCAGCACCCGGCAGATGCACAAACACCGGCGCAACAACAGTTCCAAAATGGCAGCCCCACTAGCCACATGCACCAGCGAGGAGCAGCGTTCTGTGATTCGGTTTTTGCGAAGTGAAGGTGTGAAACCGATTGACATTTTTAGGCGAATGAAGATTCAGTATGGAGATGCGTGTTTGTCAGCCACAAATCTATGAATGATGCCGGAAATTTGCAAATGGTGTTACGTCTGTGGCCGATGCTCCATGCCCCGGCCAGGCTCGGCGCGTAGTGACTCCAGAGACCATTGCAGCCGTTGAAGCCATCGTTTTGGAAAACCGCCGTGTGACAATAGACGAAATTGCAGCATGTGTACACATGAGTCGTGGATCGGCACGTCATAACGCGGTGCACGAGTGGTTGCGCCGTCGCCCAAAATACTTTTTTTCTGCAGGTATTCAGGCTCTTCCGAAGCGCTGGCGGACTTGCATTGAACGAGGAGGGGACTATGTTGAAAAGTGATTTACTTCTGTACCCTGTGTGACCAATAAATAATATTTTTAAAACAAATTATGGTTTTCATTTGACTCCCCCTCGTATATACACCCTACTTTTTCCCCTGTTTACATATGTAATTTGATATTGTCAAGCAGGACTGAGAAATATTTTTCCCTCGTAGCTATTGTAGACTTGCAACGAAACTTGGTACAAGCATTACGTATAGACCGTAGTACTTTTCAAAGTATATTATGTTAGGGTATCTGTAGACGAGGCCGCTCCAAAGAGCACTGGATTTCAATAAAGAGATTATTTGGAGAGAAATTTCCCTTCTCGTACATCATGCATACATGCGCACGAGATCATTTAAAAGGCTAGTTTCATTCTGAAGAGAATGACGTAACAGCCATGATACTTGGAAGCAGTAGCTACTTAACTGAAAGTCAAAATTTTCCTTCAAAAAAGCAAGAGTCTAAAAGGATTACTAGATTTAAAATATAATATGTCAGTCTTGGTGTAGGTTTGAAGGTTTCGGATTCGGATCAAGTATACCCGAGAAGCGCACATTAAAAATGATGACTTGTCTGGAAAATTAGTCAAAAGTAGAAGTGACGTTAGTGGTACGGTTCCTGTGAGACAAAAGCACTAAGCTTGCTGAAATTCATAGGCAGATTGTAGAGGTGTATAGGGGAGCTAAATTTCAAAGCAACATGTAGGGAAGTGGTGTTGTGCGACAACCCTGTACACAGTGGTAAACCCAATATTTCAACCACTGATGTTAGGCTCGGTACGACAAGAGTACAACTTCCACAGCCCTGACCTAACTCCAGTGACTGTCATCCTTTCCTTGTTCTAAAGCAAAAATGGCTGGCCACCATTATCTGACATGTGATTATGTTAAAACCGTTGTCTCACGGTGGCTACGAGAACCTGACGCGGATTTCTATGCAAATGGTATACAAAACTTTATCTGCCGTTCTGATAATCTGTTAAGGTTGGTTTAAAGGGACAAGTTTTGCCAATAGATGTCAATACAGTCTTCGTATCTCTCTCATGTATTTGTTACCTTTCACGAAAATTTACAATCTCTCTTACAAATTTCAGCCTAGAGACTTGAAATTTTTAGGGAAGGAACTTCATAACCTATCGAAGACAACAATCCGTGCCGATTTTTTATTTAGAATTTTCCTCATTGTTGGAACAGTTATATTGTTAAAGGTTTGGATATCCATTTCAACAATGAAGAAAATTCTAAATAAAATAAAGAAAAAAACAACGGCACAGATTGTTGCCTTCGTTAGGTTATGAAGTTCCTTCTCTAAAAATTTCAAGTCTCTAGGCTGAAATTTGTAAGAAAGATTGTAAATTTGTCAGCGAAATCGTGAATTTTCGTGAAAGGTAAAAAATACATGAGAGAAATAGGAAGACTTTAGTGACATCTATCGGCAAAATTTGTCCCTTTAAACCAACCTCAAACAAACACTGTGATTACATCGAGGAATATTGACGAGTGTCCTCTTATCACCAGGTGTGTTGATCTTCCAGCTATATCTCACAAATAAGCCATAATACGCTTTGTAACGCCCCCCCCCCCCACCGTTGTTTTTATCATCCCTTGTAATTAAATAAAAATAAAATTTGTCCAAAGGAAACACTTATTAATATGAAAGGTGGTTATAGTTTCGGCAATATATCATTCATTGCCTTCATCAAACATATTTATCTTATAGTACGAGGGTCATTCGGAAAGTAAAGAACGTTTTGCGCTAGCGCGTGCGCGTGTTCCCCCACCCCCGCTGCCGCTGGGTTATTGACCTGGGCATGCTTTAGCCTCAGTCTGGCACCAGCTGCGACCCGCTACGATCCGTCATTGCTTCGCTGTGCGACTGTAAAATGTGCGATACAATTACTGATCCCGCCAAGTGTGAGGTTCGTAGTGTGATAAGATTTTTGAATGCAAGAAAAGTACGTCCGATAGAAATTTATAGACAAATCACTGAGGTGTATGGAAATGTAATGAATGAAGCATCAGTTCGTAAGTGGTGCATTATGTTTAATGACAGACGGACGAATGTGCACGATGAGGAACGCTCGGGCCGGGCTTCTGTTGTGACTGACGAACTCAAAGGAAGAATTGAGCGGAAAGTTCAAGAGGATAGGCGATTCACTATTGATGGGCTGCACGAATTCTTTCCTGAAATTTCAAGAACTGTGTTGTACGAAATTGTCAGTGGTGAACTTGGTTACAAAAAAAAATAGTGCAAGGTGGGTGCCTCGACGTTATCGGAGGAACACAAAACCAAGCGAATGGGAGCCGCATTGACTTTTCTCAGCCGTTACCATAAGGATGGCGATGAACTTTTACATCGTATTGTTACTGGAGATGAGACGTGGATTTTGCACATCACTCCAGAAACAAAGCGCCAATCCATGGAATAGCACCATTCAAATTCTCCGAAAAAGCCGAAAAAAGCCAAACAAATTTTGAGCACCTGAAAGGTTATGGCTACGGTCTTTTGGGATCGTAAGGGTGTTTTGCTCGTTGACTACATGCAGAGAGGTGAGACCATAAATGCAGCTGCCTACTGTCAGACGTTACGTCGACTTCGCCGCGCGATTCAAAACAAAAGGCGCGGATTGCTGACCAGCGGCGTCATCCTCCTCCACGACAATGCCCGTCCTCACTCCGCGGCATTGACGAGGGACTTGCTTCAGCAGTTTAAGTGGGAAGTTTGAGAGCACCCACCCTATAGTCCAGACTTAGCCCCCAGTGACTTCCACCTATTCCCAAAGTTGAAAGACTTTTTGGGTGGAAGCCACTACGGCAGTGATGATGAACTTAAGGAAGCTGTTAGTGATTGGTTCAACAGTTTGGCGGCAACTGTGTATGCCGAAGGCATAGAAAAACTTGTACCACGGTATGACAAGTGTTTAAATTTACACGGCGACTATGTCGAAAAGTAACTTAAGTATCACATAGTATGTAACACAAATTTCGCCTTTGTATATCAGTTATTAAAGTGTTTATACAAAAACGTCCTTTACTTTCCGAATGACCCTCGTAATAATAAGCATTTGCTTCAGTCAGATATGTTTTTTTGAAGTTCAATTTCTTTTTGACACCAAATGAATGAAGAAGCAAATTTCAACCCATAAATATCACAGGAAGGACATAATCTGCGAAAATAATACAGAAAACTACATTCACACATTTTAACAATTATCAATCTCTTATCCGAGGTGTGTTCAAAAAGTATCGAACTTTTGGTTGGCAAAAATACATTTATTGATTTGGAAATCCGAAACACAAATCCCCTTCAAAGTAGTTTCCTTGGTAATGCACACATTTCTCCGAGCGTTCCTGCCATTGTTGATAACACTTTTGGAACGCAGTTTTTGGAATAGTGAAGAACCGTGCCCACGCATTCCGCATTTTTTCTCTTGATTCATATCGGGTCCTTTTAGTGGCATTGTCAGCTCGGGAAATAACCAAAGTTACAAGGAGCCATGTCGGGTGAGTAAGAAGCTTGACAACACACAGGAAAGTTGTGTTTGGCGATGAAAGCCTGAATCAAATGTCGCGGACACTTTCCTCGTGCCCAAATTCAAAATTGAATGTACCGATTCGATTGGATGGTTTCCGCTTGGGTATCGCCAAGCTTTTGGCAAAATTTGATGTAATATCGCTGCTTAAGGGGGCAGACTACTAAATATTTTTCAAAAGGTAACTATTTTTCTTTTTGCTTGTTTTTCGTAAGTGAAAAGAGATAATGGAAGGTAACTTACCACAATAATAGATAATGTTATTCTACATCTGAAAATACGAATCGGAAGAATAATTAGTGTTGCCATCCATAGAAACGACAGTGTGGCCAAAATTTGAATTACCCAAAAATCTTGGTTAAGTCAGTGACTAGAAAAATAAACTCAACGGTAATTGATGACTTATCATAATATCTGTGTTCCTTGTTAACTACGTTTTAAGTATTATTTGTATTTATTTTGTAATAACTTATATATTTTGTAAAAATTTATGTAAATTATTACAAAATAAATACAATTATTATTTAAAAAGTCATCAATTGCCGTTGAGTTTATTTTTATAGTTTCTGACTTAACCAAGAATTTAGGGTAATTCAAATCTTGACCACACTGTCATTTCTATGGATGGCAACACTGATTATTCTTCCGATTCGTATTTTCGGGTGTAAATAACATTATCCATTGTTCTGGTAATTTACATTTCATTATCTTTATTCACTTACGAAAAACAGGCAAAAGTAAAATTGTTACCTTTTGAAAAATATTTAGTAGTCTGCTCCCTTAAGTTTTTCTATCATTTTACAAATAAACTGAAATCCAACGACAGCTCACTACACGTCTTCACTTGTTGGCCCACTGCAAACGACTGAGTGGCACGCTTTCTGCGAGCGTGAAAAAATTCACGGCTGCGCATGAGTGTCCCTTCTATATCTACACTGAAGAAAAGTCTCCCGCGCTTCACAGTTTACGCGGGTAAAAAAAGGTTCGATACTTTTTGAACACACCTCGTATACAATAGACATAAACACTAATCGGAACTCTTGACTCATTTCATCAGCATCTATACGGTATGCAAGATTTATTTTCAATGACATCAGGTAAATCACATATTGTAACAATTAACTTAAACTCTTACTGATCTAATACACCTCTGTTTTCGTTTGATTATTTTTGGCAAATAGCTCTATTAATAAATAAAACGACCAAGTGAAGTTATTTTTGAAAACTAATTGTTAATGATCACATCACAAGATTTGATCAATAAAAATAAACTTACGAATTTTACAGCAAATAAATAAATCGACCAAGTTAGAGTATATTGATGAATTTTAATCATAAGTTATTTAAATCAGAGAGAATCCATTTTCTGAATATGAACATACATTACATTATATGTACGCAAAACTTGTTTAAACATTATTCTAATCTGGACATTTAAAATGAATAATGCAAACAATTACACTTCATATATCCTTTTTCTTTTAGACTTCCTTTTCTAATATAAGCCATCGTTAACAAAACTACATACATAATAATAATAATAATAAAAAAAAGTTTTCCTAGTTTTATCGTGAATACTATTTACCACTGTACAATTATGCTTATTAGTCTTTTGTTCAAATGAACAACAAGAGAAAATCACAGATTTGTGTTTACTGTACCTAGACTTAGAAAAAAAAAAAAAAAAAAAAAAAACTTGTATTCTGTACTAGTATGTACTGAAGTCGAAATACTAATACTGTTCTTGTATTTACGTTTTCAAAATAATAAAGGAAAATATTTTATATTAACGTATTTTTCAAGCGAAGTAAAACCACTGTACCGTAATACTGTGTATAGAGTATTATTGACCAGCAGATTCTTTTGTTTCGACCAGACAACACGACTTCAAATGTTTTTTCAAGTTATCCCTTCGATGAAACGCCTTACCACACACTGCACACATGAACTGTTTATTGCCTGAGTGAAGCGTCTGATGTCTCTTCAGGTGATCCGATCTATAAAAGTTTTTCGCACAGACTGGACAAGTAAATAGGTTACTCTTTGAGTGAACAGTGGAATGTTTTAGGAGATGATCATGGCGAGTAAACAACCGCGAACACACTGCACATTCGAACAGTTTTTCTCGCGTATGGGTATTTATGTGCGTCTTCAATCCTTCTCGTCTACTAAACCTCTTTAAACAAATTTCACACTGAAAAGGTTTTGGGTCTCCGTGAGCTGTTTTAACATGTTTTGTAAAGTCTATTCGTCGATGGAAGGTTTTGGAACACACAGCACACTGAAAACACCTGACATCTGTGTGATCACTGCTCATATGCTTCCTTAAACACTCAGTGTTTTCAAACGACTTGGAGCATACGTTACAGTTCAACGTCTCCGGATCGGCATGTTGCAGTAAGTGCTCCTGTGGTCCATCGCGGCTGGAAAATAATTTTGAATACACTGAGAATTTGAGATTTTTTTTCTGACTAGCAAATGTACAGGAACCATTATAATGTTTTCTTCTGGGTATAAAAGGTAATAAAATATAAAAAGATTTTAATACACGATTGTAATTCAATACATCGCAATTAGTTCCCATGCACGAAATTCCTATTCATTCCAGACTATAGTAAGGGCATCTAGGAAACAACACATGCAATGGAAGGGAAACACTCTGGCATAAGCCAAAATGAAGTGCAACTAAGAAAAGCGTGTCGTAAACTTTTAACGACCGATCAAATAAGTAAAGATTGTTCTAATTAACATTTACTTCTAATACCTTCTCTTTGCTGACGTCCGGATTAAACAATAACTAATGTCATTTTCACTCTCTAAATGCACCTCATATACTACAGTATGAATTCCAAACGGACGTAAAACAATCTCGATCAATGCGACTGAAAATTTCTTTCCTTTTCTTTCTTTTTCTCTCTGATTATAACAACGAAATCATAAAAAGTCGTCTCTCTGATTATACCAATCAAATCACAGCGAAGTTGTCTTTTTCTCTCTGATTATACCAACGAAATGATAGATCACTTGTCTCTCTCTATTTAATTATACCAACGAAATCATAGGCAAATTGTCTCCCTCTCTTTGATTATACCAACGAAATCACAGGTAAGTTTTCCCTCTCTCTATGATAATACCAACGAAATCATAGGTAAGTTGTCTCTGTGACTATACCAACGAAATCATAGATAAGTTGTCTCTCTGATTATACCAACGAAATCATAGGCAAGTTGCCTTTCTCTTTGATTATACCAACGAAATCATAGGTAAGTTTTCTCTCTCTCTCTGATTATATCAACGAAACCATAGGTAAGATGTCTCTCTGATTATACCAATCAAATCACAGCTAAGTTGTCTTTTTCCTTCTAATTATACCTACGAAATCGTAGGCAAATTGTCTCTCTTTGATTATACCAACGAAATAACAGGTAAGTTTCATCTCTCTCTGATAATACCAACGGAATCATAAGTTAGTTCTCTCTCCCTCTCTCTGATTATACCAACGAAATCAAAGGCAAGTTGTCTCTCTCTCTAATTATACCAACGAAATCATACGTAAGTTCTCTCCATCTCTCTCTGATTATAGCAACGAAATCATAAGTAAGACATCTCTCTGATTATACCAAAGAAATCATAGGTAAGTTGTATCTTTCTGATTATACCAACGGAAACATATGTAAGTTCTCTCTCCCTGATTATACCAAAGAAATCATAGATATGTTGTATTTCTCTGATTATATCAACGAAAACATATGCAAGTTGTCTCTCTCTGATTATACCAACGAAATCATAGGTAAGTTGTCTCTTTCTTTGATAATACCAACAAAATAATGGGTATGTTGTCTTTCTCTGACTATAACAACGAAATTAAGTAAGCTGTCTCTCGCTCCCTGATTATACCAACGAAATTAGAGGTAATTTTTTCTCTGATTATTCCAACGAAATTAGAGGTAAATTTTTCTCTGATTATTCTAACGAAATTAGAGGTAAATTTTTATCTGATTATTCCAACGAAATCATAGGTAAGTTGTCTCTGTGACTATACCAACGAAATCATAGATAAGTTGTCTCTCTGATTATACCAACGAAATCATCGGTTAAATTGTCTCTCTCTGACTATACCAACGAAATCATAAGTAAGTTGTCTCTCTCTGATTATACCAAGCAAATCACAGATAAGTTGTATCTCTCTGAATATACCAACGAAATCATAGGTAAGTTGTCTCTCTCTGAATATACCAACGAAATAATAGGTAAGTTGTTTCTCTTTCTCTCTGATTATACTAACGAAATCATAGATAAGCTCTCTCTCTCTCTAATTGTACTAAGGAAATCATAGGTAAGTTGTCTACTGCATAAAATTAAAAGCCATATCAAGAAAATTCTTAGAAACAGACTTAAAACAAAAGCGCTACAAAGTAGAAAATAATAAAAGCGTTAAAAATGGAGATAATAATCGTAAGCTCATTAAAGCTATAAAAAAAATCATTACATATAAAAAAAAATGTGAAGTATGTACAAAGCCAAACAAAAAGTACCAAACTAAACAAACTGATGTCTCCTAAAATTACCGTTAAAACTAATTTTATATCAGACATTAATTTGTTACACACAAGAAAGAATCAAAAACTAAGGTTACAAGGCCGATATTTCTGGATTTTCGTCTGTTATAGAAGAAAGAGGAATGTGCGGTAATTGTAATACATGGAATTAGCAACTGTGCAAGTTTCAGCCACCCACCAACCGTTTAGTTGTATGGAAACACAAATGGCGACTCGTTTGGAAAACCGGTCTCGCGCAGAAGTCCACTCAGTTGTTCGATTTTTGTGGGCGAAACATGTAACCGCGGCTGAAATTCACCGGCAGCTGATAAAAGTTTAAGGAGAGACTGTAATGTCTCGTCAGCATGTCGCAGAATGGTGTCGAAAGTTTGCGGCTGCTAGAGAAAACGTCACCGACGAGGACTGCAGTGGCCGACCCAGTACACTATCAACAAATTGTAACGTCGAGAAGCTGATTCAGAACAGGAGGACTATGTCATGGCATCTGATGGCAGAATTGGAAATGAAAATGAATGGTGGAATGAAGAAAGTGGGAGGAAACGGGAGAATCCCGAGAAAACCCACGAGCACGGTGTTTGTCCACCACAAAGTCCACACGGCGCGAGCTGGGATCGAACCAAGGACCCCAAGCACCGGAGGTGAACGCTCTACCACTGAGCCACCGCGCCCCTCAATGGCAGAATTGGGAATGTTGTTCAGAAGCATTTGTTATCTTGTGCACGATATTCTGCAGTACCGAAAAGTTTGTTCCGCAAGGACAGCATTATTACCAGATGGGAATCTTCGAACTCATCCTACCATGCAACATGTGCCTGCACCGATATGGAAATTATGCGGAAAATAACGTAATGTATGTAGTATGTGCTATCTGTTGGTTAGTTGTACAAAACAATACATACATGTTCCACTGTAGCCTTTGTAACCTTACTTCTGATTAACCCTCGAATTAAGCATATTACATATCGCTCATACACTTCGTAAAGAAAGAAAAAAAAATTTTTTTTTGAAATTAAAAATGTCAAAATACTTAAAATTTCTATTAATTATCCTTTAAGCCACTGAATTCAACTCACTAAAATATTCGTGTCACCAGTATCTCTAATGTTAATACATTGTAGAATCAGAGGGCTTTGTAGTGAATTGAGGAATATCTATGAGCTGAGTTTGCAACACGATTAGGTGACCAAAACTCGTTACACATTTGTCTATTTACGTATTATGCAAACAAGCAATCACATATTAAAAGGCATGGAAAACCGTTACAATTACTTCTGTTACGCCGAAAAAGAATACTTTGCTTGTACAGTTGTGTGTTCAATATGTTGTATTTTCATACATCTTCACATTAGTTGTAAAAATTGCTTCAGCTACTTAAATCCTTTAATGGACGTATCTTCTGTTTAGAAGAGAAAAATGAAATGAAATTTTACGTCCCACGGTTATGCCGGTTAGGCTAAAGGAGACGGTGATAATGAGTATTGAATGAAATGGTGGAATGAAGAAAGTGGGAGGAAACGGGAGAACCCCGAGAAAACCCACGCACACGGTGTTTGTCCACCACAAAGTTCACTTGGCGGGAGCAGGGTTTGAACCCGAGACCCCTAGCACCAGAGGTGAACGCTCTACCACTGAGCCACCGCGGCCCCTGTTTAGAAGAGAAAAGTAAAATAAAAGTACATTAGATCGCAGAACTATGCCAAGCATAGATCCAACAGATTGTCTATCTAGAAGCATTTCCCGAGAACGAAGAAATTTTTATTCTTTATTATTATTATTATTATTATTATTATTATTATTAGGGGAAGGCTTTCTACCTTTGATTCAATGTACCTTTGAACACCTGTGCTTTTCTCGAATTTAGAGCTATCTAGGTGCAGTGATTAAAATTCATTTGAAAGATTAAATGAGAAAAAAAGCACTACAAACGCCTTTGGCTGTTTTTATTGGGTGTTGTGCCGAGTAATGTTCCTTTTACACCCCCAGAACGAAGATTTTTTGTAGTTACCTTTTGAGTTTTGTGCTCTTCGGTTTTCTCAACTTGTGATATTTATTTGTCCAAACTTGGGGTAGAATCATTGGTGAATACAGTAATATTTTTAGTTTTAACTTCTGTTCAATATTTAAGCTAGTGGAGAACTTTTTTTCGTAATGGTGACCCTCTTGTACCTATGAACATTAATGCATCGTGTACCTTTGAACGATAAATAATACTGTTTAAAGCTACAGAATGTAAGTAGTTAAAACAATTGATATATTTTATATAGGTTAGGTTAGGATATAAAGTTATAATTTTAAGTAGTTTCTATATATTCGCTTATTGTATAACATAATGTTAAGAGTTGTATATGCTCAACTTTATTGTTCACAAGTTTTTGTTAGAACTTCTCTTTAATTTTTAATTTAATTAATAAAATTTCAATTCTGGGGAACTTTTTATAGCTAAACCTTTTATTGCAATTTATAACTATTCATATTTGTGGCTTCTATTCATATTGTTGCCGCAGAAACGTTGTAATTATCACTTTGTTCAAAGGTACAAGAGGGTCTGTTCAATGGTGCATGACCATAATGTACCTGTGAACAAAACGGGTGTGTTATTATATCCTAAAAAAGCTAATGTAATTACGTAACACGTTTAAAAATCATCCCATCTGATAGCAAAGAGGTGGCACTTTAAATATACGACAAAAATTTGAGAAAAAGTACTGAATATTAGCACCAAAATTTCGAAGACTCTAAAAAAAAAAAAGTGTTCAGAGGTACAACGCCTTCCCCTAAGCGCGTCTGTATACGATGTACCCGATTCAGCGTCGTCTTGTAAAATGAATTTTTTCAGTTTTACTTCCCATGGTTATGCCGGCCAGGTTAAAGGAGACGATGATAATGAGAAATGGAGGAATATACGGTTAGTGATTTATAAGATATCAAATACAGCAGAGAATGTTATGAGAAAGTATCTATATTATTTGGATATTGTTATGATCATCGGTGAATGATAAACAGGATTAAAGGAAGTTAAAGGTGAAAATGGGTTGTTCTGAGGAATGTGATTAGTGCTAGACTGGGCAGACACAAGGGTTACCGTTTTTTTTTTTTTTTTTTTTTTTAAAATACCGAAAATGGGAACGAAGTAAGAAATTCTGAAATATGCAAATGGAGTTGGTATATACGTAAACGTTACATGTAAGGAGCTGAGTGAACATACATATTCCCATCAGGATACAGCACGAGAAAAATGAGTACAATGGAATCGTCAGTTCCATACGTGTTTCACCTCGAACTACATTACGAGTACGTGTTTCACAATTACAATTATACATTGTTACGTATGATATTTCATCTGTACGTTATTACTCTTACCTAGGCGAGATACAAATTCAATTTATTACGTTGTGGTTTTTCTTTAATATCTTTGGTAAATATGTCGAGATGGATTTAGGAACTTTTGTTACTTGGTTGTACATATTTATCTACGTAATCTTCTATTGTATTGCCCTCTGGTGGCAATTTTCATGGTTTCTGCATCGCCAGAAGTTAAAGCCATGAAATCTACTTGTCGCACGGGAGCAAATGAATTTGTCGTAAGCAGCCCTAAGTAAAATGCGTGGTTAATTTGTGGTATGTTTTGTGTGAATATCATATAATTAATTATTCTATATGTCGCTCGACTGAAAGTATTTAGGTAAAGATGTTACCAAGAGTTCTGCTTTCATATCTGTAAATTTGTGTCGGCATTAGACGGACTAATTCAACCATTCGCCGTACGTGATCCAACAGGAAACGTAAGTGTAGAACGTTTCCTTTTTATTAATTAATTGCTTTAACTAGTCTCTTTGCTCGCTAAATTGATTCATCTTCCCTTTTTTTCATTATACTTGCTATACTTTTGCGTAATTTTCCTTTGTTGTATCACGAACCTTTTTTGGTTCGTAACCCGTTGTAATGACACATCGAAGAACAGCGGAATTTTCAAACTATATTCTGTTAAGACTATATAATAATAGTAATAACTGAGGGATGCTATCTTCTATTTAGAAAACTTTGCAATATTTATGGTTGTAGTCGAATCGTTATCTTTGTATCGTTAACTTTGTTGAAATGCTTATTGTTAAAATATACATATTCTCACAGTACTTTTTCAAATTATCGTTTAAACGAAAATGGTACTAGAAATCTCAGATTAGTTAATTTGGAGTAATAATCAGTAAACAGCTTCATTTTTTATTAGGTAGACTTGATTCGTTATAATTGATGTGTGTGCGTGGGCGGGGGATTTTTGTAATATTAATTTTGCGTATCCCTCTAACGGATTTATCTGTGTTGTTAGTTTAATAGCACACAACACAGACTACATTACCCCGTAAAGCCCCGAAACCTCCCAAAGAACCCATTTACATGATAGGATCATCACGTTACAACAATAAAACGCTATATCACAAGACGTGGCGATAAGACGCACGGAACAGTCGTATAGCATAGTTATTACCCGGCTCAGTGGCAGGAATGCGCGAAAATGTCACATGGAGCTTACGGAAGCTTTAAGAAATGCTACCCTACCGTACAGAACAGTTGCGTAGTGAGTAGCAGCACTCGGACAAGAACGGCCGACATGCGACGATCCAGATGATGTGTCAGTGTGAATACGGACTTTGCTCATGCTCTCATCGCCCAATGCATGAAGAATGAAAAAAGATGGACTCCGCAAGAATTACATCTCTATTCGCCAGATTTATCACCTTGCGATTTCAACCGAATACCAAAACTCAAGGAGCCCTTGCGTGGAACACGTGAAGACATTGCCACAGCGTGAGCCATGAAATCAGAAGATGGGTATTAGAAGCCTAGCACATCGTTTGCAGCGTGTGGTGGATTCTTTGGAAGACTGTTTCCAAGGACTTTTGATGCCACTATCCAGGCTTTACGCATGACTGAATTGTACTTGTATTTGTCTGTAATGGTGAAATTTCAAGTAAAATACATATGAAACGAATGATTCTGTTATACTCATTTTTCTCGTAATATATCCTGATAGGGATATAAATGTACAGTCAGTCCAAAATGATTGTCGCATGTCTATAAATACGTTGTTGACGGGATATAATTTGATAACGAGTTTGCCCGGTATTTCTTATAATGTTAATATGTGTATAATCGGAAAGACATGTATGTGGCAAATTTCATGTCAAAAGAGCAGTAAATAAGAACAATAAAATGAAAATAAAACTTTCTTGTCCATTTAGCAACATTTTGTTTTGCTCATTCTACTTTTCTTATTTATAATTCTTTTCCTATGAAATTTACCACAAATATACATTTCCCGATTATACACATATTAACAGAATTAAAAGTATCCTGCAAAATCATTACATTTCCCAATTATACAAATAGTAACAGTATTAAAAGACCCTGAAAAAAACATTATCAAATTATATTTCCATAACAAGACAGTTATAGATATGGGACAATCATTTTGGACATGACAGTACATACATGTACTAACCTTCCTTAGCATATTTTGCTTCGTTCCCAATTTCGTACGGAATAATTAAATTAAATAAAAATAAAATAGTTGCCATGACTTTTGTTGTAACCCTTTTACATGATACCAAGGCTATTGTAAGATTTGGTATAAACGACTGTACATAAAGGCTGTCCAAGTTCAGTGATTGCTGTGGCACTGTCTTGCGGCGGACAATATTTACGTCCGAACAAAAGAGATCCAGTAAAGTACTGGAAATGTATTAACGGAATACAACAATGCTAGTATCAAATAGGTGACATTTTCTTTCCTAGGATTTAGGATTTAGATTTCTGGGCTTTCGGCATCTAAGGTCACTTAGCCCGTCAGGTTTGAGGGATGACGTCCCTCGGCGAGCACACTATCAGGGGAAAGGGAAGGAAGCGTCCTGGGACCTATAAGTTAGGCACCACCCCGGCATTTGCCAGGTGTGAATGAGGAAAACCCAGGAAAACCTCGTTCACGGTGGTTGGCCTGAAAAAGCGTTTTACACTTTTTCGATTGAGTGCCCCCACCGGGAATCGAACCCGGCTTTTTTCTTTCTTTACGAAGTATATATGCATAGTAAATAGTAAAGATTTATTTATATTTACCCTTCAATAGGTTTCATCTCCATGTCCTCGTGGTCCACATAATTGTTTCCATCGCCAGAATTTTCATCAATGAAGCCATCATTTTCCCCAGACGCCATTTCAGAAACGTTCATCTTGTCGAGAAGCATACTTTCATCGCCAGTATTTAATTCTTCTTCACTCCTGTGCGTAATGCGTTGGACGTGTTCGTCTATGGATTTATTCTTGCCTACTCTGTCACGTAATTTTCTTAAGGTTTCGGTATTAGAGGGTTTCTCAGCTTTAACTGATAAACTTTCTGGTTCACGTTTCACAAGTACAGTCGATACATCGCTTCCATCCGAAAGTTCCTTATCATTGATATCGAGTTGAGAACCTTCGCCATTCGAGTTCTGAAAAAGAATTTCACAGATAGAACATATGAAAAGTTATAAATAATACAATTTACAAACTTTCATAGTCTCATAAAACCATATTACGCTATTTAACAAAACTAACTCACGCATGCTTTTAATGAATATACAAAACATTACCAGTCGTCAGCACGCCCAGGGCCGGCTCTACAACATGAGCAACACGTGTATTTGCACGGGGAGGCAAAATTGTCGTAACTAGATTATTTAAAATAAATATTTCTTGTTGGAAAAGACTTTATGATGCTGGTAGTTAAATTTACTAAGCTGACATATTTGAATACTACATTCATAAATCATGTTCAGGTTGCATTAGTGTAAGGGTACATGGACAGTGCTAAAGCAAATGGTCAAACAAATCCCAGCATGAATTGCTTGATCGTTGTCAAATACAAGAACTCAATTCTCGAACAGGAGCGAACGCCTGTTTAATTTAGTTATCACAGTTATGATATGAAAACTAGTCTATACAAACAAGTTTATTATCATTGAGGGAGTAAACATTTTTTTTTTAATAGATATAAAAGCAAAATCAAGAAATAAAGATAAAAGATCTAGTTGCACTGATATACTGAGATTGAAGCTCGATATTAGATTCTATAAAAAGCATTATCATCTTTTCTCTGCAGGTGTGTTTGCTTTGTTTTTCACTAACATAATATATTATTTAAAGAAGAAAAAGAACAGACACCATTTGTGCTGTTTAGCCCTTTCAGAGTGTGAGCGCTCTTTCCCTCGTCTTCGTTTTTCATGATGGGGTAGCACAATTAAAATTATAGCTTTTACGGTTTGTTCTTTCTGGAGAAAGGGGGAAGGACCCAAATGATGCCATTGCCTAGGGCCGGCCTTAACCACAAATTGTTAAAATTGTTCTGCACAGTTTCGAAACAGTCTCCTGTCTTCGTTAGAAGGTTGGAGTTATTTCAGGGTTGACTGGTTTAAACCAGCTGGTTTAAAAAAAAATGGTTTAAACCAAAAAACGAAAAATGTTTGTAAAAGTGTAAGTGTTCGTAAAATCTTGAACACATATTGTGGGTTATCACGTTTCACTCCCGTATATTATTCGTATTATATTCAGACCTAAATTCCTCATTCATTACTCAAAGAGATGATACTATAAAAGCAACTTTTTTTTTTCTGTTATAAGCTTATGACTGTTTATTTTGTGATTTTTTATATAATTTGTTATTATTGTTATTTAATTGCAATCCAAAAAATGCTAAGGCTAATGTTTAGCAAAAGGGGTCCAGCTCTTTCTTCTAAAAAATGTTTCAATTTTGGTAATTTCTGTTCAGATTAGGTTAGTTTAGGTAAGGTTGGGTTAATTTAGGTAAGTTTACAGTGTAGGGGTCCAGCAAAATTTTCCAAAAAATGATAGAATTTCGCTTATTTCTAATAATATTAGGTTAGTTTAGGTTAAATTTGGTTACGTCATGTTACGTCTAAGTACTTACATCATCCATTTCTCCTTTAAATTTTGTGTTTATTACGTGCTTCCGGACCCCTTCTGCTAAACATAACTCAATTCTAAATATTGTTTCATTTATTATTCAATGTTTATTATTCATAAAATAAATCGAAATGGCGTACTTTGGGGGAGGGGGGGTCATACAAACCCTACGACAGGCATGTGTTGAAATCAGAATTATCTTTGGTATCTATTTATGTAATTGTATATATGCAGAGCCAAAGTGGCCTCAAATAATTCATATCTTCATTCACTTTTCTTACTAATATGCAAATTAAGTCGTTGCATTTCTTTAACTTGGACTAATAAAAGTTGTAGTAAACTAACTTGGACTAAATTAGTTCTTCTGTACTCTGCGGTATTTTGAAATTGTTCATATGTAATTCTGTATAATGGTTTCACTTGTGCAACGGTTTATGTTTTTGTCCTTCTGACATGACCCTTGACAATTATATTAAGAAGTATGAAAAGATCAGTACAACGTATTTTTATCAGGAGTCCTTCGTGAGTGAGTCGGCAGACGCATCCCATTTGTGGCCAATTAGTCCCGGTTTCGAGTTCAAACGGAAGACAATTTCTCTCGGATGTAAGCCGAGAAGCGGTTTGGATTCCGCTTTAAGCTTATGTGACCCCTTCCAGCATAACCCGGTAGTTGCATAATAACGCCAAGGCGAAACAAACTGATTTCTGTCCATATGTGACATAAATACATAGAGCAAATTATTATTTAAAAAAAAAAAAAGAAGTTTAAACCATAAAAAAAGTTTTTTTTTTAGTTTTTTCTTTTCAATAAAAACCATGTTTTTTGCCAACCCCGAGTTATTTACTAATAAATCTTCTCATATTACTATAATATTAAGACGTAATTATTTACAGGTTTCAAATGGTTAGGCAATTAGCATGAAAAATCTTTAAAAGCAAGTACTGCTGTTTCCCAAGATTTCAGTTGTACAATTTCTTCCTGAAACATTCACACCAGCTGCTGTAACTATATAACTTTATTAAAAATAACATAATTATAACTTTTTTACAGCAAAGCTTATTGGGAATATGAAGCTAACAGTTACCGATATTAATATTTCTGCTGAATATGAAGACTACAGCCGCTCAAGTGAGTGAATCAGGAAGAAATTTTCAACAGAAATTTTGAAGAATATCACTACGTGCCTCTAACGGTTTCATTCTCATCTTTCAACAGTTCAGAACCTGCAAATAATTACAAGATGTCATTCCTATTGTAGGTACTCGCGAGCTTCAGTTTACGCTTATCATTTTATGCTGCACAGCCACGTTTTCACTATTTATTGAAAATGAAATCTTTGAGTTTAACGTCCAATGATTATACCCTTTAGGCTAAGGGAGACCATGATTAAGGCAAAAATGAAATGAAATGTTTTACGCCGGTTAGGCTAAAGGAGGCGGCGATGATGAGAAATTAATGAAATGGTGGAATGAAGAAAGAGGGAGGAAACGGGAGAACCCAGAGAAAACCCACGAGCACAGTGTTTGTTCACCACAAAGTCCACACGGCGCGAGCTGGGATTGAACCAGAGACCCCAAGCACCGGAGGTGAACGCTCTACCACTGAGCCACCGTGCCCCCCCCCCAAATGATTAAGGCAAGTGAACGATGATGCAACAATTGGTGGAATGAGAAAGTGGGAGTAGTTTGAGAAAACTTACGAGCACGATGTTGTCTACCATAAATTTACTGAGCACGGAATCGAACTTGGGACCCCACGCACCAAAGCGCTCTACCACTGAGCCACTGTCTCCCCTATTCACCATTTATTATTCAATTAATTTCCTATTTGAATAGTAATACGAGGGGGAGTCCGAAAATGAGTTTCCCGAGGCAACTGCGGACAGAGGTGGAGATGCAAGACCAAAAATAGCATGTGACATTAGATACCAGACGTACCTTTAGTTTTCTACATAAGTACTACGTATATTGAGACATTTGTCATACCGGTCTATAAGCTTCAAAAGTCCTTCCAAGAAAAATTTACGGCTCGGCATACGGAAGAAGCTTCGAACAGCTTCTGTGACGTCAGCACTGCTTCTAAAGCGCCTGAAGCCAAGAGTCCTTTTCAATGCCGGAAACAGATGGAAGTCTTTCGTGCGAGATCAGGACTGTATAGTGGATGGGCAAGGCTATTCACTTTCCTGGGGAAAACTATTTTTCGGGCTCCCCCTTGTAAATAAAAAAAAAAAACTACTAACCTAATATTCTAAACAACGAACAATATTAATCACTTTCATCACGGTCGTGTACTGGCTACCGCACATGGCTTTGGTGCACGTCATCTGTTTTCCACTCTCAATGAGTAAGAATTGAACGCATTACTGTAGCCTGATTCCACGTTAAATCATAGGTCCACGTCTCATGTAGTCCCAGCGCTGAAAATGCCCGATAATTTTTATACAAACAAAACTACAACAAATAAAATAGACAAACAAAAACCCACTAATTTTACACAATAATATTACACGAAGATTGAATTACAAAGTATTTTCATGAAAAACACAAACTTTTCGATTAATTATATAAAACTTAAAATCTAAAAACAATTACCTCATCATCTGGAGGAACAGAACTCTCTTCTTTTGATGATAAGTATGAGTTTAAAAGACGTTCAGCTTGGTGACACATTTCTTTGAAGTCAGAAAACGTCTCTAGTCTTGCTATGCAGAAATTACATACATAGTTCGGCAACGTATCCTCTTCTTTTACCTTAAATAAAGAAAATTATATCAAATTTGTATGTAAAAAATTGATAACTTCTCCACATAAAAATATAATATTGTGTGATCTATATCTCGAGCTCTGTTATACGTCCTAACCTTCTGTCCTTATTGTTCCTTAACTTCCTCCGGCTCCACACTTTACGATGAGTAACGAAATTAATTCTCTCTGTCAATCACTATTATATGTGTGTAATATTTAGAAAGCTTCGCCTCTCAAGTAAATCTAAGCTTAGTTCAAATATAAAGTCAATAGGATATCCGTTTATAACGGATAGTAGATGCGTGGCATCCCTTAACCTCGCCTGTATGAAATGAATATGCATTGTCGTCATTGCAAGTATTTTGCGAAACAACGAGATGAAGGTACTTCGATATTTTAAGAGGTATTTTAAGTTGCGTCTTGTTGTAACTAAAACTTCAACAAAAATTTAGAAATAATTGAATATAGCGATTACAAGGTTGTAGGAGTGTGAGTTGCTCGGCGGGTCTGCAACAGGAACAAATACTGTGTCCGAAAGGAGTGAGAATGTCATTTAGTATCTCATCCAAATCCATCGGCAGCTCCGGAGCCGGTACTGTGACTTATAATGAGCCGTTGTAAAGCACCTCGTTTATGCACATATCCACCGTTATTGACGCGCCTGCTTGTTATGGATACAGCTCCTCGCTGCCGCTCGTGCTCCCCTCCTGTGCTCCTACCGTGACTCGCTTAGATAGCATTCGTGCTTTTTAGTGGCCATCTACCACAAGTTAGATCGAGGTTTAAACACTTAGTTTTTATGCTATACGTCCATACCGTGACTACATCACAGTTACCAATAATGAACCAGAATCACTACCAAGCGAGCCTGAGACACTACCAGCGATTTAGGAAAGAATTTTAATAATACCAGAGAGTCATTTAGAATTGTAATACGCGACGAATCTCTCACGTTATGCACGGATTATATTTAACATCGGTACAGATGCTACCCCACTCAGAGCTCCTACCCCCCCTCCCCCCAAAAAAATGGTGCTGCTCAAATTTTGGAATATCTATTCTCAGGTAAAATTTAATACTCTGCACGAAACGACATTTATATGGAACAAATTTCTGCATACAACAGATTGAAATAGAAAGTAATACAGCAGAAACTAACACATGACCATACGTGATATCTCGTTGCAATCTAGTGTCATTCATTATTGTATGTCGCCACTGCCATTGACACAGAATCCGGGCCCAGCATTGTGGGAAAAAAAATAATGCGAAATGAATGGAATGATTTTTGGCTGCTTAGGGAGAAAATCGGGGCACAGCGCTTTGTATTATGGGAAATCAAATGCGAAACGAATGGAACGACTGCGATGTTAAGGGTATTGTTCGCGCGAAAGAAAGTAGCAAAAAATTTAATAAAATGAACGAATCAACTGATTTTATCTTTCAGTATCTAGTCACATTAGAAGAGAAAGCGGTTTTTGCAAATACTGGGAAAGGCAAATATATTGAAAACGAAAGGATGCCAAATCGTACTTGGAGAGCCGTAAAGAAAAGTCTTCCTAAAAATAGACAAAAGGATTTTACCCCATACTTCGCTCAATTTATGTTCAAATGTGAGGTCGTAATCGACAATCGGTTTCTCAACATCCTACGAGCCAACAACTGGTAGAAAAGAAGCCGACATTCACCAAAAGAGACGGTGAGAAAGTATAAGCTTTAACTGTTCTGGCAGTCACTAGGGAAGATCAGTGTGTGCTTTTCGAGTGAAAAGTAGTTTTTGTATGCCCACGATCGCTGACGCGCCAGCTACCTCCAGATGCACTCTGCGATCGCACTAGGATCGCCCTCCCTGACTTGGTTAGCATTCGTGCTTCTTAGTGACACCTAGCACAGGTTGATTTTTCAACAATTATTTTTGGTGGTCTCCTTGAACTTCATCTATGCTAAGTGGGGATATTGTTATGTCGCTCATGGCAAATATTCTGGAGAATAAAATTTGTTAAATAATTGATTTTTGAACAATTATTTTAGGTGGGACCCTTGAATTTCATCTACGCGAAGTACGATATTTTATGTCACCCAGCGCAAATCTTTTATGGGACAGTAAGTACGAAACTAGCAAAAGAATTATAATTTTCAAGAATTATTTCGAGTGTTGTGCCAAAACTTGACTTGCGCTTTTTTAAACTTGCACGTTTTAAGAAATCAGGGTATAGGTGCTAGGCGATGCTGACGGGCGAGAACATTACCTAGATAAAGGAAAAAACAGTAAACAAGGTTGAGTATAAAGATGAAATGTGCACCCAAATGTTCCACAACGTAAATGGAGCAATGAACTGAGATGAATGGAGACTGTGGCATGGCTCAAGCAGAGCTCCTTACTTACGACTGGCTGTCAAAACATCCAAATCTTACCATAATGGATCTTAGTATTTGGGGTTCACACTTACACCAAGTTCAAGTACAGAGAATACAAATCAGACATTCAAAACTTAAATACCGTGCTGACAGAAGCTTGGAACAATATTGTCCTTGAAACGGGTTAAGTTTAGAGTTACCCCTCCGCTTTTTATAAAAATCAGGAAAATTTACAGGAGAAATGAGGTAAGAAATGATAATTTGAAGTTTTTATTTGATGTTTAGGAATGTAAGTTCGGCAGGAGAGTTATGTTTAATACGAGAAAAGATATGTGGAAGTTAGTACTATTTGCCGGATGCGGAAGGTTTCAGCAGCATGGTAGTTGTAAAATATGGCGAATATGGCGAACAGGTGTAACGGATGCGCAAAAATAATGAATAAAACCTTTTAAAGTTTTGTGAAACACACAGAGTACTGAAATGAAGTGAAATGTAACAATTTTTAATACTTTAAGCACTGTTTTGTGTATGTTGCAAAGTCCAAGGGCAACTTCAGGCTGGAGGGGCAACTCTAAACTTAAGCCCTTGAAACTACGCAGAATGCCACTACAAGTTGTGGATAAATTCTAATTACGGGAGGCTTGAGAAATTTATTTCACAAAATACAGCTGATCGATCGAAGGGGATAAGCCCCGGAGGGTCGTTTTTTCTGCCTTTATCACAATTTAGACAAAAACAAGGTACTCGGTTCTGGAGCCTCTATTTACCTTCATGGTATGCATAGGCCACGCGCAATTAGAATTAACGTGAAATTGGTTACACTATCTACATGCCACAGTTTGTGTAACATACCATGGGAAGTATTTTGAACATTTAAATTGAATATCGCGAAGTGTAACACATATAGTCATATGAAATGAGCTGAAACAAATTTTCTGGTTTCTTGTTGGGCGCTTTGCATGTTAACCTTTATTTATAAAACAGATTTCACGTTCTGAAGAAAAAAAGCAAAGTCTACACATAAGAAATGCGAAGTAGGCTACATACGCTGTGCCATTACAACAGTGCTTTGCAAAGCATGACAGTAAATTATAGCTGAGTAGGCAATAAATTAAACAACTTACAGAGTTCCAGTTAATCATCCCGCACGTACTTTCCGAAATGATTTGATTTACCTTGAAGAAAACTCATAGAAAGAAGCGGGAAAATGAACAATGAGAATCATCATTCGTAACTGATCTTTACCTATTATTGCAGGATTTTATCAACTACATTTCCGCGGAACCTTCTACTTGTTTACTGCAATTATTCAACTATATTATTTATTAACACTTCTTACCATTAGAGTTAAACAATCGTATAGTTTGTCCTTTATACGCAATTCTAGTCCCTCATCTCCAAAAATGTTGACCTTCAGCTTCGTGTTCATCAAGCATAATCTACACAAATTATGATAGTCATTTTCTATTTTTCTTGTTTTTAATATATGTGTATATGGACCCTTCGGTTCCATCATTCCAAACGTACTTCTACATTCAAAAAAAGCATGAAACTCTTCCTAAAAGGATTTGACACGCAAGACTTACACACCACCTCTTTTGTTTTTTACTCTTCTGCTTCCAAATGACGTAACCAATCAACTTCAACATTTGTGTTTATTCTGTCTTGACTTGTCGTAGACCATTACCGGTCAAATAGGTAGGTGCACCAGCTCGCAAGTCATGTGTGCTACGAATACAAAATTGTCAAATGTGTACCTCACAAGAAGGATTTATGATTCAGAAACAAAATTGAATAAAATACAGGACACAACTGGGAAGAAAGGACTAAATCGGGAAAAAGGTTCAAACAGTGAAAGCCAAGTTGAACAGGGCAAAAAGTTAGAGGAAAGTGAGAAGTGTAAAATGAAAAAAAAAAAACAAAGAGTAGAAAAAAGAAGGGGATGTGTGGGGAAGTCTTTAATTTGCACATTTTCCGCTTTATGCAGAGTCGTTTTGACTTAAGATTAGAGTAATACTAAAAGCCTGACTACTGCAGGAAACATACGTTAGTCGAACATTTTAGTATGGCACTAATCACGCTTCAGAACGACTCTGCATAAGGCCCTTTATGTCGAGAACAGAACCCAACGAACCCCTGAAGGGCCACTAATCCGTTCCTACTCCTACTGCAACCCCTACTCCTCCTCCTACTACTACTACTTATACTATGATCCGTATAGTGATACTACATGAAAACAAGCACAAGTCATTGACTTTATTCGCAAGCACAAGTAGCGCTATGAAAACAAAGGTTAGAACTTCGCAAAACAATCCAAGACCATTATACGCCAATGAAAATTTCCACTTTTAGCATACTAATTTAAAAGAATAGTAAACCTTATTCTACGGGCACAATTTCAAAAAACATTCAGAAAAATCTGTGTTTAAGTTCGTAATAATTATATTTGAATTTTCTACGTTTTACGATGCGTTCCGTTCCTCACTTTATTAAAAGCTGGTACGGTATGAGGCACTCTTCTTGGTCTCAACAAAATGTTAGAGATCGTAATAAAACACAAAAAATACAATAAGCAAATATCCCTTTTGGTATTTTGGGATTTTTAAAGTAAATTTTAGACTTTCAGTCAAACAGCTATTGCATCATCACTACTATTCCTAAGATTTTGGTTCGAACCTTATTCTCTTCAAAATAAAACAACCTTGTTCGCTGCCGGCTTCGATCCAGAGGCCTGTGTTATTAGAAACCATTGTTTCATTCAGACATAATGTTCCGGGGGGTACTGCTTGTACTATTTAATTTATTATATTATAAATGCATTATTATTGTATTTTCCGGAGGGCACTCTGAAAACTCCGGGGAGAGCAGTGTCCCCTAAAAACATATCTGGAAGAAACACTGTTAGAAACAGTTGGTGATTCGCCTCGTCAAGAATATTGCCACCTCAAAGGTTATTACGAGTTTTGAGTATTAAGTTTACTACATCATAATGATGTATTTTCCTATTTAGTAAGCAATGCTTAGCCAGTACATTTAGCAGTTTGAAGAGCTGTAATTCCATAAATACTGGTCGTCTGTTACTGGTAGTAGCTAAGAGTGTCATTGGCTAATTCTATCAGACTCACGCGCTCTGAATGATTTGATTACTCTATTATTATATACTATATTATTACTCTATGACTCTGGTCAACGAGAACTTTGACACCTACAAAGAATGACGTAGCTGTGCACTTCATGAACACTTAAAGGTTGAAAGTCTTTTACCAACAGCATTCTACAGCAGATTAATCCATCTAATCTACAACTATAGCCACTTTATTCACTCCGACAAACACCAAAGGGAATATCCTATGAAATGTGGTCACACACGTTCTTGTACGAACCTTATATTGTGCGGTCTCTCAGTATACATTACCTTCGTTAGATAGCCCACATACAGAAATCAAGGGGTGGGAGATCATGTTATCTAGGCGATTATTCCACTGGACCACGGTAAGCTATCTATTTTGCAGAGGGGAGACGTCAGCTTGTAACCATATGATTCAGCTCATCCAATATTAACGAAGAAAATTTTAACTTTTTAAGTGAACCTCGTATAAAAGCACACTTATTTTTTTTCTCAGCAAACAAACGAATATGCATATGTATGTGTGCGTCGCGTCTGCGACGGAAGTCTTGGTGGACCCTCTCGTCTCTCCAAATAAGGTACTAAAATTCAACACAGGGAGCAAACTTCGTCTCCAAAAATTCCTGCCTATAGGTTGTCATAGTTATTTTTAGCTCTGACATCTACAGGGTGCATGGCGAGCCTCTCTGCTAAGCACAGAGAGGCGGGGACAAAAGTCAAGTCAGTCTGACAATTGTTTTTGGTGTGATAACATCATATAAAGCAACAGAGTCGAAAGCCTTCGGACAATTCTCAAAAGTTAAATCTAAAACAGCTAGTCAGCTCCGGATGAGCAGACGAATAACATTGCGCGTACTATGGTACATTTGTTATGTAGTTAATTATTGTGTTTAGCGGATTAAAAGTTAAACGGTGTAACGATGAACTAATATTAAATATATGGTGCGTTGATGACAATGAAAATGTTGCCTCAAAAAGAAAAATTGAAATCTTAAAACATTTGTTCGTAATTGTTGCTTGTAAAGTCGTCTTGACAAGGACTAGATGCGCAATGAAAAAACTTCAAGACCACCTGAAAGATAAAATGGAAAGTAAGGAAATTCATCCCTCCAACATTAAGAACATCTCCCTGGAAATGCCAAAGATTATCTCACTTCAGCATGTGTTTGTGCAGTTTCAGTGTTGTTTATTAAAACGAAAAGTGAAATTTCGTATATCCTTTATCAAAATAATTATCATGGTACAAATTTATATTTTCTAGTTTAAGAGATTTTAATTTACTTTTCTTTCCAGCATAAATAACTAATGCCTATGCAACATAATAAATTTTGCATTATTAAATTATATCGGCATTGAAAATACGATTAGAATCAGCTTTTATGTCAATTTTCCAAAATGTTCTGACTCGAACTCTGAACCGTGTTGTCCAGTGGTTATATGGTCGGCTTTGGTAAAAAAAAGTCCAAACTGCGATTGAAGTCTAAAGAAAACGTCCAAAAACATAGAAGATCAAATCCCGGACTGTCATGAATGCCTAGCCCTCCAAAGGAACTGCAGGACACGAACCCAAGACACTCATAAAATGGCTAATCCCTTCACAGGGACCTAAACCCACTACTCTCATAAGCTCTTGAACTCAGTGGGGATTTTAAAAATTAGGAATAAAATACATGAAAATTGACGAATCAACCATGCAACGTTAATTATTCTGGTTATGCAAGCAATAGCATAAATTAGGAACAAGCAATTACAAAACATGAGAGAACAAATTAGATCAGTGAACATCAGCAATGTTGCCAATTCAAAGTGTTAATCTATGAAAACTACAATTTCCCTAGTTGCCCCTTACAGAGGCCTCATCAGTAGTTAGGGATGGTTACTTCTGGCGCATTTTCCCCCTCCACCCCTAACTACCAAAAACTATGAAGCCGCCACTGTGCACTTTAACACAGAGGGATACCCCAAAGTGAGATTGAATATGCTTTTATGACATTTAAATCATAAAAACTTACATCTAAAAAACTTACAATCTAAAAACTTAAATCTAAAACTACAACTCTTCTAACTTATAATGTCCCCATGGTAGGGTATTGATCCCATCCTTTAAAACACATCTCTTATCATCTACACAACTTAAAGCTAACTTATTTACTTCTATATTGTACAAATCGTGCTTATAACTTCTAATCAAGTTCATCTTCTTATAATATTCTTTTTGGCTAATCAAACAGTCCTTATATTCGTTAAATGAAAGTTCTTTATACACAACACTCTTCTTAACACCTTTAGCCTTCTTACAACACTTTTCTTTATCGAACTTACCTTTAAAGTCTTTATCTGTTAAATCTATTTGAGGTGCTTTTATACTGTACATCTTACTTCTTAAACCCACAAACTCTTCTATGATTGTGCCTTTAATCTCATCCTTCATCTTACCAAGTATTTTCTTATTGATTTGTGGTATCTTATATTTGTTATCTTTAGGGTAATCACTCGTGTCGAAGTAATCAATGTAATTTTTCATGTCCTCGTACACATCCTCTGTTTGAATATGGTATATATAGCTATCAGTATCTGTATAACATACTTCTATTTTGTCTTGGTATTTTGGCTTCATCACATTATAATGGAAGTCGTACATTAAATATTTTGACAAATCTAGAATTGACATACCAACATAAATCGGTTTGTTAAATTGCACTTTAACCTTGTTCATGTGAACTGCTACTAAATTTTCCGTAAAAACTGTGGTACTCTTATAATTCGGTTTTGCTACAAGCTTCTCGTATTTTTTCTCATCACTTACAAGTTTGATATTAACTCTCTTTCTAATATTTTCCATAGTCTTTCCAAAAACTGAATTGTTCATGAGCTTATAGAAGTCTTTTTCAAAGTCATTTGTTGCTCTAGTTCTCATCTGTGTGTTTAAATCAATATATTTCTTTAACCAATCTGATTGTTCGAACTCTATTACTCGATGTATCGTGTTAAGTTTTAATCCAAGTGAAAGACATTGTTTTAGGTTTCGATAGTGAATTACATATTTTTCTTTGTCATATAGGGTTGTTAAGAGTTTTGATTGTTTTGAACCAGGTGGACATATGTTTTGAGGTGCTAATGGGTAGTCTTTGTGATAGTCATGCAATTCTTTAGGATATTCAAGATCAACTTCTAATATGTAACCAGTATCAGAATCATCAGGTATATTTGTGAAATCTATTTCTTCAATCTCATCCTCGCTTAACCATCTAAATCCCTTATACGGTAGATATTGACTCATTGCCCACCCATACAAGTTATTGGCGTCTAGATACATTAAGTAAGAATCTTCTTTATCCTTATCGTAATCTTCCATATACTTATTGTTTGCTTTCACATATCTTTTTGAACATTGACTAATCCCACCTTTTATACCTTTCTCTACCATTAATACCATATCATAATCCCATAACAGCTCTCATTTTATATTTGTCATCTTTAACATAGCATCCCAAGCTAAACCTGGTGCTGTCATATACCAAGCTGGATCAAGATCATAAGCTTTAAGACATGTTTCTCTAAAGTTCTCAAACACATCTGCTAACAATAATACATCTGTTTTCAAATATAAATCATGGTATTGTCCGAGATTTTTAATGTCAAATGTTTACATGTCAAATGTAAACATAATGATATGGGTAAACACCTTTTCTTATCACAAGTTGAAACTGTTCTTGATTAGGATAAAAGTGTTGGGTATGTATCATTTGCTCAGGTTTCAAGTTCGATGACAATTTGTCTAAACTGCAAGCCATAAATCTAAATGAATCTACAAATTTCAATTTAATAGCTCCAACCTTTTTACTGAATGATATGTATCTTTCCTCGTTATTGGGTATTAGATCTATTTCTTCTTTATTACATCCAAGCTCTTTTATAAACAGGTGAGAGTCATATCCTGTCAAGTTATGTATGATCACTGGCACAAACTTTGGTACTTTAACTTTTAAATTGCAGTTATTACATAGAGGTGCTACAAACTCTCCTGTTATATGATCGTGATGTTTAACTTTGTGGTTTTCTGGTGTATATTTTACTTTACAGTAAGAACAGGATTCGGATTGGTTGAACTCTTTTCTCTGACTTTTTGTTAATGGTAATTCGTTATTTTGTTTGTATATGTTCGATATGTGTTTAGCTTCTTTTGTTAACAGTCTTATAAATTTCTTAGCAGCGTTCTTACCTCTATACAAAACAGGATTAGTTTTACTTCCATCGCTCTTTACTACATAATAACAAAATCCAGATGGCTTATGTTGTTGATATTTTTTCGTATATGGCTCGTCATCCGGTTAACATTCTTTACAACCCATAACTTTATGTAACAAACATTCAAAATCGGCATAAATCACAAATGGCATTTTCATTATGTATTGGTAGTTTTTAAATTCAACACATTTACCTTCTTCAGGCATTATTATTTTTACTGGCTCATTTAACGAACAATCTTGCTCATGTTTATTTAAAGCGTTTTGAGAGTAAAAGTATAACAAACATCTATCACATAAATATTTTCGAGCTCTCTTTTTAGTTAACTGTGTACATACTAGTCTGCTTAAATCCTTAATCCAACAATAGTGTGTTTTAACTTGGTCTTCATTTTGTTCTTTTACATATAATAAATTGACATGATTTTCTTGCTTGTTTTGTGTGTGATATAGTATATAGATTGAATAGTCTTTATCATATGCATAAACATTTATAGAAATATTAAGTAATTTTTCAGCTCTTGGAATATCGCATAGTTTTACAGGAAAATGAATATTTTTTAATTTTTCTTGTAAGTATTTGACAGCTTGCTTGTACTTGGAAGGTCGCTGTGGATCTTTATTAACTGGGTATAGTGCAGAACAAATTGAATATAAGAAACATTTTTCATCTTCATTCTTTACATTAATTACTGCCTTTTTGTTTTGAATTTGTTTAGGTAATTCTATGTATGTTGATCCTCTATATGGTGTATATTTGACGATTGCTAGTTGTAAAAAGTTAATGTTTATAAGAGCCCAGCCAGAACCTCTAGCTTGGAGCTCATCCATTCTTGTTCTTAACCTTTGTTTCATCTTAGTTATTTCTTCTTTCAAATTACTTGATCGATATATTTCTTGGTTTTCAGTGTTAAAATAGAAGTTTTGAGTTTCTTCACCTTTCTTATATGTACAACTTATATAAAGATTAGCTTTCAATGAATTATGTTTACTTAAGCTAATTTGTAATCTGTTTGATATAGCTTTAGATGTTGCAGTAATATATTGTTCAAATGGATCTTGTGGTTTGTAATCTGTTGTAAATCTCCATGTTTCTAATCTTGATTTTAATGCAATGTTCTGCTGTTTTACATCGATTGGTTGTGATTCAATTTTGATTCTTGGTTCTTCAATTACTTCTTGTTTAAAGGGGAATATATTTCTAATCTGCCTTCTGTTTGTTCATCGTCATGTTGTTTAAGAAGGTCTATTAGTTCTACTTTTCTTAATCGCGAATATCTTCTGATTCCTCGCTCTTTACATTGTCGTCTTAAATCTATTACAGTAAACTTATTATAATTATTCATCTTATTTATTATATAGAAAATCTTCGTTAGTACTCTTCACCGGGTTGTTTCAGTTCATTTTCATTTTTCTAACACATCGTTTAAACATCTGCACGCGTCTGCCATTGCCTATATATGTTTCCTCGTTGTGTTAGTCTAGAACTTTCATGGGAAGACCCATCAAAGTCACATATACACATTTAAAACTGATTCATTTTTGTAAGCTTACTCATCATCATCATCATAATCATCACTACCATATTTGTATTCATCATCACTACTCAAATCAGATGTTTTTTGTTGCATTACTAATAACTCTTTCTCCTTTAACAGTATTTGCTTCTCTAGTAGTGTTGCTAAGAGTTTAAGATCATGATGAATTAGTTCAAATCTATCATGTAATAAATCAAAATTTTTCTCCATATTTGTTATATAGAAAACCAACAAAAATGAAATAATATTAAAAATCTAAGAATAAAAACAAACATGACTAGTGCTAAGGAAATATTATCTTACAAACCTGTATTTGATTGTGTATGTAAATATTTAGATATTGGTGGTTATAATGATGAAGACAAAATAAATTTTAGCGTGTCCATAGGTATGTTAGATCATTTGTTCAAGAAAGCCACTAAAGAAAACAACTCATTTCTTACACAAAACATTCTCTATGCGAACGTTATGAACTTGTCAGATGAGATATTAGATTCACTGACTGATGAACAATGGTTATCTATAGGCTATGATGATTATGAGGGGGAATACAACTATGATCACATTACAGAAGACTTCATACGTAAATATCTACAGAAAGTTAATTTGATTGAAATATGTTTATGGAAAAATTTATCGGAAGAGTTTATAAGAGAATTAGCTGATAAAGTTGATTGGGAGATTATTTCAGGAAGCCAAGACTTATCAGAAGACTTTATAAGAGAATTTGCAGATAGAGTTGATTGGAAAGAAGTATCGTATCACCAAAAGCTATCTGAAGAATTTATTAATGAGTTTATAGATAAAGTTGATTTTGATGCTATATCTTACAAAAACGAACTCTCTGAAGCCTTTATACGAGAACATGCAGATAGAGTTAATTGGTGGTACATATCTGGAACTCGTCAATTATCAGAAAACTTTATAAGAGATTACGCTGACAAAGTAGATTGGGAAATGATTTCAATGTCTCAAAATTTAACAGAAGAATTTATTGCAGAGTTCGAAGGTAGAGTTCATTGGCGTAACATTTCAACTTATCAAGACCTATCTATAGACTTTATATATTCGTTTAGACATTACGTAGATTGGAGAGCTATAATAAGAAAATATCATAATAATCCCAATTTAGGTGATATGTTGAATGTAGCATTCGCTGTTGCAGCAGAGGGTTAATATATAACTAATTATCTTTTATGGCTCTTATACCATAAAAGTTGTATGTTTGAAAGAGAGCCAGTGCTGGTGGCACTCAGTTGTAACCAAATTTTCTTCTGGTAGGGATGTTCAAAACTCATTACCTTTACCTTTACAAATCTCTTATACTTAAAAACAAATCAATAACAAACTCATCATCTTCTCCATCCGCATTCCGTAGGTCTACATGACAACGATGTGAAATAATACAATCATACTTTTCTTTTACTTTGTTTAGGAGGTTAATCGAGTTTGGGTCTTTGGTTTTAAATAATATAGTCATGTCTGGATATTTTTCTTGTAAGCATTGTAATCTTGTCTTTACGTTGCACTCTTGAATTCTTCCAACCCAATACCTATAACTCTCATAGTTCTTTACTTGTTCTCTTCTGTCTGTTTCGTACTTTTCTAATATCTTTTGTAGTTGAATAGGGGAGAGATTCTTTTTAACAATAACTAGTGTGTGTACTTTCCTTGGATCTTCTGTATGTTCTGCAGCTATCTCTCTAAGTCTTGTGTTTTCTATTCTTAAATCGTTCATTTGTTGTTCTATCTCTTCTACTCTTGCTTCTAGGGCGGTTGTGTTTTGTCGGAGCTGTTTAAAACTAGAAACGAAATAGTCTTCGATGATATCATAGCACTTGTCGTAGAAGTCTTGTGATATCCATAAGGCAATAGCAAGAAATATCTTTTTGTAGACATATGTTCCGGAGATAATAACGTTGGTTTCTGTATCCCCTCCACCTTTTACTAGATACTTAGAGCGACTCCCAGATTTCTGGGAGTCGGTTTTTTCATCGTAATACCTTATTAGCTCTTTTGATTGTTTATTTTCTAACCAGTGATCAAACCTCTTACCACCACTCTGACACAACTTAGTAGCGTTAAAGTATCCTGTACTCTTATCTATAATCAACTTGAAGTCGCCAAAAACCCCATACCAATAGTTGTCCTTGATCTGTTCATAGCAAATATCGTTTAAGCTAAGTGAACTATCCATAGTACTCATATTTATTATATAGAAAATGTTGATTTTTAACTTCATTTTCGTTATGTTCCTGATGAATTTGTACCTTTAGATGCGAGAAAATACTTAACAGATAGGGAGCTCCGATTGGTGCTACCAAAAATGTATGAGGTTGTATGTTTGAAAGGGGTCCAGTGCTGGTGGCCCCCTTGTTGTAACCTTAATTATCAGATAATAATCTATCATACAAGCGATCTATACTGTTAATCAATTCTTCTTCTGATAGTGATGTCCAAAACTCATTGCCTTTACCTTTTTACACCTATTCATCTTTTAACTCCAATCCTTTTAATTTTTCGATTACTTCGTCATCTTGAATTTCTTCTATAACTTCTTTGATCGTGTTAAGTTCACACTTGAAAAATTCACCTTTATATTTAAATTCATCTAATTGTTTATGCACAAGTGACTCTAACTTTTTAGCATCATTTGTCTTATACGTTTCTTCATAATGAAATAGCTCGAAGTCAAGTCTAAACTCATTAAACTGACCTAGGCGTTGTTCGAGATTTTTTGTATAACCCACTTTATATACTCTTTTCTTGGTGCTGTTTGGTAGTTGCTATATAAACAAAGCCTGACTTATCATTATCTTTTTTCAATTGAGACCATCTTTTTATTTCTTGGAACAAGTTTGGATGAACATATGTACCCCTGATTATTGTTATTCTTCCTCCACTAACCACGTAATATATTTTTTGAGATTGATGCTCTTCTTCTAATCTTTTTATTAGTGTTGTTGATTCTTTGTTCCTTAACCAATTATCAAATCTTTTCCCACCATCTTGGCACAGCTTAGTAGCATTGAAGTAACCAGTCTTCTTATCTATAATCAGTATAAAGTCACCAAACAAACCATACCAGTAATCATCTTTAATCTGTTCATAGCAAATATCATTTAAACTATACGGATTATCCATAGTACTCATATTTATTATATAAAAATGTTTATTTAATCATTTTTGAAATCGTCAGCAGCTAGTTTTACTGTGTAAGACGAGTTTCTGAAGTTCCTAGCTTCGGAGGAATTTTGAAGTTTGTTGTAGTCATAGCACTTGTCATAGAAGTCTTGTGATATCCAAATAGCAATAGAGAGAAATATCTTTTTGTAGACATATGTTCCGGAGATAATTGATGTTGTTTCTACATCCCATCCTTTTACGAAATATGCGGAAGAGCGACCGCCGGAATGCTGGCAGTCAGTTTTCTCATCGTAATACCTTATTAGTTCTTTAGATTGTTTATTTCGTTACCAGCTAGTTTTTACTGTCTAAGATGAGTTTCTGAATTCCCCAGCATGCTGGGAATTTCGAAGTTTGTTGTAGTAGACCAGACTCGTTGATGAAGATTGTATGAGGATGTATGATCTGTCAGGAAAGTAAATGTACACCTATTTTTCGAGTCTGGCATTCCTGCGCTCCATCCGTGGAGAGTATGAGAATTAAATCAATCAAATGTTTACTGAGGGGCAAAAAGAAAAGCTTAATCTGAATAAGACATTGCAGAGGGGCACAAGCTGTGAATACGAATAGTGCATTGTGTAAATAAAGGACGACACCGAAAGAGAAAGCCAGAAACAGCTGTTAAACTTACAAAAAAAGAGTAAAAATTGTCGAAGTGGGAAGATAAAACACAAATACAACAAATACGCCGACAACTAAACGGTCAGCATGCCATGATCTTGGTGTAGTGGTTAAGGTGCTGGTTTACAAATGCAAAGGACGCAAGTTCGAATCCTCGACAAGGACATTTTTAAAAATTTTTGTTAATAATACATACAACTCATGAGAGATGGTAAAAGAGGTCGTATTTAGTTTTTCGTAGCAATTATTATTGGTAATGTTTAGTACTGATAATACTTTTTGTCTTTGCGTATTGCTTTTGTTCTTGTCTTCATTTCGAAAGAGAAGAATATCCGAACAAATGCCACCAAAATTCCTCATATTTTGAATGTAAACGCCATTTGCAATTAGTAAAGAATAAAAATTGAACGTTCCGAAGTAGCTTCAAAAAGTAAAAAGAAAAACATGGAAGTGGACCATACTCATGGTTATTAAAAATACAATTTCTACATGCCTTACACCTCCCGACCACGTTTCTACGTTAGCAAGTAAGAGGTTTGTGTTTAGGTTAGGCTCGTCAATACGTTTTGCAAAGGGGCCCGGTTTAGCTCTGACGCACCACAGGTGCGAGAAGGGAGAAAAACACTTTTTCTCTCTCCCTCTGTGTGTCTATTTATCTATCTATTTGTATATACATAACGCTATTTGTGAATGCCATAACCACCCTAATTTTCAGCGGATTGAGACGAAACTTGGCACAAACATTAATTGTTGAAATATCTTGATGAGTTCGTTAACCAGAATAATCAGATGAAAATGTTCAAAATGGTGGCCCTTCAAACTCTTAAAAAGTTCCAAGGGAACCAAATTTCGCCCATAAATAGGTATTCAGAAAGTTTGAATAACTTTTCCTCTTTTACTGAAATATTTGTGTGCAGAAACTTATTGAAATATTGGACCCAATTAATCGCCTAAAGAAGGTTCACGCCCTTTCGCTACGGTCAGTTTTTTTTTCTTTGCAGGAGGGGGTTATCTTTCTATTGGAACAAGATGATTGTTACTGATGATATGAAATTACACATTGAAAGTGAAGTAACTTGTGTAGCGTGTTACTTGAAAGAATAATATAATAAATGTGCATTCCTCTAACACAGAGAACTCATGTATTTCGAGTTCGGGAGCCTGAATGGCGAGGAGTGTTATTTGATTTGCTTTTTAGTAACACATTGCATTGCAAATAAAGGTAGGCACCATTAGTGGTAAGTAAAATAATAATAATAATAATAATAATAATAATAATAATAATAATAATAATAATAATAATAATAATAATAGTAGGTGTTGTTTGTGGCAAGGTAATATCTTCCTCAGTTCTTCAAACGTAATGATTGTAACGCCACATCTCCCTTACAAACAAAATATTAGCAATTTATATCGAGAGAACGGGAAACTGTAGAGCGATGGGACCAACGTTGGACAGCATGCACTCATAGTACTCAGAAAAGTAAGCGATTTCAATGCAAAATGAACGAAGAGTCATTGTCATGGGTACTCATGGGGCCATGGCAGAGCCCTCTTTAGGCAAAATGTCGATAGCTTATATCGAGAAAACAGGAGGTGATACTGGGATGGGACCAACGTTGGACACCGTGGACCCATAAGGCGCATCGAAAAAATTAGGGAGGCGGGCGCCAGCCAGCGTTACTTATTTCCACATAATAATATAAAATTATATTGTCGAAATACACACACGAGTTAGCTACTAATATTTCATATTATTATTATTATTATTATTATTATTATTATTATTATTATTATTATTATTATTATTAATATTATTATTATTATTATTATTATTATCTACAGCGTCTTTTCATTACGTGAGCATGTTTGACATGAAACCAAAGAGAAAATCCATCCTGTAGCGAAAAGAAACAATACTTTCTCTCAAATGGATAAAATATCAAGCCGAGATTGATTTGAACTCGCATGGACGGCGCGAAAAGCCAGTGCTTTGTCCACTATTTTTTTAAACTGACTCACCGAACGCGTTTCAGTAACTTACTTATTGCTAATTTTACTTGCTTCACTCGTTTAACTTGCTTTTTCTAATAACTTATAACGACAGGGACACGAACACAGAAACATCGAGAACAGTTAAAAATGATAGATGCTCTCCCGCCGAGAATCGAACCCGAGACTCCATACACCCAAGGCTCACGTGCTAGCCTCTAGACCAGCGGCGATGGCAACGCTCACTTCCTGTGTCGTTAGGGATTACGACCACTGTATTGCCAGCTATCACTTCTGTGGGTTGTATACTATGATCACATGTTTTTTCTTTGCTGGAAGAGTAAAACCTACATTATATGTAATACATGAGGTATTTAGACCTACATGCTCTTCATATAATGTAATAAAAGGGTCATGGTGTCGGATTTTAATACATGACGTATTGCAGTATACAACATGCTTTGCATTACTTGTTTGTTTGTAGACAGCTACTAGCTTAGTGTTCTGAAAGGTTGTGTATAAACTAGGGATAGCCCGTTCCGGAATTATTAGTTTTCGGACTCCCGAAAGTAAAGCCGGACAAATTCCGGAATTCGGAAAATTCCAATTTTGTAATACGTTCGGAATTCGGAAAAATCCGGAATTTAGAAATTTCTGATTTCGTTAACATTCCGGAATTCGGAAAATCCGGATTTTTTCGAAAGTCGGAGTTTTTCTCAATTCCGGATTCTTTCCGAGTTCCGAAATTCTTCTGAATTCCGGAGTATAACTGAATTCCATAATTTTGCGAAATCCGGAAAGTGAAAGTTCCGCTTCCGAAAAATGAATTTATTTTGGTTAATATGAATCGTGGCGGAAATAAGTCTTTGACCAGGTAATGGCGACTGCTTTGAAAGAAATGGGGAGTATGAGAATTCAATCTGTCATATTTGTAGTTTCGTGTGGAGAAAGAACGAACTTGTGAACCAGTAGTTTAAGAAAAACTCAAGTTATTAATATAAACTTTGCCGACTTCATAAAAGAAATACGAAAGACATTTTGAATCGAAATATATAACATACAAGTTTGCAAGCGGAGACAAAGAAACCTAATGTAACCAGACTAAAGACGGATCGTTTACCGCGTAGCGATCGCGGTTCAGTGATCAAGGTGCTTCTGCGAATGCACGTTGCAATTTTTTTTTCTTACTTTAGAATTTTTGATGGCGATTGATCAGCGATAACATACGTTTTATTATATTCAGATATTTGAATACTCGGATTTTTCAATACTTGAACTATCAAATCTTCAGGAATAATAATAGTAATAATAATTATTATTATTATCTCGTAGAAGATTAAAAGCTAGAAGCTAAATTATCGCTCAGGTCATACCATTACAAGGAGAAACGTGACATTTGGAAAGAATATTTCGGTTTGGTTTAATGTTGCTCACGAGAAGAGGAGTTTCTCATCTCGTTTCTAAAACAAATAAAATAACATGAGAATTAACATTTTACATTCGAGACGGGTCAGGGCTAAATCAAAATTTTCGTCTCTCTTTGGAGATGAGAATCGAGACGAGACGAAAAGTATCGTAAACATTTCCCGTCTTGTGTCGATTCTCGAAATAGTGTATGTCCATTCTTTAAGTAACAATTGCTCTGTAGACTGAATCTCATAGGCTATTTTGTTACATTGTATTTCAGAGCTCATTGAATATGCTCTGTGTAGGTATTTTTGTAGCAAAGCTTTTATATTTACCTCTGCATATTCTAAAAATTAGTTTATTATATGCCTTACTGTCGCGTGATATTCAGGTATATTTATTACAGTTATTTTCCTCAAAACATACTTTCTACATGAAACTTCAGTGGAACACACTAGTTTAAAATGTTGGTAGTTGCAGAGGTGTGTCTTGAAGGTACGGAACCCTTTCCCCGAAATCTCTACTTTTAAGTAAGTTTTGCCAAATTTCAGGGCAAGTTTAAAACTATTATTATTATTATTATTATTATTATTATTATTATTATTATTATTATTATTATTATTATTATTATTATTATTATTATATCAACTCCATGTATAATCTTTAAAAGATATACGGTTTGTATATGAATAGTAAAAGCTAATTGACTGTCGATCTCGGTCGTCTGGAAGTCTTCAGGAGGCAAGGACATCGGTCACGTTCTGGGTTTGAGTTCCGAAGGGGCAAGTATTCGGGCTCGAGCAAAAAATTGTTAAAAGTTATAGGCTTCATCCAAACATATTCAAAACAGCTGGGACCGGGTTTGGGCTTCTCAACGGCTCGAGCGGCTCGGCTTACAGCTCATTCAATATCGAACCGAATCGAGAAGTGAGCCGAGCCAACAGCTCACCACACCGAGCCGATTTGAGCCATCGGCTTAGTTGAGCTGAGTCGAAACGTGCTGATGAACTAGTTTCAACTTAGCTGGCTCGAACCGGTTCACATGAGCCGAGTAGGTGACCCATCCCAACCGAGAAAGCTCGAGCCATCGGCTCATTTGAGCTGAGTCGATGGCTTGTTCCAACTAAGCCGGCTCGGGTCATCGGCTCATCCCAACCGAGCCGACTCGAGCTGTTCGCTCAGTTGATACGAGCCGAGCCGGTTGATATCACTTCCCGTGTTGGTCTTCTGCTTGGGCTCAAGAATTCGACCGTGCATATCTCAGCCTTGATTTTAAGAACTACAGTATATACTTATATTGGTGATTACAACATTTGAGGCTGTCTCGTAATAATAATAATAATAATAATAATAATAATAAACTCTTGTCTTCTCGTTATCTAGACGAGACGAGATACACTAAAATTGCCCCACGAGATGCACTAAAATTACGAGATGAGACTTACCTCTGTCGTGAGCAACACTAAAAGTATTCCACATTACTGCTTACATTTCTCATGGCTTTTGCTTTCCAATCTGATCAGGCCAATATTTCAAAACGAGTTAAAACGAGCTGAACGAGCGAGAGAGCCATTATCAAACTCAACTCAACTCGAAACTAGATCTCGAAAACAGCGACTTGGCTCGGAACTCAATTCAAGAAAATTACCTTTGACTCGACTCAAATTGTACTCGAGTTGAATTGAATTTTGGCTCGACTTGTGCTCATCCCTATTCGTGTTTGTATTTTATGTTTCCACTTCAACAATGTCTACTCTTTTTTCTCCTTTTACCTGCTGTTTCTGGATTTCTCTTTCGGTGTCGTCCTTTATTTACACCGTGCACTATTCTTATTCCCAGCTTGTGACCCGCTTCAATGTCTTATTCAGTTTAGGCTTTTCTTCTTACATTGACTTCACATGTGATTGATTTAATTCTCACTTTCCGCGCACGACCGATGAAAATGTTTTATTATTATTATTATTATTATTATTATTATTATTATTATTATTATTATTATTATTATACTATTGAACTTGCACGGCGAAATTACTGTATAATACGATATCATTTCTGTAATTTTACTCCATTGTATGTTATTTAGTTTATTAATGGGCACTAAATTGTCTCCAGATCAACGAATAAATTAACTACGGCATGCACTTTGGTGGAAATATCATTGCAATAAGATTATTGGTTCGTTCCAAACATGTTCATGTAATGATATTTCCACCAAAGTGCATGCCGTAGTTAATTTATTCGTTGATCTGGAGACAATTTAGTGCCCATTAATAAATTAAATAACATACAATGGAATAAAATTACTGAAATGATATCGTATTATACAGTAATTTCGCCGTGCAAGTTCAATAGTATAATAATAATAATAATAATAATAATAATAATAATAATAATAATAATAATAATAATAATAATAATAAAACATTTTCATCGGTCGTGCGCGGAAAGTGAGAATTAAATCAATCAAATGTCAAGTCAATGTAAGGAGAAAAGCCTAAACTGAATAAGACATTGAAGCGGGTCACAAGCTGGGAATAAGAATAGTGCATGGTGTTAATAAAGGACGACACCGACAGAGAAATCCAGAAACAATAGGTAAACGAAGAAAAAAAAGAGTAGAAATTGTTGAAGTGGAAACAAAATACAAATACGAATAGGGATGAGCAGGAGTCGAGCCAAAATTCCACTCGACTCGAGTTCAATCCGAGTCGAGTCAAAGGTATTTTTCTTGTAGTACTTAAAATTATACTGTAGTTCTTAAAATTAAGGCTGAGACCTGCACGGTCGAATTCTTGAGCCCAAGCAGAAGACCAACTCGGGTAGTGATATCAACCGGCTCGGCTCGTATCAACTGAGCGAAATTGTTGTATTACTATACATCTGCTTCCGCCCCTGTCAAATCTGGTCGATCTCGTTGACGCGACATATTTGCTTTTTTATACCCCTTTCTTCGTTTACTGAACAAAACAGTAACTATTCTGAAATATACTACTGCGCATGCCTCGTAGATAAATATTTCTGATGCCAATAGTTTCCGTTTTGTCCAAGGAATGTTCTTTTTCTTATTCCCAGCATGACCCTTTTTATTACATTATATGAAGAGCATGTAGGTCTAAATACCTCATGTATTACATATAATGTAGGTTTTACTCTTGCAGCAGAGAAGAAACATGTGATCATAGTATACAACCCACAGAAGTGATAGCTGGCAAGACAGTGGTCGTAATTCCTAACGACACAGGGAGAGAGTGGTGCCCTTCCCGCTGGTCTAGTCGCTAGCAGGTGCGCCTTTGGTGTATGGAGTTCCGGGTTCGATTCTCGGCGGGAGAGCATCTATGATTTTTAACTGTTCTCGATGTTTCTGTGTTCGTGTCCCTGTGGTTATAAGTTAGTAGAAAAAGCAAGTTAAACGAGTGAAGCAAGTAAAATTAGCAATAAGTAAGTTACTGAAACACGTTCAGTGAGTCAGTTAAAAAAAAAAGTGGACAAAGCACTGGCTTTTCGCGCCGTCCATGCGAGTTCGAATTAATCTCGGCTTGATTTTTTATCCATTTGAGAGAAAATATTGTTCCTTACGCTACAGGTAGTCCACTCTTTTCGTATTTTTCGCTCTCGTTCACAGTTAAAGTAACTGACTATTATTCTTTCTACGAATGATGGATCTTCTCTTTGGCTTCATGTCAAATCGCACACGTAATGAAAAGACGCTGTCGATAATAATAATAATAATAATATGAAATATTAGTAGCTAACTCGTGTGTGTATTTCGACAACATAATTTTATAATATTATGTGGAAATAAGTAAGGCTGGCTGGCGCCCCCCCCCCTATTTTTTTCGATGCGCTTTATGGGTCCACGGTGTCCAAAGTTGGTCCCATCCCAGTATCACCTCTCGATATAAGTTATTGACACTTTGCCTAAAGAGGGCTCTGCCGTGGCCCCATGACTACCCATGACAATGACTCTTCGTTCCTTTTGCATTGAAATCGCTTACTTTTCTGAGTACTATGAGTGCATACTGTCCAACGTTGCTCCCATCGCTCTACAGTTTCTCGTTCTCTCGATATAAATTGCTAATATTTTGTTTGTAAGGGAGATATGGCGTTACAATCATTACGTTTGAAGAAGAATTGATTAAGATATTACCTTGCCACAAACAACACCTATTATTATTATTATTATTATTATTATTATTATTATTATTATTATTATTATTATTATTATACTTACCACTAATGGTGCCTACCTTTATTTGCAATGCAATGTGTTACTAAAAAGCAAATCAAATAACACTCCTCGCCATTCAGGCTCCCGAACTCGAAATACATGAGTTCTCTGTGTTAGAGGAATGCACATTTATTATATTATTCTTTCAAGTAACACGTTACACAAGTTACTTCACTTTCAATGTGTAATTTCATATCATCAGTAACAATCATCTTGTTCCAATAGAAAGATAACCCCCTCCTGCAAAGAAAAAAAAAACTGACCGTAGCGAAAGGGCGTGAACCTTCTTTAGGCGATTAATTGGGTCCAATATTTCAATAAGTTTCTGCACACAAATATTTCAGTAAAAGAGGAAAAGTTATTCAAACTTTCTGAATACCTATTTATGGGCGAAATTTGGTTCCCTTGGAACTTTTTAAGAGTTTGAAGGGCCACCATTTTGAACATTTTCATCTGATTATTCTGGTTAACGAACTCATCAAGGTATTTCAACAATTAATGTTTGTGCCAAGTTTCGTCTCAATCCGCTGAAAATTAGGGTGGTTATGGCATTCACAAATAGCGTTATGTATATACAAATAGATAGAAAAGTAGACACACAGAGGGAGAGAGAAAAAGTGTTTTTCTCCCTTCTCGCACCTGTGGTGCGTCAGAGCTAAACCGGGTTCCTTTGCAAAACGTATTGACGAGCCTAACCTAAACACAAACCTCTTACTTGCTAACGTAGAAACGTGGTCGGGAGGTGTAAGGCATGTAGAAATTGTATTTTTAATAACCATGAGTATGGTCCACTTCCATGTTTTTCTTTTTACTTTTTGAAGCTACATCGGAACGTTCAATTTTTATTCTTCACTAATTGCAAATGGCGTTTACATTCAAAATATGAGGAATTTTGGTGGCATTTGTTCAGATATTCTTCTCTTTGGAAATGAAGAAAAGAATAAAAGCAATACGCAAAGACAAAAAGTATTATCAGTACTAAACATTACCAATAATAATTGCTACGAAAAACTAAATACGACCTCTTTTACCATCTCTCATGAGTTGTATGTATTATTAACAAAAATTTTTAAAAATGTCCTTGCCGAGGATTCGAACTTGCGTCCTTTGCATTTGTAAGCCAGCACCTTAACCACTACACCAAGATCATGGCACGCTGACCGTTTAGTTGTCGGCGTATTTGTTGTATTTGTGTTTTATCTTCCCACTTCGACAATTTTTACTCTTTTTTTTGTAAGTTTAACAGCTGTTTCTGGCTTTCTCTTTCGGTGTCGTCCTTTATTTACACAATGCACTATTCGTATTCACAGCTTGTGCCCCTCTGCAATGTCTTATTCAGATTAAGCTTTTCTTTTTGCCCCTCAGTAAACATTTGATTGATTTAATTCTCATACTCTCCACGGATGGAGCGCAGGAATGCCAGACTCGAAAAATAGATGTACATTTACTTTCCTGACAGATCATACACTTGACAATGTCCTGGAAAACGGGACCTTGATTTGTTTGTATGTAACTTTGTCTTGGAGCGACCCCTCGCTTATTTTTTGATAATTCCCACAGTCGAAATACCGACCCTGGAATATGTTATGGGGGGTATCGTTTCGTTACCCCCTTATCTCGTTCAAACTATCCTTTTATGGCATAATAACCATAAAAGACAAACATTTATATTTACACTACAACATTACTCTTATCTATCCAACTATTATGTGAATCATCAAACCCTAACCATTTGACATATACTTTATCACCTTTCTTTCTCAACACTTTCTCCACCAAGTATTCATCTTTATGCTTCGTCTTTAATAGTTCTGGTTCGTAAAATCTACCTTGCACATCCTCTTCTTCTAAATCTTTAATTCTATATGTAGGCGGATTAAATGGAATAACTTCACTAATAACAAATACTTCTGTTGACCAATTAGGTGTATATCCTTTCTCAAATAACCCTTTCGATTTACTTATACGAACATGATCACCTAACTTGTATTTGGGCTTAACACGCTTATATTCTTTATGATACACTTTCTCCAATATTGTTCTCTCATTCTTCTTATTAACTTCTATAGGTTTTAAACCAATTGTTCTATGAATTTGATGATTATACTCTTTAACTAGTGTTGGTAATATCTCTATCCATTTATAATTCCCTTGTGTCGTGAACCTTTTCCACATGTTCTGCTTAAGCGTTCTATTGAATCTTTCAACCACAGAAGCTTTCTTACCACTATAGGTTGAGTAGTGATTAATCTTATTTTCATCCATCAACTTCTTAAACTCTTTATTGTAAAACTCTTTACCTTGATCAGTTTGTAAGTTGCTAGGTTTTCTCGTTCTTAATATGGATTCGAATGCTTCTGTAACATTCTTCCCACTCTTATCTTTAACAGGAACAGCAAACGCATATTTCGAGAACACATCTATAATCGTTAGCAAATACTTATAACCTTTATTGATTTTGGAAACACCTTTTAACACTCCACTATCCATTTCTACAAGATCAGCCTGCCAAAGATCATCGATACCTTTTATAACCACACTTAATCTGCCAAAGTTTTTTCTAGATGGTTTGTGAATTTCTTCTATAATGTCTTCTCTAACACCTTTACCTTCTTCTAGTCAATCAGGCTTTTTAACGAATTGGGTTTTAGTAACACCACATACAGAACAAATACCTTTCTTTAGATATCTCCCATTCTTTGTTTGTTCAATTCTAATGGTATCTTTCTTCGTATCTGTCGATTTCTTACACTTAACACAATACATCCTGTTTATTATATAGAAAATCAATAACTACCGTTGTTTAATATTATGCTTTCAACATTCTCACCATCATCATCACTATCTTCGTCTTCTCTTTCTACATGCATAAGAAGCAATAGTAATTTACCATGTTTCAGATCAGAACCTTTAGATGGTCTAACTGCTAATTTGTCATTTGTATTAAAGTGCAATGGAAAAGTTTCAACTAGAGAATCATTTAAATATAGATCTATATAATACGTATTCTAAGATGATGCATTAACCTACCTTTATAAAGAAATTTGTATGTGATAGATAGATTATGTATTAAAAAGAACGGAGTTTCAACATTTTCTGATATCAATCGACTATGAAGCTCTATAACATAACTCCGTTTGATGAAGTTAAGCTCTTCTTTCAACATAGCAATATCTTTTCTCACAATATCTAACTCCGATGTCATTTTAACATTACCAAAGATATCCATATTTATTATATAGTAAACGTCTTTAGGAAAGCTCTCTTTCTATGTACATTACAACAAACAATAATTGTCCTTCTTCCATAGCAGAATTTTTATTTGGTTTAATCGTAATTATATCGTTCTTCTTAAAGTCAAAAGGTATCTCTTTAACCAAAGTATAACCCAAATATATATCTAGAAAGTATTTATCCAAACTTAAGTCCATGTGCATTATTTTTCCATTATAGAGAAATTTGTAACCGTTAGAGAGATTAAATATTCTAAAGATTGGCTCCTTAACGTTTTTAGCTCTTAATCGATATAGTAGAGGCATGGTTTCTTTCTGCATAACCAGTTTAGTAGTATCCATCCTAATCTTTTGAAAATCTTCTTTCTTTATGTATGTGTCTTGTAACGTTTCTAATGCATCTTCAAATCGTTTTCTATCGTTCTCTAATTGAGCTTCTATTGATCTAAGTTGACTTACGCTAACAACATCATTTAAATTCTCCAACAATTTTAATTTTTCTTCACTAATATCAACATCATCTTTTCTATCTTTAACATTACCAAATATATCCATACTCATTATACAGAAAATTCCCATCCCAGTTTTTCAAAACATTTCTTTAGCATCTCTATTTGTCTAGGTGAGCGTTTAAAATCAATATCAACACGAACATCGTGCTTTCTCAACAGATAGTACAATACACATTTCAAGTTAATAAACAATGTTCTTTCCGGATACAGCTCCCTAAAGACCTCGTGTAAGTTTTCGAAGTCGTTTATAAGTGTTTCCTCCATATGTCGTAAGTTTAATGGTTTTTGATCGGTTAGGTGATAGCGTATTAAATAGACATCATCATAATATTTTGTGTATTTGTTTTTCTTTAGTACTTCTAGAACATCTTTTGTTGATATTAAATCTCTTGGTATATCTCTAAGTTCATCATTTAACACCTTGAGCACCTCTTCGGGGACAATTCTATCCTGTAAAGCTTGCAAACGAGATAGCTGTAAGTTAAATCTTTTTATAGTATCATACCATGGTTTTCGTACGCAAGCAGCTTTCGTTTCTTCACAAGTACTGTAAACCCAACCACTCTCTACAGAACAATCGTCACAAATGTAACTACTCATACCTTTTGTTAATGACTTACTACCACAATAACTACATTGTAATGGTCTAGAGCTATAACTCAACAGCAAGTCCTTTAAGGTAATTATTGGACGTAACTTTCTCAACTCTTCTTCCGTGTACAAAACTTTTGGTATTAACCTTTTCCATAGATCAATAACATTATATACGTTGTCTTTATCTTTTAAGTCTATCTCGCTAACATCCAGAAAATACTGATAAAAATTATATCTATCTAGTTCATCTAGTTCATCCTCATGCTTCTCAAAATAATCTAGAAATCTATTGTGTATAGCTTCCATATTTAACTTAAAGCAAAACTTTTATGGATACAAAACCATAAAAGCACTTAATCATTTTTAATCATATACATAACGTCGCTAAAAGAATACCCTTGATTTAGAAGATTTAAAACCTTAACACAAAGATGACCACATATAACTGAGTTAAAGTCTTGTATTCGTTCGTCATTGTAAAGTAAGTTTTCAGTACCAAGATATTGTACCAGTTGTTTAGGAGGAACACCACCATAAGAATCGAACACGTACTTTATGTTGTTATCTTTCCAATAGCATATCCAATGAGTACCAATGTTTTCTGATTTATCAAGGTTAACTACACCACACTCATTTACATAAGGTTTTTGTGGAAGTTCATCACTCATAAATACACCTCTAAATCGTTTTATCTTTAGTTCTTTAGCCAACCTCTCTATATCGAAGTTGGTCAATGGTTTTAGTTTTTTGACTTCTTTTGTTTACCTGCCCCTTGCTTTTCTTCCATAGCCATATTGTGTCTTTTTTGTTCTTCAAGTTCTTGTTTATTCTTCTTAGCATCAAGTACAGTTTTAGTAATCGCTGCTGCACCACCTGCTAATGAGCCAACTGCTCCTAAAGCTGCTAGAATGGCTGGAATTGTAAAGATAAAACCACCAATATGCTCTTTCTTAATCTTTTTCATTTGTGCAGTAGTTAAAGTTAAATCCATTCCTTTACCTTCTTTAATTTTCTTAGCTTTATCGTTAAGTTGTTTCTTTGTTAATACATGATCAATATTTAAATCCTTTAGTTCGTTATAAGGAACACTAAACATACAACCTTTAATAGAACACATCTTCCTATTTATCTAAGAGAAAATCTTGGTTTGTAAAAGTACAGTTGTTGTTGCTCCACCAAAATCAATTAAGGAATCATTCTCATCTGTTATCCTTATCTCAAAATTGTCAACCTTGTCTTTGGATATAGGGAAAAATAATGGATAAGTAGGCTCGTAAATAATACTATGTTTGAACTCAGCGTCTGTTTTGAATGATGCTATGATCCCTGTTTCTCTATGTGTGTATTCTGTATCTTTAACAAACATGCCATCTGCTATATTACAGTGAACATTTATAGTATCAAACGGATGAAACTTTGGCAACTTACTTCCAATATGTGTTTTGTTCTTTTCTAAAACTTCATAAAACTCAAATCCAAGAACAGTACCTAAGTTTCCCATCTTGATATCAATATCACCTGTTTCTATTTTTACTCTATTTGTAATATGATCCTCTTTTAACGTTATGTTTATGGAGTGAGATTTTAAATACTCATTAAGACTGTTTAAGCTGTATTGTCCATTTGGTATACGAACAGATTCGCCTCCATACGTAAACCGCGCATTATGTGTAACGTTTGGTGTCAGATATGTACTGTAAAACCCAACTAGTCCTATACTTAAATAGTTGCTGCTGTTGTCTAATTCGTAATGGAGCTTCTTCTTTAAAACAGAAGTATCACTCGTTAGCTTAAATACCTTAGCCATTTATTATATAACAGATGAATGAGTTTGATTTACCTAGAGATATTCCAAGAGAGAAAGTAATCAAGTTAATAGAAGATGTCATTCGAAAGTTAGAATGCAGTTTAAAGAAGAAAAAGAGAAAACTACGAATTGTTAAATATTCATACTACACTTTGATCACGTTGTCGGTTATTCTTTCTGCAACAACTGGGTTTATTAATATTTTTATACCTGTAACAATTTACTCGATATTAACAACGTCTCTTGCAACTGGAAGTGCTATAATAACAGGTTTGTCTTCGAAGTTAAACATAAGCAAAAGAAAAGACGAATATAAAACCATTGTCACTTGTATTAACTCATTTAAAGAACAGTTAGAGATGATAATAACATTGAATGGTGAAATGGACAACGAATATATAAAAGATACGTTGCTTAAGATCAGAGAACAACTTAAAGATATAAGATCATAAGATTTGCCCCGCTGTATTCGGAGGTCCAAAATGTTCTTAAGGGTGAGCAAAACGCTCACCCTACAGTTCATCCTCAAACTGTTTGAAAGGGGGTCCAGTGCTGGTGGACCCCTGATTTTCTCTATAATAAATGAGTAAGAAAACTATTAATTGGGATGTAAAAGAGATGATAAAAGAAACAACAGCTAAGAAAAGAAATGGAGAGCTTATACCTGATGATGTTCGTTGTCTTATCGTAGGTTCGTCGGGATCTGGTAAAACGTTTTTGCTATTTAACTTCTTATTACAGCCAGGTTGGTTAAACAATAATTACTTCTACATATATTCTAAAAGCATGAATCAGCCAAAGTATGAGCAGTTAAAAGATCGATTTGAAAAGACAGAACTAAAGTTTAAGAAGCAAATAGCAACGTTCTTAAGCGGTAATGACTCTATTGTACCTATTGATGAATGTGAAGAATACTCTGTTGTTGTGTTTGACGATTACATTTTGGAGAATCAGGATACTGTTAGAAATTACTTTACAAGAGGTAGGCATAGGCATTTAGACTGTTTCTATCTTGCACAAACATATTCAAAAGTACCTAAACAGCTTATAAGAGATAACGTCAACTTCCTATGCATATTCAGACAAGATGATACTAATCTTAAACATGTGTATAATGAGTTTGTTGGGGGAGATATGTCTTATGATAAGTTTAAAGAGATATGTTCAAAATGTTGGCAAGAAGATTATGGTTTCATAGTAATTGATATGACAAGGAAGGTAAACAATGGTAAGTATAGGAACAAGATAAAACACTTCTTGAACGTTTGATGTTTATTGACGTTTGACGTTTTAACGTTTGACGTTCTTTGACGTTTATTGACGTTCATTGACGTTCTTTGACGTTTATTGACGTTCTTTGACGTTCGTTCGTTTTCTATACAATAAATGGATGAGAAAGAAATTGATAAGAATATTAAGTTGAAGGAGTTCTTGATAAAGGGCTTCAAATCTTGGAAGAAAGAAAGAGCAGGTATATACGATAAATTTAAAACACAAGAGCAACCTGTAATTGATGCTATTCAAAACTTGGGAAGTGAGATCAAAGAAGTAGCAGAACAAAATAAAAATCTAATAACTGAACTTGTTCCAGTTGCACATAAGACGGTCTCAATAGATCCCAGTCTATTAGAAACACCTAAAAAGATAACTTATGATAGTTCTCCAAGTAGTAGTGATACGCCTATAACGGGAGAAATAAAACAAATGAGAAAACAAATTAAAGACAAAGTGGAAGGAGTAGAACCTTTAACAACAGCACAGTCATTTGGGAAGATTGCGACGAAATATTATAGTAAAAGAAATGATGCTGTGTTTGGAATAAGAACTGTAGAAGAAGATGGAAAAATAATAAACAAGATAGGAAATTTGGAAGTTAAAGTGAATGGTGATGATTTGATAATTAATGGTAAAACTTATAAAGGAACAGAAGGTCTATGGGAATTGTTAACGACGAATACTAGTAAAACCATTGAAGATTATGATGATGACGATTTTGAACAGTACAAGGAAATAATAATAGACTCAGATGCTGCCTTCCAAAAATATAATCGAGATAAAAAGGTAGCATCTAGTAGAGGTTCAAAGTACATTAATATTATCAAGCCTATTTGGGATAATTATATTAAACCAACTTTACCCCCAACTCCTAAAAAGAACACGACACCTAAAAGGACTGGTGAAGGAATTAAACAATATACAGAGATACCTAAAGAATATATATGGATGGATGATGTGAGAAAGTTAATTGATCGGCTAATAGTTATAGATGGAGAAGAAAGGGCTGGAAATCATAACTTTTACAATGAGAAAGTAGGTATAGTGAGTATGATTAATAATAAGCTTTCACAATTTATTCCTAATGTTCCGAAAGGTATAGGTTATTTGATTAAGATCTTAAATACGCTACCGCCACGATTCTGGAATGAGAAGCTTGGGAAAGGATTAGTAAATGATTTGATTAATAAACTCCCATTTGAATTACATATTCCAGGTTTTAGATTTTGCGGGCCTGGGACTAAGCTTCAAGAAAGGTTAGAGAGAGGTGATGAAGGTATTAACCCATTAGATGAGGCTTGTAAAGAACACGATATATACTACAGAGACAATAAAGATACAGAGTCGAGACATATTGCAGATAAGGAACTGGAAACTAAAGCATGGAAAAGAGCATTTAGTAGTGATGCGTCAATTGGTGAACGATTAGCTGCTTTTGGGGTTGGTACTGCTATGAATGCTAAGGTTAAGTTGGGATGGGGATTATAAGTTTTTGACTGTTAATAGGCCCTTCACATGTGAAGGACCAATGATTCTTTTATGGGTATATCCCATCAAAGCGTTGTTTCAAGATTTTCTTTATAATAAATGGATAGTGTTGAGAGCTACGAGTTACAGAGTTTTAAAGCTAACACAAGAACATTTAATAATTTGAATGAAGCTAATAAAGATATTGAGTTTGATTTCAACGTGGGTGATGGCTTTATACATCCACACAAAGCAGATTGTCATATGACTTTTGAAGTTGTTGGTGCATCAGTTGGAGGAACATTTGGTGCAAACGATACTATAAAACTTGTAGATAACTTCTTCCCATTCTTCTTTTCTCAAATTGAGGTTAGAAAGCATGGAGTTGTTATAGATAAAATTGAGCTACCTGGAATTACATCTACAGCTGTCGGAACATTAAAGATTTCCAAGCCAGAAGTTGAATATTTAAAACAAGCAGGATTTGAAACAGATGATAAACTTGGTCTAAGAAAGGACTTTAGCGTTTTGTATCCATTAAGATTAATTCCAGGCTTCTTAAGTGATTATAAAGAGGTTATGTGGAAAGGTGGGTTGAGAATAACATTTACAAAAGCTAACAACAATAACGATGTTTTGTACAAATGGACTGGATCGGGAGCAGCTCCTCATGATGGAAAAATAACAATAAAAAGTATGGAGATAAGAATGCCTATTGTTGAATACGAGTCTAATTACGAAAACAAGTTAAAGTTGAATATTCTTAAAGAACCAAAAATCATGCTTTCATTCCATACTTATCAATGTGTTCAGAAGACTGTTGTAGGTTCTTTCTTGGAGTTTGATGTTACTACTCAATTTAATTCTAGACAATTTGATATGCCTGATTTCGTAGTTGTAATGTTCCAAACTGATAGAAGTGGAAAACAAACAGCAGATGCAAGTAAGTTTGATCATTGTAAGGTAAAGAATATCTATCTTAAGAATGGGAGGAATGAGGTATTTCCAAAAGAATCAAGAAACTTAGATATTGCTAACAAGGATTATTTCAAGATGTACGAAGATTATACTGCATTTAAGAGAATAACGTGTGGCAACACCGAAATGTACTATGACCCTAAAGAGTTTATAGACAACAGACCAATGTATGTGATTAATTGTAGTAAGAGAAAGAATGTATCAGTAAATGAAAGAACAAACAAAAATTGTTGTAGACTTTTCAGAAGGTGTGGCTGGTGATACTATATGTTATGCGATTTTAATTGGGTGAAAGAACTTTACATATGATCCCAAGAATGAAAAAGTAGTAGAAGAGTTTTAGTTAGTTAGCAAAATATCAACGGGCATAAGGGTATCGAAAAGATACCCTCAAACTGTTTTCATTAACGATTGTTTTATGGAAGTTTTTCCATCAAACGAAATTGATAAAAAATGATTAAATATTTTTTGGTGAAGATAAAAATTGAAGATTGATTTTCTATATAATAAATACGATGACGAGTCACATTGAACTTTTAAACAAGCTTGGAAGTCTTGAACAAAAAGAGGTTATTGGATTAAGAGAATTAGAATTAAATACAGAATATAAGATTGTGAAAATGGAAAAGATTAAAACTAAGTTTGGGAAGAGCATATTAGCCGAATGTGAGAAGTTCAAGGTTTTTCTCCCACCTAGATTTACAAAACACTTAACAGATAAAATGATTGATGAGATCGTTAAAGATGGAATAAAAATCAAATACACTGGTCTAAAAGGTAACTATCCAACTGTTGAGTTCTGTATGTAAATCCAAAAAATGAACGAAAATGAACAAAAGTATGTTGTCAGAACCAAAAAATGGAGTGTTTAGAAATGGATCCCCAAAAGAAGTTTATACTTACTAACAATTTCAATGTAATTGTGAAAAATGTGCAAACCGAAGTTCAAGTAGTTTTTGATATTAACGGTTGTCTATTCAGCTTGAATTACGATCAGTGGACAGAGTTTAAGAAGTCGTTGTTTCCTATAGAGAACGAGGTTAACAGAAGATTCCATTATCAGTATCCAAACTTGTAATTCTAAGTATGTTCTAAGTGTTTTATGGTGATAAAGCCATAAAACTAAAACCTTTAAATATACAGATACAACTCAGCTATTGAATGCTTTCAACTCTAAAAATGTGGAGAGAAAAAGAGTTGCGAGAAAATACATTTCGTATATGTAGTACGCTAGCGCACGCATGTGGCACGTTTTGGAACTAAATAGTGGCTCTGTCGACAACGATGCTCACAGCCAAAGTCCGCCGTGTAACAGCGTGAAATGTTTCGCTTGAATTCTGTTCGTTACGAATGGTTACGAGAGAAAACTTTAGCGAAGAATGCTACGCCCGAGCTATGTGAAGCCGTTAAATCCAATGTTATTTAAATGGAAAGCGACACATACCGCGGCGTTAATCATTCTCTCTCTGCTTCTATCGCATAAACCTCTCTCTCGTTCAGAGCTGATGAGAAGGAAAGAAAGAGAGAAAAAATTGGCAAGCGTTCAAGTTTTACTTCCTCCTTCTTCTCTGCTATATATGTATATGTGTGCTCGACAGCTGATATTGTAAATGTGTGTGTGCGATTGAGCGAGAGTGTATATACATATATCTGTAGTATGCAACATAGTAAACTTTATCTTCTTATAATTCAGTTATTTTTGAACCAATTTACACCAAACAAAAACTATTTTTTCAATCAAAGACAGCGCTATAAGTTGTAAGTTTTTTAGATGTAAGTTTTTATGATTTAAATGTCATAAAAGCATATTCAATCTCACTTTGGGGTATCCCTCTGTGTTAAAGTGCACAGTGGCGGCTTCATAGTTTTTGGTAGTTAGGGGTGGAGGGGGAAAATGCGCCAGAAGTAACCATCCCTAACTACTCTCATCCGATTAGTTATCGGTGGAAATGAAAAAATCCTTTTTCTGCTCCATAGTTTCCAAGCTACTCCAACTAAACAAACTGAAAATTAACGATAGAACATCCATACGTATGAGTTATGAGTCAATTTACAAGTTTTTTTTAAAAAAAAATTAATTTACATCGGCAACACTGTGTGACTCCAATTTTACTTCAATCGTAGCTTCCTTGTTTAAAAATATATGCATGAACAAGGCTTCCTTTTGGGATAACCATTATTTGTATATCACTTCAGGTTCAAAAGTTCTACTATCCCAAACTCCGGGTTGCATTGTATATTGGACACCCTGTATATATAAATTCAACAAAAAAAGCCATTTTGAATTTCGTCTTTCTCTTCAATAATCTTCCACTTTGGATATGCGAATTTTGGATTTGCAAGGATAAAGCATAAATATACAATTTGTCATATTTTATTCTTACGAATATTTTATTCACATTTAATATTGAGTCGTACAAGACAACTTACAAAATTAGAACTCTTCATAAAATTGACCAAATGGAAAGCATTATTGCAATCTAAAGAAAAAGTTTTAAAAATAGAAAAAAAAATACAAGATAACATCCGTTCATACTACAGTAATTAACAACTAAGCAACTTAACAATTTTTATCATACGTATTTCAAACCTAGATAATAAATACACCGTCCAGAGACAAAGAAAATTTCCTAGTAAGATAGTAAAATCGACCCTTGATCCAAATTAGGTCGTTATTGACCCAAAATGTTAGTTTTGATCTAAAACCACCTCAAAAAGTACCTATCGACCTTCAATTTCTATCCTTACGAATTATTGAATCATACATGATCCAATATTTTAAATTCTAGTGAGAGCGGTCCCAATAATTTGATAGTTTCAAAGATTGTCGACACTATGTAGGTGTAAAAGAGAACATTCTTTTAAAAAATAAAACAATCGATGCGTGTTTTCTTATCTCTTTTGCGTGTTGAACATTTGTTTCAGGGTCTGAAAGTGATGGCAACATAGTCAAAAAACTAAAACTGTAAAAAAAAACAACTTGTTTTTCAGTTTTTTTTTTACTATTTTAAGACCCTCAAGGTCAAAACTTCGAACATTTCTTTGCCAGAGTTCACGATTTTCCTTTTTCTTTCGACACTAATTTACTTAAAATAGACTCTAAATTTTTAAAATATTCCAAGCAAACGAAGATGGAATGAATTATTATGATTATATGGTGTTTGGCTTTTGATTTGTCCTCATTATCAGAGAATATTTACGTGTATCTTATTGCTTTGTATGTTAAAATAAATGAATAAATAAATTTACTCATATATATATATATACCGGTATATATGTAAAATGATGAAAAGGGTTAGATGGCAGAGCAACCTCCGGCTGAACCTCGCCCGCTGAAATAAAGAGCAATTCAATTGAATTCAATTCAAATGAAAACACATTGATATAGCTATAATCCAAATATTGTTTTCTCTTAAGTGTGTTTCTGTTTTTTAACTCTTTAAAACTTTATTTTTGTACATTAGTTTTAATTTCGTGATTCTTGAACTTATAAGAGTCAATTGCATCCAAAACTGCGAATTGGAAAAACACAACTGTAATTGTGTATAAAATCAGGGATAAAAGTGAGAGTGAACGCGGGGGTGCCGTTCTCTCACTTCCAAAAAATATCTATGGCGTCGCCCACTTCCTTAAAAAAAATTACAATAGGCAAAGATAGGCATGGGTTGACGGCGTGACATCATGCATCCCCCTTCTTTTTAAGATCCGCTTTTACCCCTGTATAAAATAGATTTCAAATTGATCTTCTGTAAAAGAAGCGTTATAATAAATAACAGCAAACTTGGGGAAAAAATACGAAACGAGATTCGGTACCAAAAAATATGCTTCAAGGAGGGTTTCAAAGGATTCTATTTAAATATTAAGTTGGATTCAAAGTTTTGACATTGAAGGTCCTAAAATAGTTTTTAAAAACCCTGAGAAAACTACTTTTTCTTTTTAGTTCTAATTTTTTGACAATGTTGCTATCACATACCCTGAAAAAATATGTTGCGCCTACGGGTAATATATCATTTTGAAAAAAAAAAGCACCGCCTCTCAAAAATCGTTTTAAAAAATTGGATGAGGAACGTCGCTAGTAGAATAGTGTACATCCGTATTCCATTTTCAATTAGTGTTTCTACCTTTTTCAATTAGTTTCAGTACATACACTAAGTACTCTAAGTACTTACACTTTAATTACTCTAGGTACTCTATGTACATACTGTCGTTGAAGTAATGAATATTTTGATTACTCTAAGTACTCTCATTGAAGTAATAAATTGAAGTACAAAGGTTCAATTGTAATTGAATTATTACGGCTTTTTTTTAGCGGTACTTTAGGTACAATTACTGACATGTAATTATGCTGTGCCGGACTGTAGTCTCATTACTTCGCGTACGTAATAACGACCTACATATTTTTTGTCCACTTTTCTTTTATATGCGTTCCTTTGTAAAGCATGATAAAGTGACAAGATTAAATTTTTGAATATGAAATTAAAGGAAACGGTCGGCTGTGTTTGTACTCCATGTTGATTAATTATTTTTGTGTACTTTGTAGCATTTTTTGAATGTCTAAACAGAGCTCGCCCATGTATAATGAACTTTCATTTGGTTTTTATAAAGTGATAAGTTGAATGAATTTGTAATGAGGGTGTGACATTAGATGGATTGAATCGGCAGACTTTGTAGTGCTTTGAATTATAGTGACAAATTTAAATAAAACAACGTTAGTTACTGAAAATAAATTATTTTGGGTTTAAATGAGAAAATAATGTTAATTTAGTTCTGGGTATAGCGGACATTTTAATATAAAGGAAGTAATTAATAATGTAAAGAATTCACGCATGGTTCTTGAAGTGTATAATTAATGTCAACCATTTGATTTGAAAGACTTTTTGAAACGGAAATGGAATCCTTTAAAGATTAATTGTCTGGGTAAACTACAGGTAAACTGCAACGTGACCAGAATTCGGAGGGACATAGAAGAGGAACACAGCGGGACAGAGATCTTCGAGAAGCATCTCGAATATTCTGAAGGTCACCTGAGGTAATATAAATACGAAAACACTTGCATGGTTCATACAATGCGATAAAAGACAGCGGCATCGCTTAACGTTGAGAAAGTACTTCGAAAGGAGAAACAAAATCGACACTTGAAGAGAAAATCATTGGTAAGTACTAACTGTGTATATCATATTTTCCTTTTTTGTTTCATACTTGTTCATGTTTTCTTTCCATATGAGAAGTGATATTGTAAATGAAATACATGTAAAACACAGTACTATTTTTTGAATGTATTAGGAAGAATATAGGGGACGGATATGTTTTACCGGGAATCGAACCTGAATTTTCAGGCATTGAAAACCATATGACTCGGTGTACTTTTATGGAATTATAATTTGACTAAGATACAATATAATGTAATATGGAGGCTACAGGGAATCAAGATTGTTCATTGCACTTGGATTCGAACCAGGGCTCTCCCACGTGGAAAAACGTACGCTAAATTTTTTGCTCGATGGAGTTTTTACTTATATGGCACTAAAAATTGAACACAACCTGTGACGTTGCCGGGAATCGAATCATGATCTTTCGCGCCGAAAGCCAAATACAATAAACAAATAGCAAAGAATTTTGGATTGTTTGGACTTCTCCGTCAGGACTAAACGTAGTATTATTTTACATATTAAAAGAATAGTTGCATAGATACACAAACGGACACATTTTATATTAAATATGCGATTATTTTCTTGCTCATAGAATCCTAGTATCTCTTCAGAATATAAGAAGTTAGTGTTACACGAAAAGACCATTAAATGGTGGGTGAAACTGATTATTTATGTAATATAGTATTAATTGTTTATTATTTTTGTATGGTATTAACATTTACAGTAGGGGAAAGAAACTGGTTAACCTACACCTGCTTTGAATTTTATCTTTAGTATTATTGAACTGAACATAAGTTTGAATTTTGAATAATATTTTTATGTTTGTTAGCATATGTCAGTGGTTCCCAACCATTTTCATTTTGAGGCGCATTTGGAAAAAATGTTAACTTTGTAAAATGCAGGAGCTGAATAAAGCTTGGTATGTGATATGTTTTTTGATACTTTTGTAATCATTTTATGAGAAGATTTAGATTTTTTTCTTATAGTTCCTTGAAGGTACAAATAATCGTATTTGATTTGGAGTTTAGTGTCCCTTTTTAGCACCATAGTTATGTGAGACATGGACCTACTGATGAACGTGGACCCCGAAGCACATGGCCTCTCGCCGGGAATCGAACTCGAGTCTCCCACACCAGAGGTACATACGCTAACCGCGTAGTCACAAAGATTTATTTGTGTTTAAAACCGTTACGTGAACTAAAACACGGTATATTCACCTCGTGATCTACAGCGGTCGTAAACTAATAGATAGGATTTTTGTGTTGTAAATGGGAGGAGATGTTATTTTGCTCAAAGTCGCGTCTCAGTTTCATTAATTGAATGCCGGACAAGCGCCTTTTGTAGGTATAGAGCATATGGTTTTTTACTTTAACGCCGTAGGGTTACACTTCCTGGCTATGAAAGATGCGAAACTAGTTTAAAAAGTAAAACAATTAGTATGGTTTATATGAAAAAAGCACTGTGAATCACACTTGGGCCTGCGTGTACGAAAAGCGCCCATGCTAGCCATTAAATTATCGGAATATATTAGACAGTATGGAGAACAAGAATTAGTACCAAGAATGTAATTTTACGTGCGTATGTGACATACAGGCTGGGACGTTTTTATACTAACATTATCAGTGAGATTATTTTGTTTTGCTAGTATTATATATCTAGATTTTAGGGTAAAGTAGACGGGTGAAAGCGAATACTTATAAGTAATTTATGAAGGGAAGAAATAATAGTGGTAGAGGGAAACAGACATAATGTTTTTTCGGATGAAAGGAAGACATTTCGTATGAGACATAACCATACTGTTTTATCGAGGCATTAGATCATAGATTTTTGGAACAAGGATTTTAGATGGGGATAATGTAAAAGTAATTGTAATATGATACGGTATTAGTTAACGAAGAATTCTCTTCATTGAAATTCTGTGTATGAAATTAGTACACAGTACTAATACTGCGTACTGCAGTGGCTAAAATGAACCGAGAATAATAAGTTGTCTAATATTAATCACGTTGATTGCATGGTTTAAAGGTACTTTTTAAATATAGAAAACATATTTGTTTCTCGCCGAGCGACTTTGTATGAGAAGTGACTAGTAAGAGGAGATATATATGTAATAACAGGTAGTGTACGTCAGGGACAACTTGTAGTCATCTAAACAAGGTAGGTAGCGACACTTTTTTTTGTTACAGAATATGAGATAAACGTTTATTCGGCAGCGCAGGTAACGGCATCTAATAGTGTGATTAATGTACTTATTATTAGAATTAGCCTGATATACTGATTATAGTATTTAAGTTTATGACAAGATTTACTACCTTTGAAATTCTGTAGGACGTCCGCAAATTTCCTGTACACTAGCGCCATGTTTGCCGTCAGATACGAGGCAGCTCAGATAATAACAACTATTGGCTTAACCTTCCTATTAGAAATTACCGTGACTGAGTTACTGAGACGCCTTGCTGTTACAATAAGGATAGTAGTTTTAATTCGGTAACAATATCTACTGTATTAAAGCTGCCAGTTATGCAGGCAGGGCATATAGTGAAGTCTATTAATGTGATATACAGACTGAAACATGCTGTTTATTATTAGGATAACAACATGGTGCACCGTGGTAAATAGAAAAACTGTTTAGAATTTGTCCGACATACTTGGCATATTTTGCATTATCATCAGGGTAACAGTGTTGCCAACTTAGAATAAAGTTTTATCATTTTTTTAAACAGAAGGTTATTTTCATGATTGAAATAACTAACTAACTAACTCTATGGCCTATGAAACCCGGAGGTTCAATGCCGCGTTCACAAAAGCTCTCCATTGACTTCTATTCTTAGCTAACTGCACCCAGTTTCTACTAGGTATTGCAATCTCTGCGAGATCCATCTTAATATTGTCCTCCCATTTGCGCCTAGGTCTTCCCAATGGTCGTTTTCCGATTGGTCTTCCAGTCAAGACTTTGAAAGCGTTTCTACTTTCTTCCATTCTAGCTACATGACCCGCCCACCTAAGCCTCCTAGACTTAACGACCCTAACAATGTTGGGTAGACCATATAAATTATGTAGTTTGGCATTCCCCATTCCCGTTCCTCTTGGGTCCGAATATTCGTCTCAGGATCTTGTTCTCAAATACTTTCAGTCTATGTTTTTCTCTCAGAGTAAGTGGCCATGCTTCGCAGCCATACAGATCAACATTCATAATTATCGTTTTGTATATTTTAAGCTTTAAATTCCTCGACAGAATTCGCGACGACAAGAGATTTTGAACCAAATAGTAACACGAATTCCCTGCTTTTAGTCGACATTTAATTTCTTCGTGAATATAATTTTCCTCTGTTAATATTGATCCTAGATATTTGAAACTATCCACTTTATGAAAAGTATTATTTAATATTTTAACGCATCCATAATTTGCTGTATTCCGGTCCCGACGAACTTCCATGTATTTAGTTTTCTCTGCATTTACTTGTAAACCCATGTCCCTGCAAGCGTTTAATAAGATGATTGAAATTAATTGTGAAAAATAAATATATACATTACTTAAGGATGTGATAAGACACAAATTGATTTGAAATCACTTATTGTTGGAGCAGTAAGGGAAGTGGAGAGTTGCACCTTAATATCCTTCAATATTAGAATACACTTGAAGTTCGCAACAACTGTGGCATACAGAATTTAGCTTACAAAAGATAGATTGATGTTTTATACATATATGTACCTATCTATCCTCTGTGGATACATTTTCTAAAGCGCGACTGTACAATAAAATCTTCAAGTTTTATTCTTACGTTTATGATTTGTGGGATACCTGAGAATTAAAACAAACGGTTGAGGAGCACACGTCATCACAAAAACCATTTGATGTATAATGGGATCTAAGCAGGGGGTCCCACGTACTAGGGTTGAGTGCTCTACTATTTAGCCAACACAGCCTCTTCAATTGATCGGACAAATCGATCCCCTCTTTTCCGTTATTTTTTCTTTTGAAAGAGGCATAGTAATAATTCTGCTTGCACAATTTTGGAGGGCACTAAATTAAAAAATATCGATAGGAGGTGTTGTTGGATATACCTTTTTTCTCTAATATAATTTTTGAACACATATATAATACATGATTATACTAAAAATCTTTAGATATTCGACTTAATTCATTATAATTTTTATTATTTCAATTGCATATTTCACACTTTTTTTACTATAATTCCTGTATGAGCGTTGTCCATTGCAATTACAAATGACTAGATTTTCATACATAGGTAATAATAACATTGCAAACGTCTAATAAAAGCAAGGATAGAAATGGCAAAAGAACCCTTTAGGGGGAAGTTTATTCTGTGCGTCCGTGAATAAAGAGAAATGATTCGTGTGGTATGAAAACAAGTACGTGAAAAAGAGTACAACGTTAAAACTATGGGTGTGGAGAAGAATAAAGAGAATTAGGTCGCGAACCAGGCAGTTTCAGAGAAGAAACGGTTTGAAAGAAACTGTATAATAAGAGACTGTATAATGCCAGGGAAAACAAAATGTCATACGCAATATCGTTGCGACAGTTGACGAGAACAATATGATAGCTTACGGGAAAGAAAATCTTAAGATGAACGTAGTGAGATGAAAACTTTTATAGTGTGAAATAATTTATATATTATCGAAAGATGACCAGATCATTGACGCACAATGTTATCAATTATAATTCGTCTATAATATTTGCATAGAGAAATGGAAAGCATTGGTGAACGTTTTGTTATTGTCGACATTCTTTCTTACTTTTTATCATCTCCATGTAGATTGACATGATATTATACGTAGAATATATAAGATCGTTTTACTTTTTCATTCTTTATCCTTTCGTCTTTAATCTTTACTAATTATGTGTTACTGTGTGAATCTGATATTGAAGATTACGTTCCCTTCTCTGTCTCCGTCTTTCCCAGTTACGTTGATATTCGATGTTTTATTGCGTATCTTGCAAATGTCCTCTCCTGGAATTCCTTTGGAAGCTAATTCCTTCAGTTTTATGCATTGTACCTCTTTCTTCACATACTCTTTAATTCTTATGCTTACATATTCGTTTGTTTTTTGATTAAAACCTTGTTGTAGAACAGTTTCGTTTCTTATTAGATAATTCTATTACAATGATTACCTTATTTTATTTTTCCTTGCTCTTTAGCATATCATGAGCATATGAATAGCATTTTAATTGTCTTGTATACCTTTTATTAGGAATATTATTGCTACTATATATATTCTCTTCATGATTACATTTCTAAGGTTGAACTTTATAACTTTTTAATATATCTTGTATAAATTTGACTGCTATGCTTTTCTTTCAACACTATTTTTATGGTAATCTTATAAAATATATGTATTGAAAATAAGAATAGTATATTCTTGTGCAATAATTGTTAGAAAAAAATATTACATTAATATATTTATTCATAGAAATGTATCTATATGCTTAAAATGCTTTACTGTTATACCTCAAAATTTTATTTATTACTACATCTAACATTAATATTGCTATTATTACTACTATTATCTGAATCATGAAAAGTGTTTTACCGAAACATGTGATTGAGTAATTACTACAAAGGTAATTATGTTTGGAGTAATCTATATAACATGCTGAAATAAGTCATAATTTAAACAATGAACTAAATAAGGCGATAAACTTGTTTGATAGTCTACTACACACTACAAAGACCAAGAAAATGACTTAAATGTTATTTAAGCGTAAACAATAATTCGATAAAATAAAGCTCAGAAATTAAGATAATGTTTTACTTATATATATCTTTAACTTGCATAATAGTGAGAAAATCTAATGACTAAGAGAAAATTAACGATTTCTCATATGGAGAAAAGAGAACATTATGATCTAAGGAAGATTCTGTTACATGATTAATTGGAACTTCCAAAACACTGCCTTGTAGTTGCACAAACTATGTATCAGAAACTAGTAGTAATGTTTCTGCTTTTCGAATTCATTTCTTCAGTGCTCTTTACTTTAATCAGTTGCAAGATCCTTTCTAAATCTTAAGTAAAACTGAAAGAAATATACTTTGATGATTACACTGAGAACCATATGAAGTAGTGAATTAATTGCAGCTGAATTGATAGTTTGTCTGACTTACCTATAACCGAATCTTTTCACCATTGTCCATAGGATTACTAAACAGTTAAATATGAACACCCGAATCTTAACTGAGAAGAAAGAGAAGAGGATAGACTGTGGAAGAGAACTTAGAAACAAATATAAATAAATAAAATTAAGGTAGAAACAAATATAGATAATTGTAATTTAAATAGAACATGAAGTCATAAAACTTTCTTTGAATCTATTACAGTGTTGCACAACAGATATTCGATTGTTGCATTCTAATCAAGTTTCCCTGTCATCATGATTTGATTAAATTGATTGGTAAGTAACAGTATTGATACTTTTATTTTGTACAATTTACAAATGAAATTTATCAACGGAAAATTGTGTCAAAAGTGCAAATCCATAGATAAATGATAAAAATATTTTTTCTTCCAAGTTACTAGTTTTTCTTAGCGTCTGTAGCAACACTATGAACTTAAGTCTTAACATTTAACTAAATGTCTTTAATTTAATTCCTAGTCTTTACTCATTAATTTCCTTCCGTAATAACTATTACATCATTTCAATTCAAGTAATATTCCCAACATACTTGCAAACTTAATTATATTCCTATTTTTTCCGTAATTTCAAAACACATGAAAACTCTTTCGATTTTGAAGACAATACAAAATTACTTATATTTAAAAATGAATGTGTTAACTTGCCGATAAGATTTGTCTAAAAACATATAATGTGGTTAAACTTTTTTAGCTAAAATAGTATCAAGTATTATTTTCTAATGAAATTTAACAATTTGTCTTTTCATTCTGCTAGTTTACAATATTTTTCTTGTCTTACTAATTACTATTATTATTTGTTCTTAGTGTTAATTTTTTGTACAACGAAGTTCATAATTTTCCTATTTTAACTTTTCACTTTTTTTAAAACTTTTTGTGATTAACTTTCTACTTTCACTTAACATTCCTGTTTTTTATTTGCTTTAACATTTTTCTTACATTTTGTTTTTACTTTTCTGTTTAAAAATTATTTTTTTTAATTTTCTAACTTCCGATTTCACCTTTTAACATTTTTAAATTTTGTTTTTACACTTTGTTTTCAATTTCCATTATTTGTTTTAATTTTCTGTTTTAATTTTTTACTTTTTCAACTTTTTTGTTTTAACATTTTTCTTTTTGAGTTATTTTTGTTTTTACTTTCTAACTTTTCTGTTTAAACTATAACATTTTGTAACTAACCTTTCGTTTGAACTCTTGTTTTATTCTTTTAACTTACTTTTTTGTTTTTACATCTTTTGTTTTCGGGTTTTTAAGTTTTCTGTTTAAAATTTATAACATTTTTTAGTAGTCACTTTTCGTTTCAACATTTTTTTTTCATGTCAATTTTTTCTATTAACTTTTTGGGTTTTAACTTTTGTATTACAATATACTTTAATTTCTCTAAGTGCAATGTGAAAAAACTTTCAGTAACTTTTATTGTTACAACGTTGACAACAATTTTCTACTATCGTTTGTGTAGTCAACTTTTGTCACTATAGTTAGCCATAACTTATATTTTGTTAGTATTAAACTGTGTTTTATTTTGGTTGAAGTTCAGTAATCTTTCAATTAATATTTATAAAGGTGTAAAAATTTACAATTTTTCATGTGCGTTTAATTTTTATTCGTGTAGTCTTTTGTTTATGATAGAGTAAAACATTTTCTATAAAATCAGAAACATGTTTTACAGGAAACAATATAACCCCATGAAACTAAAAATAAAATGTATTAATCAATTTGAACTATCATTAACTTAAATTGAAAATGCTATTATTATAATTAAAGAATGATACTAAGAAATATGTCATGTGTTGTTTCTCTATATTAAATATTTATTGTGCATATAGCGTTTATTTTACGGGAACGAATAAGTTATAATTTATCGGAAACTACGGGGTCGTTTCCCGATACTTTTATTATCTTCGGCAAACTTCAACTACTTTGGCTTATAAACTTTGTATTTAAAATATTACCTTTGGTAATAACTTTTCTTTTTGAAATTTTGTATCATCGCTTCGTTAATGTTCGTGTTTTCACTTCGGGAAAGTTCGGGCCTTCAGCTGGAGAATATTCGAGTCTTCACTTCAAGTATATTCGGGTCTTTACTTCGGGTATGTTCGGGTTTTGACTTCGGGAATGTTCGGGTCTTTACTTCGGGTATGTTCGGGTTTTGACTTCGGGAATGTTCGGGTCTTTACTTCGGGTATGTTCGGGTTTTGACTTCGGGAATGTTCGGTTATTTTCGGAATCTCGTGAGTGTATAAAATGTGCATGTCTCTGTTGAAATTTCAGTATATGTCTGCGCTTCAAAGTAGTATCTACTATACATTCCTTGTGATATTTTGTAATTCACCGAACGTCAAAGTTACCCTTTATCGGAAAGTTCAGGAGCATTTTCCGATACTTCAGTCATCCTCGGTAAATAACTGATTTTGTATCGTAGAACTTTCACTGTTACTCTATCAATGTACAGTCTTGTTACGCTTAAATTCAGCTGATACAGTGTTTAGCTTAAATTCTACACGTAAATCAGAAATCTAATGTAATAAGATAAAATATAATCAGTAAGTAAGAGAATTGACTTAAATTAGTGTATATGTTGATGGTTGAATTTAATTCTATTTCGACGCAAAGTCAACAATAAATTCTTTCTTTTTCTTATAGATTAGTTCTCATTACGAATCAAGAAAGGGCTATTCAGTTCACTAATATCATCAAGTACTAACGTAAGTATTTGTTTGATGTTTTAGACATACACTTATATTTTGCATCAAATTTTATTTTTATATTTGATTAAAATTACAACTTGTTCCCTTACGTAGTTAATATTTTAATTACTATTATCGTTCTAATTACTGTTCAATTCTTATTACCATTACGAATTTGAGAAATATTTTGATTAATATAGCATATATTACTCGCTTATCATGTTTTGAAATATTGTTCTCAAGTAAGTGATTAATTTATTTTTACAGATGGACGCCATTTGTACAATCAATACCATATTGGATTTCATAGAGGAGTGAGACTACTTTGACGCTGAAGAGGTTTTTTTCACTTGGGAAATTGTGACGCGATGCCATGCCACTGGTGTTAGAGTTGACAATCTTAAATATTTTAAATTGCGGCGTGCGTTATATATTCACTACTATGAAACTCAAGATGTTGTCCTGAACAGTTGTAAGACTGCAAAAGATATCATTGATCTCCATGAAGCTGGATTTTTTAAACATGGAGAAATAAGGGTGCGCGTGAAAAGGTAATGCAATTCATATCGGATGATAAAATTTCTGATTTAACTCTGACTTTGTTGAATATATGAGGGACACTGTGAATTCTCCAAATCCTACGTCAGACACAGAGTTTGGTACGATTCCATCAACATCTTCATTGTACGGTACTGGTGGTAAACAATCTGATTTTCATGTTGTCAAAAGTACATCTAAGCATTACTCCTACTTTGGTTTAACTATTAGGCCTGATGCTAAACTTATCAAAGATCCGGAAACGCACATTCGGAACCTATTTGATTTCGTTATAGACAATACGCTTAATGATGTTGACAATGACACGTATGTTGGTATAACTATTGAAAGTTCTGCTTGTAATCTAAACAAACAAATATTCATGTCATGGCGACTCAAAGCGCAATTAAACCCTGATGTACTCTTCTCTATAGTGGAGAACACGTTAAATAGTAACGAAGAGTTTCTTTTCGCAAATGAAGTTACTTTTAAAGTACATATCGTTGATCCTCGTAAAGGAAGAGGACGAATTCGTGATAGTAAAAAATATGCTAATTTAATTACTTACCTAGAACAAAATGTAATTTCTGTGGAAAACGATGTGTACTGTCTTCCCAAAAGCATTATTCTTGGGAAGACTAAAGCTGATCATAATCGTCAACAATTGTATCGTCTTAAGACTAACCCAAAACGATTGTTAAGGCAAGCCAAAATTCTATGTGCAGATGTAGAAGTAGATTTTGTGAATAAGAATGGGTGTACTTTAGATGACGTAAAAAAGTTTCAAAATCATCTGTTACCTGATTACCAAGTTATTGTTTACGAGAAAAATGTTATGACTCGAGAATTTAATGTATTATATCCCGGGATCCACGCTGGAAAACAAATTTATATTTTATATGAAGATCAACATTATCAGTTGATTACAAACATTAGATCACTCTTAGGGAAACGAGGATACTGTCATCATTGTTTAGAATCTTACCATCATGTACAAGATCACAAATGTGTATTCAAGTGCACTTACTGTGAAAAATATCATGAAGTGTCTTCCTCAGACAATATAAAACGCGAATGTACAGATTGTCAGAGATTGTTTCCTAGGGAAGAATGCTATATAAATCATAAAAGTGTAACAGGAAATGGGAAGAGTGTATGTAACAACGTGAAAGTTTGTATGGAATGTTGTGTTTTATATGATATTCGGCGCCGAAGATCTACACACACATGTGATGAACAATTTTGTAAAACGTGCTATAATCATGTCGAGCGCGATCACGTATGTTTCGTTCAAAAAGCAACACCATCTTATGTAAACGCATTTTTGTATATTATATTTGATGTAGAGACGATGTTACTCGATAAGAATGATCGTGATGAACAAGAACACACTGTTACTTTAGTACACGTAATGCATCTTTGTACAGATTGCAAGAGCAAATCCTTAGATGATCCATGCCTAAAATGCGGAAATAAAGATGGAAGTCGCGAGTTTTCCTTTAAGAGCATGGAAGACTTTATACGTCACGTACTCATGGATCGACCCGCCTTTAAATCAATCATAGTATTATCTCATAATGGCAGTAAGTATATGATATGATTTTTGCGGCTAAGACATTGATCGAATGTCAACATCTTTCACCTTCAATAATAGCACAGGGACACAAAATTATTGAGATGAGATTAGGAAATAAAATTATTTTTAGGGATAGTTTCCTGTATATGGGTATCAAATTATCTGCACTAACAAAGACATTAGGCTTAAATCAAAATTTAAAGAAGGGATATTTTCCATACCTATTTAATACAGAGAAAAACCAAAATTATGTAGGAAACATTCCTGAATTACATTACTTTGACCCAGATTCACGAAGTCCGGAAGAACGACTAGAATTAATAAGTTGGCACAAAGAGTGTGTAGATAATAACATGCAGTACGATCTGCAAAAGGAAATGTACGATTACTGCCGCAATGACGTTAAAATCTTAGCGGAGGCAGTGATTAAGTTCTCTGATCTAATAGAGGAAAAAACTGGTGGTCTCCAATGCTTTATATCTGCTAGCACAATTGCAAGTACTTCAATGTTAACTTATCGATTATTGCATTTACCTGAAAATACTATACCAATTATTCCACCCCTTGGATTTGATCATCTTGACCGACAAAGTCTAAAAGCGTTGCAATGGTTACGATATATGGAACGTACCAGAGGTACAAAAATCGAATATTCCGCAAACGGATTGGAAAGACGTTTCGGTAAATACAAAGTCGATGGGTACGAGAGTAAAACAAACACAGTTTTTGAATTTCATGGATGTTTTTGGCATGGGTGTAAAATTTGTTATGTTAATCTTCGTCATACAAGTCTTGATTCATCTTCAAATCATCGTACAACCATGCAAGATCGATATGAATCAACGATCACAAAAATCGAGTACTTAAAAAGACGAAAATTTAATGTTATTGAAATATGGGAATGCGAATGGGACGCCAAAGTAAATTCAGACAAAACAATACAATATTTTATTAAAGATCAATGTGATGATCTTGTTGATCATCTTGTCCCTAAAGAAAGTTTTCACGGTGGCCGTGTAGAATGCTATAAGGCACTGCATGAATGTAATGATGACGAAACTATCTCATACCTAGATGTTACTAGTCTTTACCCCTGGGTAATGGCTCGTAAACCTCTCCCAATAGGCAAGCCAAATATTCACAAGGGATCATTTTTTCCAGACATTGAAAAAATCCATGGTCTGGTAAAATGTACTGCTCTTCCACCATCCAATTTATATTTTCCAATCCTTCCTTACACATGGAATGGAAAATTATTATTTGGTCTGTCGATCATGCATGCAGGAAAATAATATTGACGAATGTACACATTGTGAAAGTGATCGCGCCATTACAAGTACGTTTTGTACCCCTGAATTACATAGAGCACTGAAATGCGGATACAAAATACTGGAAATAAAAGAAATTTGGGAATTTGAGCTTATGGGATCTGAAGATGGGCATTCAAATAGTTTGTTTCGTAATTATGTAAATACATTCCTTCAAATGAAACAGGAAGCTTCAGGCTTTCCTGCAGAATGCACTACAAAAGAAAAACAGGAAGAGTACATTAAAAAATATTTCAGGCATGAGGGGATAAATTATGAGAACATAGAGTACAATCCCGGATTAAGATATATTTCGAAAATATTTTTGAATTCGCTGTACGGGAAATGGGGGCAAAGAACAGATCTTTCACAATCTGAAATCCTCGATACTCCCGAAAAATTTATGTCGTATCTATATGCACCACAATATGAGGTGCAGTCTGTAATACCTATAGAAGAGAAACATTTAATTGTAACATATAAAGACAGAGAAAATGAAAACAAACCAAACAAATTTTCCAATGTTGTCCTTGCAGCATTCATAACATCATGGGCGAGGCTTAAACTTCACGATCTACTGACTACTGTTGGACCTGACAACGTTCTGTACTGTGACACAGACAGTATTATATTTGTTCAACCACGACATGAGAAATCCAAACTTAGAATAGGGTCTTACTTAGGAGAATTAACAAACAAGGTTCCAGAAGGATGGGAAATAGATGTCTTTATAGGGTGTGGAGCAAAGAAATATGCTTACAGAATGAAAAATATTCAAACTGGAGAGTTCGATTACGTGCATAAAATTAGAGGAATTACTTTAGATTCTAGGGCACGTCAAGTAATTACTTTTGAGCATTATTATAATTTAGTAAAAGAAAAAATTAAAAGTAAAACATTGTTAAATCCACGTAAAATTACTCGTAAACCTGGATTTATTATAGTTACAAGACCTGAAACTAAAATGCATAGAGTAGTAAACAACAAGAGACGACGGTTAAATCCCCACAGTAAGACAGACTATAGAACACTACCTTATGGATACAAAAGTTAAACTTTGCTAAGTTATAACCACGCATGTATGTAAATTTTCATCTATAACCAATGAAAAATTTAATTTTACACATGTAAAAAAATGAAAATGTTTGTGATAATGATACCTGTTGATTCAACTTGATAATATTTTGTATATGATATAATATAAGATTACATGGACATTTTCATGTGTTAACATAAAATACTTAGCATAATTAATATTATTGTTACCCTACTGTGCAACATTATTATATGTGTATAAGTATTATCTTGATTACCGAATGTATGTACCTTAAATTGTACTCATAATGTTAAATGACAAGCACATATTGTATATTATTAATTACTAAACTTATGTACTTTATATACGTATATTATTCAAGGTAAGACTCATTGTTTGAATAACAGCATATGCAACTTTTTTTTACTTTCTATCAATATAATTTCAATAAAAAGCATGCAACTTGTAAAATATGGTTTTATTTATTTCAACCTCATAATATTCAAACATTTATATTATTTTTCAAACAATTTATTCTAAGTCTATATACAAATTGAAATGATTCTTCATTAAAAACCATATTTATGCAAAAGGTCAACATCGCACAAAATACTTGTGGAATTACGTAAAGATCGTACAAAATACGATAATTTCTACCAAACAATTACAAAGAAGAATAATTAATATTTCTTACAAATCAATTTCATATATAAATATAAGAGAGTACAAAGCGGTTAAATTAAGCAGGTTTAACCTTGGAAATGGTGCTCAAATAAGAAAGTTCCGCGCGACACATCCGGAAAGGGTGAGTATGAAAGGTAAGAAAGCTTTACACATGCATTATTATCAAGAATACTATCATACCTAACGTAATATCACAACTTTGATTCAAATAAAGGGTATATTACAACACTTTCATACTTTAATGACAGTCCGACAATGAAATTACATACGCGGAATGCTAGGTTATATAAAAGTAATGAGAGTGTATATCTTCAAGGTTACTTACATACAAAAAGTAACACAGTAATGAAACTGTTAGTACAAAAAAAACTAAATATTTCAATGTTACATACGCAAAGTAATGAGACTACAGTCCGGCACAGCATAATTACATGTCAGTAATTGTACCTAAAGTACCGCTAAAAAAGCCGTAATAATTCAATTACAATTGAACCTTTGTACTTCAATTTATTACTTCAATGAGAGTACTTAGAGTAATCAAAATATTCATTACTTTAACGACAGTATGTACATAGAGTACCTAGAGTAATTAAAGTGTAAGTACTTAGAGTACTTAGTGTATGTACTGAAACTAATTGAAAAAGGTAGAAACACTAATTGAAAATGGAATACGGATGTACACTATTCTACTGTCGCTGACTTGATGAAGCTAATCAAAACTATCTATTAGTCAACAGTTGTCCCTAGCTTACTTGTTTTGAAATGTATTTGTTAAGTTAGTTACGTCATTGGTTAACGCTCACAAACTCAGTCCTTTCTATACATATTTTAAATGAAGGATCTCAGTTCATTAATTTGCGCAAGGAAACAATTTATGAAAACTGATTAACACTACGTAAGAATTAAAAAGAGCATACTGATTTACTGATTACCTATGACCAGGGACGTACACAGAGGGTGGGTCCTGGGTGTCCGGACCCCGCCCGAAATCAGGACTTTTTGTAAATTTAGTCTAATTTTAGGGACAATTTTTAATATAATTTAATCTGAAATTGTGTTTGGAGTCCCCGATAAGCTTTGGACCCCTCCCGAAATAAATTCCTGCGTACATCCGTGCCTATGACACAGAAAAGAAATATATATGTAAGCAACAGTGCTGGCACACTGAAGGAATGTTCCTTCGAAGAAAGGGCAATAGTTTCCCTCATTGGCTAATCTTATTAACGTAGAATAAGTGTTAGTCTTCATTCAGGTCTTATTAATTTCTACTGTCTCTAGTTAATGTCACTTAGATAGTTACGAGGACTCTCCAGAAAATGCCAGACGTTTTGGCGTATCGCGGCAGTGGGTGGGGCTAGAGTCGCCATCTTGGCGTCAGAACGTTGCCACACTCAGAACCCATCCAGCTGTAGTAACGTGAGGACTGTGACGCTCTTACTGTGCTTTCTGTGACGTGTTACCATGTGCGCTGCAATAGAAAATCCCGCCTCTTTGAGGTGCCTTCTGTGATTAATTTTTGTTGGCAAATAACCATAAGCCAATTGAAATCCATCGTCAATTGTGTGAAGGTGTTTTTTTTTTACGACAACGCACGTCCACACGGCCAAGCGCACCCGAAAACTCTTGGATGAGAGGTGTTCGATCATCTATCAGAAAGCCTGGATTTGGCGCCAAGCGACTGCCACCTCTTCCCAGCAACGAAGACACGCCTCGCTACACAACGCTTTGATACCGATGCCGAACTGCATGCCAGTGTAAGTCAGTGGTTGAAATTCCAGGCGACGGGATTGAAAAACGTATGCCACGGTATGATAAGTGCTTAATTTGCATGGTGATTATGTGCAAAAACAGCTTAATGTGTATAATAAAATTTGGTTTGTTCATTCTGTTCCTTTTTTTAAATTTCAAAACCTCTGTTACTTTTTTTTTTATTTCAAAACGTCTGTTACTTTTTTAAATTTCCAAACGTCTGTTACTTATTTAAATTTCAAAACGTCTGTTACTTTTTTAAATTTCAAAACGTCTGTTACTTTTTTTTAAATTTCAAAACGTCTGTTACTTTTTTAAATTTCAAAACGTATGTTACTTTTTTTAGTTTCAAAACGTCTGTTACTTACTGGACAGGCTTCGTATAATCGAGCTGACATTGGATACGTAAATTGAGATGTATGTGCGTCATTTATCAAATACAGGACGGAACAATACCTTTTTAGACTGTCTACAAAAACATTATCACAAATATTTTGTTCGAATCATATGATTCCCTAAATGTTTATTTAGTTTCTTTTCTGCAGGAAAACTTCTACCACAAACTTTACAGTGAAATGTTTTCTTCGATGTATGATTTCTCACATGTTTGTTCCAGGAGCTGTTATCACTGAAACGTCTGGAACATATATGACACTCATATGGTTTCTCTCCGGTGTGAATGCGAATGTGTTTCTTCCAGTCGCTGGACTTATTGAACGCTTTGGAACACCAGGAGCACTGATAACGAAACAGATTTTCACCAGTCTTAAATGTCGTCTTAATGATGCCTCCGCCGAATCCGGAATGGATTGCTAAGTCTTTTTCCCTGAAAAGAGAAAGTAAATTTTTATATCTCCTCTTAACTCATATTATTTATCGAATTGGCAATATAATATAAAGGTAACCAAGAAAGTTTTGTCGCTTTTTGCGGAGGTCTGTGTTCAATTGGCCCTCATACCGTGAGTTGAATGCGAATGGAGATAAGGCGAAAGCCAGCTATTGGTGTGGGTATATTCAACATACTACCTGGTTGTGACAGTTCAGTTACACCGTGAACTTGTGTAAGGAGAGTGTGAACATGGGACCTCCACAGAGCGTCATAAAGGCGTGTACGATGTAGGAGTTCAAACTGGGATCAAACGCCGCTGCAGCGCACAGTGACCGGAAACTAAAAAAACCGGACAAAAATAGTTCATTCCGAGACAATGGAAGTTGATAGACGTTTCTCTATTGTCTATACGTAATTTTCATTTATAAATCGATTGCAACTACTACGAAAGTGATTCGAAGAAACCCTGCTACAATACGTGTAATTATATATACAGGGTGGTCCAAACGTGTGGAAACCCCTCGCATAAAAGTCAAATACTGCAAAATTTAACCAAAGGAACAATGTAGGGGAGTACACAGAACAATGAAAGCTGCCATCTTGAAATCCACCATCGTGAATCATACATACAGTTTATAAATTGAAAACACAAATGTTGATGCCTTATGTGAATTGAATATCGCTACCCAGTACGAAGTTATGACAGGTGTTAATATGCATCCAATAAGCGGTTACAAGTTCAATGTACTCTGTTTTTAATTGTATGTGCAGCTAATAAAAAGATGATGGAAAACAAATGTGAGTTTGGCCTTAGGATACAAAATTAAAGTTCGTGGTTTTGCACTCGCACCATCTTCGAAGAAACACTAATACTTACTGGAATGTAATTTAGTTTAGGATTACGTCGTTTCGATAAGATATACTGCTGCACTGACGTGTAATATCAGCAGCTCCACATGACTGATAGCTTATCTACAATATATGAGGCTTTCACTACAATTTTGGGGGGCGCGGTGGCTCAGTGGTAGAGCGTTCACCTATGGTGCTTGGGGTCCCGGGTTCGATCCCAGCTCCTGCCAAGTGAACTTTGTGGTGGACAAACACCGTGCTCGTGGGTTTTCTCGGGGTTCTCCCGTTTCCTCCCACTTTCTTCATTCCACCATTTCACTCATCTCTCATCATCACCGTCTCCTTTAGCCTAACCGGCATAACCGTGGGACGTAAAACTCACAGATTTCATTCATTTTTCATTTCATTTCACTACAATTTTGATTCAAGGACAAAGGACAATACAAATTACGTACAAGACAACATGCCTTTTCCTTTTGTAAGGTTCAGATAGTGGATCTCGATTGCGATCACAACATCACTCATGACGCATTTGCAGTTAGATAGGGCTGAGTACTCCAGCTGCACTTGGCTGCAGCTACTTCCAATGCTCAACCTTTGTACTGCTCATGGTCAACTCAATAAACCTTATTTTGCAGATAAGCAAGGATAAGCTTAGACTGCAGAGCTACTAACATCAGAGCACATGTAACTTTTCGGTAACATTAACAAATCTATCATATTAATGATATGACAATGGATAACAAATAAAATTCTTCACTAAACACACAGTATTTGAGTCCAATGAATTACTTAACCACTTTCATCGACCTCAGAAATGATATAAATGGTTAAAACATCATATTGTTTGGTACATTTTTTACTATTTTTTTGGCATTTTTATTTATTCATGTTTACATGCATTTTATGGACAGCGAAAACATTCCTATGTCCTGAAACTCCGGGTTTGGAAGCAGCAGAGATACTTAAAATCAAACATTAATATCGATTTTATAGGCGGCGAAGCTGACAAAATCGATTTTTGACCGCTTTTTTCCAGTTTCCGACCGCTGTGCAGCGGGACGGAAGATATGCCAGGCCTTTAATGAGGGTATTGTGACTACGCGGACAGTGCAGCAGTGGTTTAACAAGTTTAAGGACGCTGAGGAAACACTCGAAGACGCATCACGGTGAATTTGTTTCCCAAGCATGGTGGTCAACTGATTATCGTTCGATTTTTTTTTTTTAATTGTGGTGCAGTGTAGTTGAATAACTGTACAGTGTTCTTGAATGCTTACTCGAAATAATCGGTGCGCTTTCAGTCCGCCAAGCGCCAATGAAACTGTTGTTTTTTAATGAAATTTCTTTGGTTTATGAAAGTGTAAATTTAGTGAAAATAATTGTTTTTCTTTAAAGTCTCTGAATAAGTTGTTCCGTATAATGCTCTGTCTTTTAACAGTTTACAATCTGGTGGCACAGAAATTAGCGATTAGAAGAAAAGAAAGAAGACAGTGTAAAGAGTAGCTCTTGCTGATATTTTGGACTAGTGTGTGTGTGTGTGTGAAGGATGCTGAGTTAATACTGCAAGTCATTGCAAAACTTTTATTTGATTTACTCATATTAATCTCTAAGCAGCCATCTTATTGAATAAAATGTGCCACGAAAAATAAAGAAAGTAGAACACAATTAATTGCACAAAGGTGCATATTAGTGTACTACGTATAAGTGTTAAAGATTGTCATAATTTCAGAAACGATAAGTCTCTATTTCATGAAAAGATGCAACACAGAAAGAATAACTTCTAGAACATTCGAGAGAAAGTGAGTAGTGACGAGATTACCAGCTTTAGCGGAGTTATGGTTGCCTGGACCTTCTTAGGAGTTGGATGTGTGTAGCTTACGCTCTGGTCAAATAAAGGGTATCGGCTTCACAGTACAGGAACGCTATGAAAGAGCAATCCGGAACACTACGAAAGAACTATGGATACTTCGAAATATATAATTGATCGTTGAAAAAATAGTTTTTTCGTATTCGACAGGTGCGTAGTCAGCGGATCTGAGAAAACGGGGCAAAAATCGAAGAAATCTGCAAAGTGAGTGTAAAAAACAAATTAATCTTGTTACATGTGAACTACTTAGCACACAACAAGAATATTAACCAACCAATAAATAGGTAAAATGTTAAATTACTTTTGATTTAGTATCTTCTTTAGTAAACGGTTTTTTATCTTAAAAATATATGAATAGTAGTTTCTATGTGTTGTTCATGCAGGGGAAGAATAGTGCAATTACTATTGCCTTTTCTTTCTCTAGCAGCCACCAGATCAACTTGAAATTGCTTAGTCTCGAACTATGGTGTTACGGTTTTGGATTTATTCCTTCCGTGAGTCATTACTTCTAGAGGACCTGCTCGGTTTACATAGCTTTACCGCATCTTCTCGTTAGTTCGGTTCTTAACTGACTAGTTAGAAATTGGGGTATTGGGCTGTGCTTATTTGGTGTTCCCAGAGCTGTGACTGTAGCTTACACTTTACCAGGAAAGTACGGACACAATGTTGCATTAACTGATTTTACACAATTGCGCTCGCGCCAGGTTATGGCTATGTGCTCCTCCCCCCACTTCCGTGCAAGCACGTCTCACTCTGGCCACTTGGGGTACTTTTGGAACTTACTTTCTGGATGGACCTCGCACATAATAGACGATAAATACCATATTTTTGAAGAAAAAAAAATAATATTTGTATGATAGATTAAATGACAAAAGGATTTCAAAAATACAAACTGTACGGAATTCTTGTACACGTAACAAAACGAACAGAAGTGTAAATTTTACGATATTATTAAGGATTTAACTAAAGAAAAAATGTCAAAAGATGATACATATACTCCATTATAGTTTGCAAGATTTCAACATTGGATTCCCGTAGTTTGGAAGGTTCCAATATTTGTTCCCCATAGTTTGGAAGGTTTCAATATTGCATTCCCATAGTTTGGAAGGTTTCAATATTGCACGCCCATAGTTTGGAAGGTTTCAATATTGCATTCTCATAACGTGGAAGCTTCAAATATTGGACCTCCATAGTTTGGAACTTTTAATATTGAGTTGTCATAGTTTGAAAATCCACCATTATTTCATATTGTGAAACGGGACCTACTTGTCTAGTTATTAAATTCCTTGTATTGTTTGGGGCCGCGGTGGCTCAGTGGTAGAGCGTTCACCTTTGGTGCTTGGGGTCCCGAGTTCGATCCCAGCCCCCGCCAAGTGAACTTTGTGGTGGACAAACACCGTGTGCGTGGGTTTTCTCGGGGTTCTCCCGTTTCCTCCCACTTTCTTCATTCCACCATTTCATTCATTACTCATCATCACCGTCTCCTTTAGCCTAACCGGCATAACCGTGGGACGTAAAACTTAAAGATTTCATTTCATTTTTTTTCCTTGTATTGTTTGTTAGAGTCAAAAAAACATCTAGACCTTCAAGATAATCTGCGATTCTGTCCTTTTTGTCTTATGATTACATTTTCATTTTGTTTCTTTACAAAAAAGTATAAAGAACTTGTTAATTTAAAAGTCGTGTACTTGAACAGTATTGGATCACTTTGAACTCATGAAAATAAAAAAATAAATACCTTGTATAGCGCTGTTAATCAGTTGATCCGTCTTTGTATTAAACACCCGCGCTATGTAAAACCGCGTTCTTCCAGGTCTAATTACAAGTAAATTTTATCATTAAAAAATAAAATAAAATAAAATAAAAAAGAGCCAAACTCGCGTTATACAAGGTATTCAAGAAAATAAACTAAAAAAAAAAAAAAAAATCAGCAGTACAATAATGATTTTATTCACTTCGTTTACCAAAAGACTGTATACTAATTTCATATATGCATCTAAAATGCTACGCATGGAGCAGCCTTTGTTAGAGCGACCTTTTTAATATTACATTTACACGTAGGAAGGAGGGTGTAATCTTCTGCTAGTAACTTCTGTTCTCGAAGATAATGATTTTGGCATTACACAAACATTATTTACATCATACTTACTGTTATTTTTGTATATATAATAATGCATCGCGTATATTGGACAGCACTATCTAATGGTAACTGGGCAAATAAAACAATTTAAGTCTTATTAAATACTAAAAATTTTATATCAAAAATTCATAAAATGGATTACAAAATAAAGAAATCTTTAATCTGCAAAAGTTCATTAGGTATATATATATAAATTTGATATAGTTACATTATTTTGTATGTATAACAAAATTTGAGTATTTATTTGGTCATTATTTAATACTAGCAAATTTATTAGTGATTGCACCGTGTCCCATTTTTCCATACAGACTTGATAAAAAACTTTCTCTAGGTTTTGATGTTATTTTACATTGAAAAAGGATAAGATTAATTATTCCTTTCGTTTCCTCATATCAATAAATTAGGTCGTCCCCGCGTCGTAATTTGTATAAGGTCGACTAATCCATTAAAGTGGATGTTACTGATGATGTGATGTCGATATACAGTATGTTTACTTTTTCTTCCATATCCTGTTTCTAAGATGTGTTCAGATATATCTTTGTATCATTTTCCAACGACTCATTATCCGAACCTATCTTTTTCTTTGCTGGAATTTAATGCTACCCTTATTTTGTTTCATTCTGTTGATTTATATATATATATGTCATGGATTGTTGGCTGTGGATGGAGGTTAATACGGGTTGCACTTCCATGGAAGTTACGTGCTCTTCAACAATTTGTGTTCCAGTTTCTTAAACGTTCTCGTTTTCGTCCATCTTAAATCAGTCTGTGCTGGCGCAATCTTACAAATTAGTATTAATCTATATTTACAAACAATATATAAAGGTGATTCAGAAAGTAATAACTTCAAGCCCACTACTTGGCCAATAGTAATGCAAATATTCTGAATTTTGTAATCATTAATGCACTGGTGTTTAAGCTATAGAATGTCACTTGTTTCACCTTCCTATCTCTTCTCGTTCCAAAGTAATGGAGCAATCCATGGCATTCAGTGGTGACGTCCGGTTGAAACAGCTGCTGTCATTGAATTTCTCACTGCAGAAGGTTGTGCGCCCAGGAACATTCATCGCCGGTGACGGGTCATGGATATACCATTACGACCCGGAAACGAAGCGTCAGTCGGAGTACCGCCACATGTCCTCTCCTCCGTCAAAAAAAAATGTAAAGTTGTCCCATCTGCTGGCAAAGTGTTGTTGACATTCTGCCTTATCTTGCCTATAGTCCGGATCTTGCGCCCTGCGACTTTTGGCTCTTCCCCAAACTTAAGGATCACCTTAAGGGCCAACGCTACAGTTGCGACGCGGAGGTAGAAGCAACAGTTTGGCAATAGTGTCGCCAGAAGCTACCACAATTCTTCGCCGACGGAATGAAAAACCTGTTTAGCGTTAGCGCAAGTAAGTTGCTCGTATGGCATATTGAAAAATGATGCCACCATTTGGAGAGGATATTGCACACACAAATATACGTATCACCTTGGAGGCATTACTTCCTGAATCACCCTCGTACAAAGTAGTTTCCATCCATTTTGTGTACCAAGCACTGTTTCGCATTTTTATATTTCATTATACCATAAAAAGTACTGTAACAAGCAGTTTTTAATATAATCACTTTCACGTTTTTTCTTTCTTGTCTTTCCAACTGTCACGCATATAAATGCATACATACATAGGTTTTTTTTAAATTACTATACACTTTTTTTAGCATGCTCGATATTTTTGTCAATTTTATTTTCTAAGAAAGAATGAGCAAAACAGTATATTTATCAGACACTTTCGTATGAATGTGTTATTTGAATAGGAACGTCTATAAAAGCTGCCGTTTATTATATAGAATATATAGACTTTTACATACCTTGCATTATTTTATTTGAATTTGAACCTAGTATTTCCCTTGTTTACACTGCAGGTTTCATCTGGGGGTATACTTTTAAATAAAATATCAAGATTCTATTTACATACTTGCCGCTCTGTTTTCTTCTTTGTATTTGAAGTTAATTTTTAACTTCAGCTCCAAAATTCTTCTCACTATCTTAGAATACAAGCAAGAAGACAGAGTGGCAAGTATACAAAAAGAATCTTGGATATTTTCTTCAGAGTTCTACCGTTGGATAAAGCTTTCAGTGAAAGGGAGGAAAATATTGGGTTCAAATTCAAACAAAACAAAGTATGTAAAATATATGATTGCGTTAACAAAGTGAAAACATATATTATGCCGTTTATTAACTACAAATATGTTGTTAACAAAAAGACAAAAATGATTAAACAGGGTGTCTACTAAATTTGCAAAATGAAATTTCGTGATTTTTTCTTGGCCTTTTCTTTACCAAATCATAAAATTTCCTAACATTTTCAATAGCGAATTCGGGTGGGAATTCGGCCGAATTTTCATCCATGCGATAGAAACGTACTTTGCTTCTGATTTGGTAGCGTCTAAAGCCGACCATAGACATTTTAGGTTGTAAATTTTGACGTTTTACAGAACAAAATTTTCCAATCTGTACTTACACTTGCACAGTTAAAAAAAAATCGTAACCCAAACGCTAAATTTCATGACTTTTCGTGACTTTCATGACCGTTTTCTGATTTCGTGACATTCGTGACTTTCGTGACCGATAGACACCCTGTTAAACAATGTAAATAACAATAACAGAATCGGTTCTGGAATATACTATTGAAATATATATTTTATATAAATTCGCAAACTTTGGCAATTACGAGGGAGGATCAAAAACTAAGGTTACAAGGCCGAAATTTCAAGGTCTTTTCAGCATGTCGCAGAATGGTGTAGAAAGTGACAACTCGCGCACGTATACAGCCCAGAGAACCACGAAATTGTTGAAGCAGTTTCGCTTGGACATCATCGACCACCCTCCTTACAGACCGGACCTCGCTCCAAGCGACTTTCACCTGTTCCCGTACCTGAAGGAGCGCCTAGGAGTCCGTCGTTTCGCTTCAGACGAAGAAGGGAAAACACTTCGTGATAACATGTCTGAACACGCAAGGACAGGAAATCTTCAAACTCATCCCATGATACGACAAGTGCCTCAACTGATATGGAGACTATGTCGAAAAATAACTTAATGTATGTACTATCTGTTGGCTGTATTGGTTGTATGAAATAATATATACACGTTTCACTGCAGGCTTTGTAACCTTACTTTCCGATAAGCCCTCGTATTTACTAAAAGTTATGTACTTTGGTCAGATTTTATTTTTTTAATTAAGGCAATAAAATATCATTTAATATGACGTTTAAAAAACTAAATCTAATTAACAAAAATGTCAAGTATATGCAGATATAACACGGAAATAGGAACATCAGAACATGTTGTTCTTCAAGAGATCTATACAATAATAAGTGTTAATCAACGAATAAACTCACAAAACAACTTGAATATGCAGCCTTCAAGAATACATAAAAAAATTAGGAACTACTACCATGAAATACAGTAAAATAATTAATGTTTTGCACACGAGAAAATAACATTCAAATATACACATATATACATTTTCCTGACGGTTAACAAAACAAGCAAAAAAAAAAAAAAAAAAAAAGTCTGCTTAAACCCATTATAACAAGCCTTTAATCAAATGCTAACATAAGCCTCCAGCGATATATTCATACATAGATATATGAAAAATGCATTACAATTATATACGATTTTGAAACTAACAACAACTAGGCGTTCTAGCTGCGCCTGAAGTAAATACAACGCAGCAGCAGCAGCAGCAGTAGTAGTAGTAGTAGTAGTAGTAGTTGTTGTTGTTGTTGTTGTTGTTGGTGGTGGTGGTTTGTTTGTTAGGTAGGTAGGTATGTTAGTTAAGTTTATTAGTTAGTGAATTAAATTTATTTATTAATTGTTAATCATCACCTTCTTGTTGTTGGTAAGTATTCGCAGGGAATGCACATGCTCAAAGTTCTCCCAGGTAGAAAAATGTGAAGTACCACACTATTTCATTTATATTTTGTGGGTGTTCATTGTTGTTCACCTTTTAATTTATATTTTTTGTTCCTGTTTTGGTCGAATCAGTTATTCGAGTGAATAGTGACTTTCCGTTATTTTCTTGTAAAGATGTTACTATTTCTGTGCATTTAACACTGACTTGCGAGAAGTGTGAGTTCTTGGCACGTTTTTTTTTTTTTTTTTTTTCCAACGTGCATCGTGACAGATGAACAGAAGAATAGAGTTCTTGAATTCTATCTTAAGCATAATAATAATATCAGTTTCCCTGTAAAGTTTGAATCAAATGTATTTTCCGTAAATGCTTCATCAGTTGCGTTTCCAATAGAAAACTACGATTACACATTGAACACTTAAAAGATTCCTTGGATGCATGACGTAAGTAATGCTTTTGCAAGTGTCCAAGTTGACGAAATGCTTTACTGCATACATCACAAATAAATGGTCTTTCCCCCGTGTGTATTCTCTTATGCACAAGTAAATTAGAATTGTTTTTAAATATTTTGGAGCACTCGTCACAACTAAATACACGAGAACTACCAGTCGAAGATCTTACATTAGCAGCTTTTTCGCCCGTGTGGATTGTCTTATGCGCAAATAAACCATCCTTCCTCTCAAACGTTTTGGAACACTTGTCTCCTCCAAATACTATAAAATCACCAGTTGAAGATCTCATATCAGCAGCTGTTTCGCCCGTGTGGATTGTCTTATGCGCAAATAAACCATCCCTCCTCTCAAACGTTTCGGAACACTTGTCCCCTCCAAATACAATAAAATCACCAGTTGAAGAGCTCATATCAGCAGCTGTTTCGCCCGTGTGGATTGTCTTATGCGCAAATAAACCATCCCTCCTCTCAAACGTTTCGGAACACCTGTCCCCTCCAAATACAATAAAATCACCAGTTGAAGATCTGACATCAGCAGCTGTTTCGCCCGTGTGGATTGTCTTATGCGCAAATAAACCATCCTTCCTCTCAAACGTTTTGGAACACTTGTCTCCTCCAAATACAATAAAATCACCAGTTGAAGATCTCATATCAGCAGCTTTTTCGCCCATATGTGTTGTCTTATGCGCAAGTAAACCATCCATCCTCTTAAACGTTTCGGAACACTTATCCCCTCCAAATACAATAAAATCACCAGTTGAAGATCTCATATCAGCAGCTGTTTCGCCCGTGTGGATTGTCTTATGCGCATATGAACCATCCCTCCTCTCAAACGTTTCGGAACACTTGTCTCCTCCAAATACAATAAAATCACCAGTTGAAGATCTCATATCAGCAGCTTTTTCGCCCATATGTGTTGTCTTATGCGCAAGTAAACCATCCATTTTCTTAAACGTTTCGGAACACTTGTCCCCTCCAAATACAGTAAAATCACCAGTTGAAGATCTGACATCAGCAGCTTTTTCGCCCATATGTGTTGTCTTATGCGCAAGTAAACCATCCATCCTCTTAAATGTTTCGGAACACTTGTCCCCTCCAAATACAATAAAATCACCAGTTGAAGATCTCATATCAGCAGCTTTTTCGCCCAAATGTGTTGTCTTATGCGCAAGTAAACCATCCATCCTCTTAAACGTTTCGGAACACTTATCCCCTCCAAATACAATAAAATCACCAGTTAAAGATCTGACATCAGCAGCTTTTTCGCCCGTGTGTATTGTCTTATGCTCACGTAAATCATCCTTCCTCTTAAACGTTTTGGAACACTCATCACAGCCAAATACAAGAGAATCATCTTCAGCAACATTTCTAACAACTGGAATATATTTGTTTGATAGAGTGTTTGTCAGAGGTTCAATGCAATGTGGACTATGCATATTTTCAAACATATGTTTATCCAACTCAGCTCTCCTAAAACGAATGAGAAATGGCAATGTCATAAATGATGTAGCACGACATGCAGAGCGAAGCACTAATGTTTTATTGAACAATAATTTCTTAAAAATAATAAATCGACTCATGCGTATCAAAAGACAAGGAGCAGTATCAAAACCAGGATTCATCTTCAGGGTTATACCTTCTGTGAACTGCTTTACCGTGAATAAATACCCATTAACGGTTATTATATAGCTAGACCCGAAGAAAGACTACAGAAGATGATTGACAAAATAGTTGACACTGGGAAACTACAGTATATGGAATGGAAATCAACATCGAAAAGTCGAAAGTCATGAGAATATCTCGTGGAAATTCATCCTTACGGGTCAGAGTAGAACAAAGGGTACTTGAAGAGTTCGACCATTTCAAATATCTGGAAAGTATTTTGACGAAAGATGCGTACTGCACCGAAGAGATCAGGTCGAGAATTTCCATAGCCAAAAAGCAATGAATAAGAAAAAATCATTCTTAATTAGCAGGCTTAATATTGGACTAGGAAGAAATTGGTCAAGTGCTATATATAGAATATTGGACTTTATGATTCTGAGACTTGGACATTACAGAAGTTAGAGAAGAAGTATTTAGAGAGCTTCGAAATATGGTGTTGGAGGAAGAGGGAGAAGATAAAACGGACAGAAAGAGTAACAAACGAAGATGTTTTAAAACGGATAGGAGAGAAGAGGATGCTTCTAGCCACCAGCCTTCGTAGAAAGGCCAATTGGATTAAACACATTTTGCGAAGAAATTTTCTTCTTCATACCGCCATAGAAGGAAAGATGGAAGGAAAGCGAGAAATAGGAAGAAAAAGAACACAAGTGATCAATGATTTGAAAAACAGAAGAAAATATTGGGCGTTAAAAGAGGAAGCTGAAAATCAAGAAATATGTTAAGAAATATTTCCAGGCCCAAACTGAAAATTAAAAAGAAGAAAAGAAAAAAAATTTCTCATTAGTCCCAGGACCCTCCAAAAGGCAGAATATTTAATAGTAATACTAAAGCATTTAATACATTACACCACTAAATTCTTCTGCTCTTCAGTACTGATCCTAGGTTTATCTTTCTTCCCTTGATATTCAGAAATGGGAAGAGTTTGGTTGATCGAGTTCACACAATACGGTACCAAGCACAAGTACTTCTGTTTAGTAGAAACCGTTAAATTGTTAAACAAGCTGCATCCTTTACCATACACAAAAACAAACTGTGGCCAAGAGGTAAAGACTTTCTATATGCTAATATTGACTTTAAAGGTTATTACTACCAGCTCAAATATGGAAATGACGATACTTTACATAAAACCACAATTTAGTATAAGTATTTCATTTTTTTTTTCATTAAAAAAAAATACTAAGCTTTCCCTGTATATAAATATTCGGCTACTTGAGGGTTTCCAGTTACTCTTAATATACAGAAATATCTATAGCTGTCATGATTTTACTACTACTACTACTGATAATAATAATAATAAAAAAAATTATAAACAATTCCGTAAACTAGCACACATAAACAGCAGAACAATCATAGCCCCAACAAGGTTGTAACTTATTTGGAGAGCAGAATTCCCCGAGTTTTCCAAGTCATGACTTACAGATTTTCTGGTCTATATGTAATGTAAAAAACCTATTTTTTTTTACAACTACGGGTTTCTCATCTATTATGTATATACATACATATATATATACGAGGGTCATTGCAAAAGTCATGCAACAATTTTTTTCTCAAAAGTAACGAATTAAAAAATTCTGAAATATGCAAATGGAAGGTTAGTTCATATATAAACATTGCATGTAGAGAGATGGATGAACACACACACCACTATAAAGATATAGAACGAGAGGAAAGACAAAAATTTGTGTTGTTCAAATGTATTTTACTCTCAATTACAACAGCACACAATAATACAGGGCAGGAAAACGTACTTGTGACATCTTAAAGTCCTTGCCATCTTGTGGATTCTTGGGGAGACTCCTGATTACATGGAATGCACGTAGTTTGTAATGTACTATTGTATACAGTTGCAATTGGCAGAAACACTTTTAAAACGACAATATTTTTTCCGTCTTTTTTCTCGTGCTATATCTTTATGGTGGTGTGTGTGTTCATCCATCTCCCTACATGTAATGTTTATATATGAACTAACCTTCCATTTGCATGTTTCAAAACTTTTTAATTCGTTACCATTTTCTAGAAAAAGAATAGTTGACACGGCTTTTGCAATGATCCTTGTATATGTATAGTGTTTGTGTGTGTAGGGCAGTTTTGCAAAACAAGCTCCTTTATTTTATAATAATAATAATAAAAAATTATACCAAATAGCCGGGCGCGGCAAAGAGAGAAATAAGTTCTAAGAGGTAAAATTCTGTACATAAAATTCCCTGACTTGTCAGGTGTTTTCGCTTTTCATGAAATTCCTTCACTTTTCCAGGACTTCTTACGAGTAAGCTGAATTCCCTGACTTTTCCAGATTGATGGGAACTACGATCAAGTATACAAATAATATGTAATAAATAAACCTCTCCAAGTGCTCTATTCAACATCGATTGTATGTGCCCTAGTGAGTAGCGCGTATATCCTATTGATTAGCGTTGTTCATTATTTCGAGTTCGATTCCCGACGGGAGAGCACTAAATAATTAAAAACGCATTATGGTGGGTTGGATTCCTTTAAACTGTAGGTCAACATCTCATAAAACCTAGCTGCTGAACAGGGGCGCTAAACTTGTGCAAACACGAAAAATCGAATATTTATATATACGTATATCTATATATACTAGCCCTCGGCTAGCCGAAGACTTCGCCCCCGAACCCCCGCATTTTCTCGGCCTACGATCTCGCACGTCTCATATCCCTAATGCATGTCTAATCTTAAGGGATTTCGAGCTTTAGCCACATTATTATAACAATTGCAGCCCCACACTTTTCTTCCCGCCTTTTATATTCCCTTCTAAGAGAAACATCATAAATCTCTGAAATATGTCTTTACTTAATATGACTCTATTCTTAAGGGATGAAAAGAATATTTTAACAATTGCAAACTCAATCCTTTTTTTTTTTTTCTTTCTTTTTGCCTTATCATTCCGCCATGGCATGTTCGTGTAGTCTAGTTCGCAGGTGAATAAATCTGCGTGTTCGTTAGTATAATATATTTGTATTATATTATTAATATGTAAGTTATTTGTCAATAACTTGGTATTAGAAAATAAATTCTTGTGTGAACCATCTCACCAATGAACACTACAGGGCGAGAAAGGGAAGCTGCGTTACCTCAGACACTTTTGAAATGAATAACTTATCTCTGTTTTAACTGTGAAGCGAAGACATATTTTTAAACGAAATTATGAAATAAATCAAAATGAGAAAGAAATCTTGCAGTTTAACGTTCCACGATTATTTCTTTTCATGCTAAGGAAGACGATGAGTAAGGCAAATGAAAGATGATGGGAGAATTAGTAGAATGACAATGTGGGAGGAAACGGGACTATACCGAGAAAATTCCACAGACAACGATAATCAATGTACTCCCTTTTAGTCCTACATTTTCATTTCACTAATTTTTCATTACCATTCATTCTTTTTAATCATCCATCTCCATTAGGCTAAAGGGAATAACCGTAGAACGCTAAACTGGTAGATCTCATTTTCATTTCATTTCTAATAGAAGAGAGCTTTCTTGGGTTGCTGTCAGCTGTAAATCTATTCCTACAGTTTATCAGTAGAAAAATCTACAACTATATACATATATATATATATATATATATATATATTACTTGGTATTCTTCATTCTTGGTTTTTACTAACGAGTAACATTTTTTTTAGTCATTCATTTATTTGTAATTTTCTGTGATATATTTGCAGTGACGCCATTCTAACAATAAGCAAGAAAAATTACTACCTGGAGATGTCGTTTAGAAAAGAGATTGAAATCCATACAACAAAATAAAATAAAAGAAAGAATAAAGAAAAGAAAAAAAAGAAATAAACTATACAAAAATGCAAGGAAATGCATTAAAAATTCACAAAATAATGAAAGTAATAAACGTGAAATTGTAAGGGTTTTGCTATCACTAGAACAAAGATAATAATTAGGTATAAATATTTTTTTCACAGATATATTTATTATTAGCCTGAAATAATGTTTTATCTATGGGAATTCTTCCCAATGCTGCAAAAAAAAGTTACTATAAATTATAAAACACATCACAACTATGAAGTGTAGTACTTTTAAGCATATACATTTCCTAAACAAAACTGCAGCTTTTTCTCACGTATACCCTTGACCAGAAAGCAATATAGAAAGAAGAATAGATTTGGGTATACCCTTGACTAGAAGAAAAGATTTATGTAGAATATCTGAAAGATATAATTGAACGTCTTCTGAACATTTCAAGAAAATAATTTTCCTTGATGATATAAATATTGGATTACATGTAAAATAGTTACATTTCAGAAATGTATTTCACAGCTAAGAGTAAGTATTATATTCTGTAATTGGGATTCATTATGAATATCAATAAGTAACCGGACTGTCACTGACAATGATAATGGAAACTAAGGTAATATGTACATTTATAAGGATAAGCGTAGCACTGATACTTGTACATTTGTTTCAGTAGTAATTTCAAAGACAGAAGAACATCTTTTTTTTTTTTAATGCGCTTCTGTTCACAAAAAAAAACCTTTTATACACATGGAGAATGATCAGCTTTGTGGTTGTCGAGTATTTTTTTCTATTTTTTTTCTTTCTTTTTAACCACTTAGCGCTGAACTTTTAAGCACAAAAACTTTCCGAGAATTGTATATGTACTTTTTTTTTATTTTACATTTTAAATCTATCATAAATGTGTTCTTTTATGATCAATTATAAATTTTCATTGAGAGCTAAATTTTGAGTGTTATAGCAGCTGGAAAACCTACTTCCGGATTATCGCAGGTTCTTTGCGGCCGTTAAAAATACAATAACTGTAAAAATTAAAATGAAAAATGTACTGGAAAAATATGCTACTTCTGGCTTTTAAAAAAGATGTAAAAAATAGCCATTTGTTACTGAACAGAAACAAAGCAAAAAGTACTATTTAATAAACCGCTCGAAAGAACGTGTAACGCTAAAATCCCTGGCTGCGATAACACTGAAGAATAGGAAGAGTAACATACTTTCCCCTTGTGAAATGAAATGAAACCTTTAAGTTTTACTTCCCACAGTTATGCCGGCTATGCTAAAGGAGACGGTGATGATGAGAAATGAATGAAATGGTGGAATGAAGAAAGTGGAAGAACTCCGAGAAAACTCATGCACACGGTGTTTGTCTACCACAAAGTTCACTTGGTGCGAGCTGGAATCGATCCAAGGACCCCTTGCACCAGAGGTGAACGCTCTGCTATCGCGCCCCCACACTTCCACTTTGTGTTAACTCAATAAACTATAGGGTAACAAGTTTGAATCTAGTGTAAAAAGCCGCACCGTGCAATGATTTATATTATCAGGAATGTAAGAAAAAAATGCCGGAAATAATTCAACTTAATCCGGACGAGGTGGTTCTGGAGCGAGCGAGCGAGCAAGCAAGCAAGCAAGCAAGCAAGCGAGCGAGCGTGGCCAACGACTTACTCGCAGAGGTGCCTCTTCAAAACATAACGGAGATCGTGTAGCTTTTCTCGGTTCTTTCGCACTTCAACAGTTGATTTTGTCCCGTTGACAAGTGAAAAAAATCCCTATTTCTCACGATCGTTTAATTAAATTAAAATACTCTTTTCTTAATTTTTCGTTGGGCGTTAACACACGACTTGCACACCCAGAGAAGACGCTACTGGTAGGTACTTACTTACTTTCGTAACAATTTTTATAGAGGTGGGTACTTCAGATAATGTGACCGGAGCGAAACTCCCTCTATAAAAATTGTTACGAAAGTACCGCAGGATTTTGAAACATGGATATTTGGATAGGGCACATATTAGTTCCTAAGTGAAGTCTTGACCCGACTACGGTGGGTCCCATAGTATTGGAGCTATGAACCTCTGAAATTAATTTTTTTTTTTTTTTCATGTTTTCGGCAGCCTATAACTCCGAAAGGAAGCATTTGTGCACCCAGGTTGGTCTATACTTTTTGTCTTATTTTGGTGTCAGGAATCACCTCCCAAACGTTGTCGGTGTTGTTTTAGAACACCTTGTGTATATATAGCGAGTGTTCTAATAATGGCGTCGAACGCTATTATTCAGGTCAAAATGAAGCGAAAATGCTATGTAATGATACACGGTTCAGGGCCTCCTTCAGTCGCTACGGGAAATCAATATTTCACTGTGTGGCAATCGCACATTAACTTAGAAACATTACATTGCTCCAACATCATGCAGTTACACCCATTGTTACGATAATAAGTGGTGTTAGTATGAGCGTCTATACATCTGCCATCTGGAATGAATCCATGTAACTATTTGATGGATTGGTACATCTCCTCTGAGGTCTGTGACGTTGCCACATAATGCAATCCGTGTCTCCATACGAAGACCCGAAAGATATACAATTATATATATTTTTCGCTTTGACTTGCTTTGTACTCCGTGGGCGCCATTTTTAGAACACCTGATATATACATATTTCTAACAACAATCAATGTATTTAAAAGTGTGTTTTTAGTTAAACGATAAATCTCAGAAAAGTGGGGGCGGTATAACCCACCGCAAGCAAAAATGCAGAGATAGACACAGAGTACAGAAGTAAGACTAGTTATTTCTACTTACCCCTCCATGTTTCTAACATCCATAGTATCATTGTTTATATGTCCTCTTCCATCAGCTGAATTTAAACCACTGAAAAAACTGTGTTCAGCAAATGGCACTTCACCACTGTTTATTTCCTCAGACATGACAATTTCATCATTATTGTTTGAAGCTTCTCTACTCTTGTCAGGTGAAGTTTTCCGTGTAGGACGGTGCACGTTGTCATCTACGGGTCTAGTCGTTTTTTCAACCTCACATTTATCCTGTGAACTTTTCATATCACCTGTATCCTTCGATTTAATTACTACACCCTCAGGTTCTCCAACCGTCCTCACTTCATGGGCTGTGTCCAAAGGTTCCTTATCAAGCAGAGGATATTCGCCATCGAAGTTCTGACACGGTCGGACGGAAAGCTACAATGAAACTCAAGTTATATTTGCACATTCTCATCAGCATTCCCTATTAACTCCAACTACACTGTATTTTTCTTATGTTATTATTTATTAGTATTGGGTTAGTTTGTAAAATTGACATTGTTACAAATCAGGGATCCCACTCTCTTTACCAAAAAAATTTCCAGGACGTTTCTAGGACAAATCACCAATTTTCCAGGACTTCGACACAGGAAGATATCACAGGATTGCAACTGTAGGTTCAAAACTCACTATAGTGAAATGAAAAGTAGGTAGCGTATGCAGTGAATATTAATGCAAGTACAGTATTAATAGAGAATAATTAAATACAAAAAGCGGAGCGTAATGTGCTGTTTTTTTTTTTTCGGTGGCCTCCCAACTCCCTTTATTGCCATCCAATCCACCCACATCCAGTCCATGTATTTTCACTCTTTTTACATGACATTTTAATTGTGCACCGAACAAATTTACAAACAATTAGGGGTTGAGTTTCATATGGTTATGACGTTGTCACAAATAGGATTCATATGACATTTATGGAAGAGTAAGTACTGTTGCGAAAATAAGACTGATTATGCAGGGTTGATACTGGTTGTACAAAGCACAGTTTCTGGAAGATAGTGCTAGTGAAGACAGCATCCAAGAATGGGTTGACAGACTAGTGAATGAAAGAAGAAGAGAGATGTTCTCCCAGCCAACCACCTTGTTGGAAGAAAGAAAGCCCATCAACCACCCACACATGCAGGATCATGACAAATTATTATTCAGCATAAAAACAGAGCAATCAATTAAAATCTTCAGTATAATTATCAAAAATCTGGCATTCAGTATTTCTGTAAATTTCAAGGACAGAAATGCATTTTCAAGGACATTTCCAGGATTTCCAGGACGAGCGGGAACCCTGTACAAATACTTTGCTTAAGAGGCCCCATCTCGGGCGAAATTAAAATACCACTAATTTTACAGTAATTACGTGAATCTGAAAATAGATAAAAGATAATCGAAAAGTGGAACAAAATCTCGCTAGACAATATTATTTTACCTGAGATACCGTTATCACGACTCACTTATTTGCTTTCGATTCCCAGCATTAGAAAATCGGCATTTATTTTCGCGTTTATAAATGGCTGCAAGCGGAAAGCTACTAGGTGACTTGTGATAACGGTACCTCATGCAAAATAGTATTGTCTAGCGAGCTTTTGTTCCGCATTTTTATTATCTTTTATCTATTTGAACATATCACATAATTACTGTAAAATTGCCGGCACTTTAATTTCGCAGTGATTATGCCTCTTAATGTTTTGATAAAATGTATATTGAATACTTAATAAAACTGTACTTTCCAAAAACATGCACATTATAAAAATGAAGGAAAGTTTCGTTAAATCAGGTACATAGAAACAGGTATAGAAGTCGTTAAAACATTAAGCGATTTTTTTATATGGACCGCACGGTAAAATTTTAAAGGCACAGATTTAAGATTTGTTGGTACCTACGATTTCAAGACACAGTTTTAAATGTTGTCATTTTTCTTACTCCAAGTATGTTTACGAATGAAGAGATAAACAAACACAGGTGAAACAGGTGACAAATCAGCTTAATGTTTTATTAATTACTACTATGGATGGGCAAAACAGATTTTCTTTTTATAAAAACCGATAACCTATTTCTAGAACGCGTTATACATGCGAGAACACAGCACCCATTCTCTTACTGCGCACTAATATTTTCAATATGAAATAGAATTAACCAATTACACAGGGCTGCAAATTGAAAAAAAGTTCATGTTGTTTTTCGATTAATAGGTGAACTTAATTCTTTGTTCCTAGCTGATTACGAATAATGAATTCGTTTTTCCCTGTCACATAAGGTTTTCTTACAAATCAATGTCAAAATTTGGGCCTTCTTCCGTATTCAATACTGCTTTATTATACCTTATTTCTTATCTTCTAGCAGACTAAATAGCTTATTATGCTAAATAACTGAACATGTTTTGTTTAATGTGAATGCAGACAGACAAAGAAAAGAATATAAGATTCTCTGCACATACAGATTACTACATATATACATATAATATGGAAATATATACATAAATATATATACGTTGTAAAATGGAAATCAACACAGTCATATAACATACTTATTTTTCACATCTTTTTAGCAAGCTTTCTCTTATAAGCTTTCCTAATTTTCTTGTGAAGTTTCTCTGTGCAATGTACAACAGTAGTAATCCATCATGCTAACACTCCAAAGTGCCTGATACCTTTTCTCCATATCCCTCATGTCTTGGTGGAACCGTTTGCCTTGTTCCTCACTTAATTTTCCGAGATTTGGTGGAAAGTAATCAAGATAAGAATGCAAAAATGCAACTTGAGATTCATGTTGCAACCCAGTTCTTGAAATTTAAGTAATACATTCTCAACAACTACCTGTAATCAATACTTTTGTGGTACCGCAGGAATTTCACCACCACGCTTTTAAATGTTATCCAAGCATCCCTTTCAGCATTAGTCATTGTTGCAAGTTTTTATCCTGCATTAACTTCCTAATGTCTGGACCAACGAAGACACCTTCTTGCACTTTGGCACATTAAAGTGAAGAATAATTTGTTGCATATGAACTTGAAACATTCGCCTTTCTTGTCGAGTGCCTTAACAAATTGTTTCATCAATCCTAATTTTATGTGAAGAGGAGGAAGTATAACTTTCTCAGGACTGACTAAATTTTGTTGAATGATCTTTTTGATCTCTCGTTCAGTGTTTTCCGTAATGACCAGTGTTTCCTTCCCCAGTGGTCATTTCGTGTCCTACTATCCCACTCGCAGATGTAACATGGTATTTTTGTATACCCACCTTGTTGCCCAAGTACAATGCTCAAAATCTTCAAATCTCCACACAACACCCAACCATGTGCGTCGTATTTAATTTTATTAAGAATAAATTGCACATTGTCATATGTTTCTTTTAATGACACAGAATGAGCAAAAGGAACTGAGTGGGACTTATTTCCATTATGTAACAGAACAAATTTTAAACTTGTTTTATTTGAGTCAATGAATAATCTCCAATCACTAGAAAGGCAAGGGAAATTTAACCTGATCAACAAACCTGACACACAACAAAACACGACAGAACCTTCTTTTGAAAAATACTGCACAAATTATTTTTCCCGATATCTGTACCAGGAAAATGTTCCACAGGCCAGCAAGTTATTTTCAGTAAGTCTGGAACCAAGAAGGTCAGCAAATTCTTTAGACAAATTTATGTCTCTAACTAGATCATAGAGCTGGCGTTGAGTGAGTGGTATAAGGTCACGAGATCCGCTAGGGAGGTTGTAAACTTCATCTTCTATTTCACTATTTTCCACTGAATCACTGTACGAACTAGGATCACTTAGGCCTACAAACTCAAGAATTGATGGAGGTGTCGGAACAGGCAAGTCTAGGCCGTGCAGCACAGGTCTCATTGCAGAGGGAACATTGGGATACACTATCTTTGTCTTGTTTCGAGTATTGTGTCCTACAATTTCAGAGGAACAGAAGTAGCAATGATCGCTGTGGTTTTTGGGTTCTCTCCCCACCATTGGTACTGCGAATGGCATAGATGACCGCTTTCCAGTGCTGCAGTTCCGCAACGATTCCACACAAGATCTACACAGATTGTGTGGAGTCCACGATTTATCTTGATCTCCAAGTTCCATACGGAAGTATGCGAAATATGCCCTTCTTACAAAATCTGTAATATTCTGTCTCTGTTTGTGTGGAACAAATTCACCACAGATGTAACAAAATAAATCTGGTCTATTCTTACAACCACGAGATGCCATGGCAACACAGTATTCAACGAACTACAAAAGAGAACTAGTCCTAGATATTAACACTTCATACTATTGAAGCACATCTAAGACTTGCGATAATTAAATATGAAATTTATTTGAAATGAGATAACAAGGTTTGATATAGAAATATTTTAAATATTCATGCAGGTAAATTTTCGTTAATTTAATTAAATTAAACTTCCTTAAATTTAAAACACATTCATTGTTATTACCGCATGGATACTATCACCACGTTGTTGTGACATCTAGCGTCAATCAATTGAATTACACTTAAACATGCATGCCGCAATCAACATATATAAATCGTGAATTGTAAGAAATTCTTACGTGATATGAAAAAACTAGTACCAGTTTCGGTTTCAGCATGTTCAAATACATATAAAACACCCAAAATTATAAAAGCAACAGAACCTATGCGGCCCTGTGTTATTAGTCGTAAAGAAAACAATATGATAGGAAGATATTCAATTACTGAAAAATGTTTTATGAAAGATAGCCACAGAAATGAATGAACATTTGTATAAATAGAGATATAGTTTGTATAATATTAGAAACCACTTTACTTCAACATTTGGCGTGACAGAGCCCTCTTGTCTTAACAATAAATATGAGCGCAGAAGTTCTTCAGATTGGTGACACATTTCTTTGAAGTCATAAAACGCATCCAGTCTTGCAACGCAAAAGGTACATATATAATTCGGCAAAGAATCGTTTTCAGCCACCTGAAATAAAGAAAATGCAAAGTGACATTTATGAATAAAATTTATCCTACTTCATCCTAAACTTTAGCTAATATATCCTACTTATGGTAAACAAGATTTTTCGTTTAAAATCATTTGTGGACAATCAAAGTTAAACTTCCACCAACAATTGTCCCTTATTTCTGTCACTTTAATATTGTTGGTCATAGAAGGTGAATGGAACGTAGAAAGGATTTATCAACAAATTTATGTTAACAAAAGACTTTATAAAATGTAAAGAATTGCTATGTAATCCCGTCTGTGAATTCGCTTTATCTGATAAAGATAACTTAGTTTACACAACGAGTTCTCTCATTGTACACAAGCACGCATTGACAGATTTCATCGTATGAAAGAATTCCTAGCACAGCGGATGCCTTTCAAGATCTTCCGAAAAAAAAAAAACGTAAGAAAAAAATAAAAATTTATCGCCAGTCGACTTGATTTCACACTTAAAGCTGGAAAGTTGCTTTTAACGCTGTTCGTTTTTCCTTTGGAAAGAAATACTGGACATGAGACAGTGTCTGTCAAGAGTTCGTCCATGCATAGATATGCTTTGCAAAAATCGCCAGTGACAAATATCTCACTCGTATTAAGTTTGCCGTCTTCTTATATTTCTAATGGTAATATACCTTTCTCATATTCCTCCTTAAGAGTCATAAGTTTCTTTTATGTTAATATGTTTCTATTCAAGAGTCTTAACATAATTCGTTTGCCACATTTGTACCTCATAGTTGTTGGATAATTTTTTTTTAAATGTATTTTTTGTGTATTTGCTTTTTCACATCTAGGAAAAAAATGCGGTGGCTCAGTGGTAGAGCGTTCACCTCTGGTGCTTGGGGTCTCGGGTTCAAACCCTGCTCCCGCCACGTGAACTTTGTGGTGGACAAACACCGTGTGCGTGGGTTTTCTCGAGGTTCTCCCGTTTCCTCCCACTTCCTTCACTCCACCATTTTATTCATCTCATTATCACCGTCTCCTTTAGCCTAACCAGCATAATTGTGGGACGTAAAACTCAAAGATTTCATTTCATTTCATTAGAATAACTTCACACTCACAAACAGCTATTGATAATGCCTTTACGAATATAGAAAAAAATGAAATGAAATCTTTAAGTTTTACGTCCCATGGTTATACCGGTTAGGCTAAAGGAGACGGTGATGATGAATAATGAATGAAATGGTGGAATGAAGAAAGTGGGAGGAAACGGGAGAACCCCGAGAAAACCCACGCGCACGGTGTTTGTTCACCACAAAGCTCACTTGGCGGGGGCTGGGATCGAACCCGGGACCCCAAGCACCAGAGGTGAACGCTCTACCATTGAGCCACCGCGGCCCGTTACGAATATAGAGTACGAAAACTTTCAATACTAGATACCTGATGGTCACTCTGACCATACGTGTCAATTACTGAAAATTAGACTAGAAGCTAAATTTAATCACAACAATAAAACAATTACCTGTAGGTCTTAAAGCGCAAAAAATATTAGTAAATTTCTAAACTTACTTGAGAAAGAAAAGTGGGAAGATAAAAAAGACAATATTGACAAATTCTTTGAATACTTTTCCAATATCCTTCTAAATGTTTTCGAAAAATGCTTTCCGAAAGTAAAGCGCAAAAGCTCAAACAGGAGTTATAAAGGGTGAATAACGCCATAAATCAAACAATATAGTAAACTAAAACGCCAACTTCTTAGACATACACAAAGTTCGGTAGGACAGAAATCTAATATTAAGTTATTTGTAAGCCAATACAAGAAAATGATACGAAATGTCAAACTCACTTTTTCTCACACAAAATTGCAACTGCACAAAGTAAATCTAAAGCTTTATGGGAAGTGGCAAGATCTTTAATTTCATCTCTGATGTAGCAATGGATATAAAGGAAAGCATGTAATTGATATTTTTGTTGATTTATCTAAGGCGTTCGATTCTATAGAGCATGGAATTTTGCTAGAAAAATTGTATTCTTATGGCATCAGAGGCAAACAATTGGATAAAGTCGTATTCATCTGAACGTAATCAAACTGTTGGCATCTGTAAAGAGGTAAATGGCAGAAGAAAAATGCTTAAATGATCTATAATGAAAGTAAAAAAGGAGTACCACAAGGATCAATATTGGGTCCTCTTTTGTTTGTTGTATATATTAATGATTTGGTTAACAGTCTAGGCTGTGTGAAGTCAACATTGTATGCTGATGGTATAAATGTTCTTGTCAGTGGAGACTCAGTAAATGAAGCAGAAAGGCTCACTACAAAGACGCTAACAAAAATTATGAGTTGGTTAAACATGAATAAATTAACTATGAATTTAGGAAAAACTAACATTGTCAAATTTCGATATCCGGGCCAGAGAAATGAACTTGTAACAATAACTGTAGACACTGTAGAATTATGTCAAACAACATCTATTAAATTTCTAGGAGTATATATTAATGAAGATTTAACATGGAATACTCATGTTGAATACATTAATACTAAACTCAGTTCACTCTGCTTTGCATTCCGTAGGTTGCAAGGAAGCTGTCATGTCCTTATATTATAGCAAAGTTTTTTCAATAATAAACTATGGTGTTATACTCTGGGGGAATTCGAGAATAAGTGCTAGTACATTCCGAATACAGAAAAAAATATTAGAATAATGATCAGTATGCCTGAACGATCCTCATGTAAAATGTTTTTAAAAAATCTAAATTATTGACATTCCATAGTTTATATATATATCGCAGAATTATGTATGTAATCGAACACAAGGATTTATTTACATTAGCTAATACGATACACTCATACAATATTAGGCGGAATTGTAATATGTATAGTATCCAGTAGAACTATGCAAATTTTAGCAAAACTGTATATATGAATTGTATAGAATTATATAACAAATTACCAACAAAGTATAAGGACATTAAAGAAAAACGGATATTCAGAAATACTCCGTTACAAAAAAGCTATTACTCTGTGGAAACTTATCTTACTGATAACATATAGAGAATGTAAACCATATCTGACAACTGTGATGCTTAATTGGGGATTGTCTTCATATTGTAAGCTATGAACAGGCAAATAAATATGAATAACGTATAATATTGAATGTAATAAAAACATATTCAAATAATATCAAACTACATATTAATGGAACACTGACTAGCGACCCAATACTCATTTGTGAGGCCCTAAATAAACATTTCAGTGAAGTTGCCCAGATAAGTTGGACCTCAAATACCACAGATGATCTTATCACACTATTAAAAGCGGCTACATCACGAGTACCTGAAATTATGTTTTTCAGGTCTATAACCGAATACGAAATTCTATCCCAATTAAACAAATTGCATGATAATAAAGCCACAGGTGACGAAATCCCGGTAAAAATCAATAAACAAGGTGCCAAGCTACTAGCACCACGCCTTTCTTATTTATTTAATGAATGAATTGTGCAAGGAATCTTCCCTACTAAACTAAAAGTAGCTAAAATTAAAACAATTTCTTAAAAAAGGTAACAAATATTTAGCTGAAAATTATAGACCAATCTCAGTATTACCTGCTTTTAGCAAAGTCCTTGAAAATATAATCAAAACCAGGCTCCTAAATATTTTCATGAAACACGATATTATATTAAAACACCAACACGCTTTTCTCACATGCAAAAGTACTACTTCAGCTACTTTCAGTCTTATTGACAGTATACTGCAAGGACTAAACGAAAAACTTCTAGTACTAGGTATATTCTATGATTTAACTAAAGCTTTTGATCTTGTAAATCATGAAATTCTCCTACAGAAGCTGGAACAATACGGCATAAGAGGCAAGTGATTGACCTCCTGGAGTTCTACTTAAAAGATAGAAAGCAAACAGTAGAAATCACTAATACTTCAAATGGACATTTACAGAATTTCCAATCAACTCTCAGAGAAATCCGACATGGAGTACCTCAAGGCTCCATCCTAGGTCCGCTCCTTTTTCTAATTTATATAAATGATTTACAAACGAACATACCAGATACAAATATAATACTGTATGCGGATGACACCAGTATAATAATAAAAGCTAAGAATATAAATTCATTATCTCTTAAATTTGAAGAGGTTACTGAAACATTAAAAAAAAAAAAAAATAGTTTAGCAGTAACAAAATAGTTTTGAATAACATTAAAATTCAATATATATTTTTTCACACCATTCAACAAGAAAGAAGAAAAGATGACATGATAACAACAATAAACACATGTATGCAACTAGCAAGTGCTACTAAATTCTTAGGAGCTATCATTAATGAAAATCTTTAAATGAGCAAAACATATTCAGGCAGTATCACATAAACTTAACTCAAAATTGTATGCTTTAAGAATATTAAAAGACAGTTTAAACACAAACACTTTCACACAAGTCTACTACGGGCTTATCCATCCACTTCTCAGTTTTGGAATTATTTTCTGCGGTAACTCTGAGGAAAGCTCTGCACTATTTTTAAAACAACAAAGAGCAATACGAATTATAGCAGGTTTAAAGTGTACAAACAGCTGTAAACAATTTTTTAGGAAATTTAAAATACTACCTCTTGCGTCATTGTGTATATATATATATATATGAAATAGTTAGTTTTATCAAAAACATAAACGAGGATCTTCCAACAACACACAGATTTAGTACTAGGAACATTTATAAGAAGTCCTATTTCAAAAGATTAAGCTTAGTCCAGCATGGACCCAGACATATGGGTAACACTACCTACAATAAATTACCAAATGAAATAAAACTTGAAAACAATTACAAGTTGTTTAAGAAAAAGCTAAAAAAAAAAAAAAAAAATACTTAATACAAAACGCGTACTATTCCATAAATGAGTTTCTGCAAGACTAAAAAATGTCGGAAACTGACAAATTAGTTTTTATTTGGCAAATCCTGGTAAATTATGTAAATTTTTAATCTCTTATTAGTTTTTTTTTGTTTTCCTTCACTTAATACTATTTTTGTTATTGTAAACTTTTAATTTTTTTTTTTTTTTTTTTGTAATGTAAAAGTTTTGATGATTTTCTTCACATTAAGTATTATGTACCGATATGTATTATGTATTCCTTTTTATATGTATCATCTTGTGTACTGTACTGAACCCTCCAAATACCATGTATTATGGTTTTATGAACCCTCCAAATACCATGTATTATGGTTTTATGGAGAAAATAAATAAAATAAAATAAAATATACAGAATCCTTCTTCGCTCATGATAAAATTAGGTATACAGTCGAAAGAATTGTGGAACAATTATAATTTCTTCTTATTGTCCTCCTAAAAATTTGTGCTGAACGACATGACAATACTTTACTTAGCATAGATGAAACTGAAGGGAGTCCAAGAAGTAATTCTTGAAAAATAGCAATTTTTCCATGATTTGCATATAAATACACCGTCCGAGTATAAATGAATCTCACAGAGATAGACTAAGCGAAGCTGGGGGTCTATGTGGTTACGCATCCGTAGGATGTTGGTGCTTCATTCATAGCAACTATGATCTAAGCAAGGATAGTGAAAACACACGGCATTATCTATTGCAGTCATAATGATTTGAAACTAGTAATTCTACACTTGTAAAATAAAAATACAACTTTTACATACTGTGCAGATGTAGTATACCGTCAGGAAATAATATATAATACAGTCTGTTTACATATGCACTTATTTATTTCTAAGTCGTATAGCACTTATAACGATTTTATACTAGTAATCCTACACTGTAAAGATAAAATACAGCTACATTACTATGTAACTCAGTCGCCTGAAAAAAAAAAAAAAAAAAAAAAAAGTCTTTTGATGCAATATTCAATTTTATGTAACCTTTGGAGGATGGCATTTAGAATTTCTTCCAACTCGTTTCACAGCTCCAAAACAGAGTACCTTGTTTTAGTCTAAATGGGGGTTAGGTGCTGTATCCCCGCACCAATTTTAGGGAATTTACCGGGTCAACTGGAGAATTTGTTTAAGTTTGTGAGGAAGAAAAGTGAAAGTCAGGTAATGGGAATAGTAAAAGTTAAGAAAGTGACTGTATTTGTTGGTTGTTTTTGATGATCTAAGCGGCGCTGTATGTTGAGGCGGATTGACTATTCCGCGGAGTGTGTACTTGTGTACTTGTTTTACTATACAGATCTATAGATTGCAAAATGTACAGAATAAAATTTGGGAAGTCTTTACTTTGCTCATTTCATGTCGACAATAGAATCAAACAATCCGTGCGGGGCTTCTAACCCGTTCCTACTACTACTACTACTACTGCTGCTACTAATACTACGAATCCGTATAGTAATACTGCACGCCTAATACAACGTAATCTAACGTAACTTAATGTAATCCAATCAAATATAACCGAATGCAGTACATTTTCGTTCTTTATCGGATTTTCAAATTGGTCCGGCGATACAGCACTAATGCCCTAAATTGTGATAAACATAGAAGACAACGAGCCCTGTGGACCTACTAACCCCTTCACTCGCTTTCGCTCGTTCAGCCATATTTTATGAATTATCGGTAAGTAAAACTGGAGATCTTATATGTGCAAGTTTGGGAGAGAAACTGGCCTATGCTTAGCAGAAGGGGTCCAGCTCTTTTCTCTAAAAAATGTTATTATTTTGGTAATTTGTGTTCACATCCGGTTAGTTTAGGGTAGAATTGGTTAGTTTAAGTTAGTTTAGGCTGGTTTAGGTTACGTTAGGTTAGTTTAGTTTATGTTATATTAGTGTAGGAGTCCCGCATAATTTTCCAAAAAATGATAGAATTTCGCTTATTTCTACTAATATTACGTTAGTTTAGGTTACTTCAGGTTAGCTTACGTTAGTTTATGTTAAGTTAGCTTAGATTTGGCTACGTTATGTTACGTCTAAGTACTTGCATCACTCATTTCTCCTGTAAATTTTGTGTTTTTTACGTGCTTCTGGACCCCTTGTACTAAACATACTCCGAGAAACTAAAAGATACCAGTTTTGGAAAATTTGCAGTACCTAAACATAACCTGTATCTGATCTTGTCGTGCAGTTTTACTATGTGGATCCATAGTACAAGTAGTAGTAGTAGAAAGACGAGTAGAAGTAGTAGTAGGAACGGGTTAGAAGCCCCGCAGGAGTTTGTTGGGTTCTATTTTCAACATAAAATGGGCAAATTGACGACTTCCGCAAATTTTTCCGTACATTTTACAATCTGTGGACCCGTATAGTAAAACTGGGATTGAGTATAGCTCGCTCCCCCCAGTGATTTTTAACGAATCATAGTGATTCTAACGATTCATATTAGTTCATAATGAATCGGAATCACAGGCTATCAAGATTTAAGATGTAAATCTTGTGGTATGGAGTTTTAGTATAAGTAATAGTAGCGGTAGTTGTAGTAGTAGCAGCAGCAGTAGTAGTGGTAGTGGTAGTAGTAGTGGTAGTTAGTAGCAATACTAGTAGTAGTAGTAGCAGGAACGGGTTAGAAGCCCCGCAGGGGTTGGTTGAGTTGTTTTCGATATAAGTAGTAGTAGTAGTCGGAGTAGTAGTAATAGTAGTAGTAGTAGTAGCAGCAGCAGCAGCAGTAGTAGTTGTAGTAGCAGTAGTAGTAGTAGTAATAGCAGTAGTAGTAGTAGTAGTGACTCTTCCAGTTCCGGTGACAAAGAACTGGGGGGAGCGGGCTATACACAAACCTAAAACTGCACCGATCTTGTTTCATGTTACGGAAAAAGTTCACTATTAGTTAAACCTGAACATTATAAATTGTTGTTTAGGTATAGCTTTAGTTTTATCATCTTTATTAAGCTGCAACTTATCATAAGCGTAGGAACTAGCGTACTGTAACAACTACTCTAGCAACGGTTTGTTTACCGGTAATCGATACGGCTACGCCCAGTTAAATTCACAGCAGACGACTTTTCGGCATAGAACAGGTGTAACATCCTTTCTTAAAAACTTCTAATGCCTTCACACTAGTAACCCTGCTGTTTATACATATTGACCAGAAATACGATTGAAATGACCTTAAAGTTTTATTTTATATGCAAAAGATTACTATTTTTTAAGACGGATAATTGACAATCTGCACCGTACTTACCATTATAGTTACACAATCAAATATCTTGTGTTTCACGCGTAACTCCTCACCCTCATCACTAAATATATTTACTTTCGCAGTTGTTTTCAATAGACATAATCTACACAAATTGAGGTAGTCATTCTCTATTTTTCTTTTTTTTAACATATGAGTATATATTCCCGCCGAATCCATCACTCACAATATTTCCGATCATTAAAAGTAAAATATACTATCATATAAACAGTTTAAAATCGCGCCTGCCCAGTGTTGCCACAGTCTTAGCTTTGGAGTGGGCTGAAAAATAGTACCAAATTGAAACAAAAAGGGCTGAATTCATCATCTCATACCAGTGTAATATGCCTATATGGCTTTATAACACGAAACTAAAAGAGATAAAGTTCTAGAATACTCAATCCTCCACTTCCAAGAGTTCAAATCATAAAGTGCTCTTTCTAAAAACAATTACGGTACTTTTTAAAAACATCCAAATAGGGGGACTCCGAACAACCGTTGATGAAACTTTTCTCGCACGTACGAAGAATAACAGAGGCCGCAAATTAAAAGGGAAAACAGTTATCATCTTCGATATGAATTGTAAGGAAACCAAACGTGCTTCTATTTCAAAGTGACCAATAATTAAACCAAAACGGTATTATGGCCATATTTCTCGACTCCTTCATGCGCGACGTGGTTGCGCCCATCTAGTGTCATTTGATTTCTGGTATAGTTCGAATTACGAATTTTCCACACAAAATTCGTAGCGTTATGCGGTGCAACGTCTCAGAATGAATGTTCAACAGTATTTTTTGAGTCTAGCACACAGTATCAGTAACGTGAGATGTAGGAAAAGTCTTACTGATACTTTTGAAAATGTGACAAGTATTTGTTAAATGGTGCTGAATTGGGTAGTAGAATTGTACCAACTTTTTCACAAAACGGGCTGAAAATACAGCGTGGTACCAACGGGCCAATGAATGACAGAAAGGGTTGAATTTGGTACAATTGTACCAAGTGTGGCAACACTGCGCCTGCCTGTGGCCTGTGCGGCCTACACTAGGGACGGCCAAAAATTTTCGGATCCGGATCTCGGATTCGAGTCTCAGATCCGGATCTGGATCCGAAATTCGAATCTCAATCTTGATTCGTATTCAAACCTGCATCTGAAATTGTGATGATAAAATTGAATATCTAAAATTCGTTAAAACAGTTTTTTAGGATTCACTGATATGGTAGATTGCTGTGCTTTTAAATGTTTCCATAACACGTTTGTGCTACCTTTGTTCTTTATTATTTTATTTTAACCTTGCAATATTTACATGTTGCACTTTCTGTTGAAGTCTCTTTAGTAAAATGTTTCCAAGTTTGATTTCTTTCCATTTCAGAGTATAGTGAACTGTTTGAAAACTGATGTAAATGGTAACAAATTCTTCTGTTTAGCTCCTCTTCACATTGAAAATATTTATTTTATTCTTAGAAAATAAAATTTCTCCTTTTCTCATATACAAATGAAATATCTTCTAGATAAGGCCCTTCTAATCGCAGGAATACTAGACAAAACACTCTTTATTAACAGTAGTTTTTGACTCACTCTAATCCAACCATCAACAAATGTAATACTGAATATCTTTCACTTGGAAGGTATAGACAACAAAAAATATAGACTGGTTGGCGTGGAACAGCAGTAGATTTTTAAACATACACACGAGAATTTCAGGAGAGCGATATGGTTATGTTCGTTGTATGACTTTATTACCTAACTTATGGCTTGCCCTTCTGAGGTCGGGAGTTTGTTGAAGGAGTAAATATAAAAGAGATGCCTGTTATTTTTTCTTCACCCTCCTGGCTTCTTTAATCATACATTGCAGGACGTAACCAAAACATATCCATGCATCGTATCATTGAAGCGTTTTGTGTTTTGTATATTAAAGTATTCAAAAATATTTAACATTTTCGCATTTGTTCATGTGATCTCAGGTTCAGTTCTCGGTGGGAACATACATGAGAAAATTGAAAACTGAAACTATACGAAAATAGTATTTAAAAGTCAGGAAATTGATATTAAAACTTTAGGTATCTATTGGGACTGTAAGGCTGTAGTTAAATTAACCCACACGTTTCGTGAAGATATATTATGTCGTTATTGTTTATTTACTATAAGCTACCAGATACATCCTCAGAGGCCACTCTACACTGTAGTAATCAACAGATGAAAACATTGGAAAAGGAATGGAAGGAAGGTCTCCACAGCCTTAGATCAAGGTACTAACCTAGCATTTGCCCAGTATAACTGAGGAATAGCCCTGGAAAATCCTCAGTCAGGATGGCTGGTCTCCGAGTTCGAACCTGGTATTATCCAATTGCGAAGCAAAAATCCTAACAAGTAGCCTCAGCTCGCTCTGTATTATTATTATTTAATTAACGTAAAGTTTTAAAATTAGTGCAAATTAAGCGGTACTTTCTTTATTGCTGATGTTATAGTTAATAAGCCTACATGAGACATCAGTCCCCCATCAAGAAAGAATTCTAGAACTGGAATTCAGGAAGCGGGGGTGAAGAGATTAATGAGGATGAGGAATCTATGTACGATGCAAAAACTGAGTAATTATGACTTCGTCACAGATATATTCACTTACATACGTCAATTAATATTTCTCTGATACAGTGCACTCTTACTTTCTATAGTGGCAGGAAAACGGCCCGATTTTGTAAACGAACACACTAAGCACATGCGTGTAGGCGCAATGTCCGTGCAAAGAAACATAGGTAAAACTAGAAAAAAATAAGGAAAGCGAGGGGAAATGATAAACCGCCCTTCAACTTAAAAAAAATAAAACTAAAAATAACTAAACTTAGAGCTACAAAGACGCGAGGCGAATTTTATTGAAAAGATTGTTTTTCCTTAGTGATTAGTTGTGCTAACTATGAACATGAATTAAAAAGAAAACAAGAAGCTAGATCTGAGTTTCGCAAACTAGTTGAAAAGAAAATATTGGATAACATTTAATAATAAAAAAGGCATTTATGATAATGAAAACAAACGAAATTCTTGGCACGACATTCCTTTGGTTCCTACCAGCGGGCTTACGTTGAAAGTGGGGATGTGTAGTCAACGCATCGACACTCGAAGTCCCTAATGTCGGTTTTCTTTACTGGAGTCCGCTACCCCTTATTTAAGATAACTCCCCCCATTGTCCTCACGATGCTGGGTCAACATCGAAATTGTTGAGTGCCTCTCCGGAAATTGAACCCATGACCACGGGCACCGAAGGCACGCTCTCCGTCTTCTATAGACGAAAAGCTATAGTTACCCACATTATCTAATACAGAAATAAGTTCTGATTCTCTAATAGCTGCTGATGGTGATAGTCAAGGTTCACCGAAGCATGATCCCAAACCGAAACTGTGAGATATTGATGTCACTGGAATGCCTGAAAAGTCATTGTGGGTAAGTGAATTGCCCACTTGTCAGGATGAAGGGCGATGATGATGTGAAATACGGGGCTGTCAGAGGTACTACTTATGATAATTGGATTTATAATATTCTATGTTGCCATAAACCATCTTCAAGAACATAACTGTTAATCTTAGCTTTGAAAATGTTACATAAGGAGTTTTATTGCTATCATTAGGTTGCATTAGGTGTTATCGGATTTATTTTAACGATTAACTTTTACATCTCTTCTCATTTACGAATATTTAAATCGCGATTATCTCCTTAAGGTCAATTAGTGGTATTTTATATCATGAAATGAAATGAAATTTTTAAGTTTAACGTCCCATGGTTATGCCGGTTAGGCTAAAGGAGACGGTGATAATGAGAAATGAGTGAAATGGTGGAGTGAAGGAAGTGGGGGGAAACGGGAGAACCCCGAGAAAACCCACGAGCACGATGTTTGTCCACCACAAAGTCAACATGGCGCGAGCTGGGATCGAACCAGGGACCCCAAGCACCGAAGGTGAACGCTCTACCACCGAGCCACCGCGCCCCCTATTTTAAATCATTTCGAACCAACTTTATATATAGTTAGTCTTGTTATAAGGGAATAATTTAAACCAGAAGCAGTCTACAGGCTAAGTCCAAAAGAATCTTGGCCGACGTCCTGATAAACCACGTCTTTCAGAAAGGTGAATTGTGGCAATCCGATACCTGATAGGTTCAGTGTGAAAGCTTCCATAAGAACCAGCACTCTAATCAGTGAAATGTGCTTTACTAATTTTTATTCAATGTTAAACTTCCTAACTTTATTGCCAAAAGAGAAAAGGCATTTATTTCAAACAAGTCGCCATTACAGTTTTTGTATTTAAACACACCACAGTAGTAATCGCATGACTTGGCCTAACTTTTTGGCCCCTGGGTCCCTGCCTCAGGACCCATGGTCCCTGGCCGGGGTCAATGACCTAGGGGTACATAGGACCACCCCCTCTAAATTTTGGCAGGGGTACCTTGGCCCACCCCCTAAATTTTGGCAGGGGTACATAGGACCACCCCCTTAAATTTTGGAAATTGCCAAATCTAAAAATTTGGTATGGTAGCCTAGTACCATAGTATGTACCTCTATTAGTATTGGGTGTCTATGTCGTTCCCTTTCATGAGTAAAAAATTGCCAAAAATTCAAATTTCGGAGGTTTTTGACCTAATTTATCCCCTTTGATGAGGTGTTATTACCCTATATAGTTATATGGGCGTATACAGGGGTCCAGTTCCGGTTCTTTACTAATGAGTGCACAAACTTTTAAAAATGTCAAACCAAAGTTTCAAACAAAAAATTTCAAACAAAACTTTCGAAACAAAAAGAATTTAAACAAAAAAATTTGGAAACGAAAAATTTCAAAACAAAAAATTTCGAACAAAAAATTTTCAAACAAAATTTTGCAACAAAAAAATTTCAAACAAAAAAATTTTCAAACAAAAAATTTTGAAACAAATTTCAAACAAAATTCTGAAAAAAAATTCAAACACAAATTTGAAACAAGAGTTTTCAAACAAAAACTTTCAAACAAAAAATTTTCAAACTAAAAAATTTTACGTTTCACGGTTAACCGTCAAACTTTATCCGGTTTTTTAATTATTCGATTAACAAATAAACGGTTTTGATCATATTTATCAGTGAGTGCAAAATGTTGAACGAAACCAAGATTTTTAAATGTTAAACAAAACTTAAAACTGAATACAGCAAAGATTTGAAAATCAGCAACCAATCAGATTGCACGAAAGATAGTGATCAACCAATCAGATTGCACGAAAGATAGTGATCAACCAATGAAATTGCATTAACAATAACTTTGCCAGTGTTGTAGCATGTATTCCCTTAAGACTATGAGTCATAAGATTCAATAAGGATAGCTATGTATCCCTGTACACTACCTCATCAAGGTCAATCACGTGGTACATCGTATTGCTTACGTTTATATTTGGCGGGGAATAATCAATACCAATGACGCATTCTCAAATTATCCTACAAAGTTTAAATGTACCAATGTCCTAATCCCATCATAGGTCAATAACTGATCACATGATCATACTAATATTTCACAATGATTTACCCAAAGAACAATTACCAATTATTGATATGACAATAAGAAATGTACCCCTCCCAAAATTTAAGATTGGTACACAAATACACCTGTGTCTTATGAAAAAGTAATAAATCCTGTACTTATTCAATAATAAAGCCGGTCAATAACCTTTAAATTTTGAATATTTGGCCATAAGAGGAATACCAATGGGTTCTAGAAAACGTTTACCGAATTTTGTTATTTGATAATTCCCAAATTTAAAAGAGAACATAAACATATAGAGGTAATAAACCATATAACGTATTAAATAGGGGTCAATAACATCCGAAATTTGATTTTTGGTAGTTCTTTACCCATGAAAGGGAACGATGTGGACCATCCAAATTTATAGTGGTACATATTGAAGACCTGTACGAAGATACCAAATGCTTATATTAATCAATTTCTAAAACTGAGTGGATGAGTCAAGATACCCCTCCCAAATTTTTTAAAGGGTGCATCAATATACCCATGTCTTATAATAGGGAATGGACCAATATACATAACCATATAATCATATAAGGTAATAGGACCTCATATAAGGGGTGAACCAAAATACCAAACACGTGGTTGTAGTAAAATTTGGCATTTTTTTTTTACGCATGAAAGGGAACAAGGTGAACTACCCAAATTTATCATAATACATGTTAGGGTCCAGTACTATAATACCAAATATATAAAATGAGCAATTTCCAAAATTTAAGGGGTGGGCCAAAGTACCCCTCCCAAAAAAAATTTAAAGAGTGCACAAATTTACCTATGTCTTATGATAGGTAATGGACCCCTATACATGACCATATAACCATATAAGGTAATAGGACCTCATCCAAGAGGATAAATTGGGCCAAAAGACCAAACACGTGGTTGTACTAAAATTTGGCAATTTCGTACCCCTAAAAGGGAACGAGGTGGAACACCCAAATTTATCATAATAATACATGTTAAGGTCCGGTACTATAATACCAAATATATAAAATGAGCAATTTCCAAAATTTAAGGGGTGGGCCAAAGTACCCCTCCCAAAAATTTTAAAGGAGTGCACAAATGTACCTATGTCTTATGATAGGGAATAGACCCCTATACATAACCATATAACCATATAAGGTAATAGAACCTCATCCAAGAGGATAAATTGGGCCAAAAGACCAAACACGTGGTACAACGTATTGCTTACGTTTATATTTTGACAATTTTGTACCCCTAAAAGGGAACGAGGTGGAACACCCAAATTTATCATAATAATACATGTTAAGGTCCGGTACTATAACACCAAATGTTTAAATTGGGCAATTTCCAAAATTTAAGGGGTGGGCCAAAGTACCCCTCCCAAATTTTTAAAGGAGTGCACAAATGTACCTATGTCTTATGATAGGGAATAGACCCCTATACATAACCATATAACCATATAAGGTAATAGAACCTCATCCAAGAGGATAAATTGGTCCAAAAGACCAAACACGTGGTACAACGTATTGCTTACGTTTATATTTTGACAATTTTGTACCCCTAAAAGGGAACGAGGTGGAACACCCAAATTTATCATAATACATGTTAAGGTCCGGTACTATAATACCAAATGTTTAAATTGGTCAATTTCCAAAATTTAAGGGGTGGGCCAAAGTACCCCTCCCAAATTTTTAAAGGAGTGCACAAATATACACATATCTTATGAAAGGTAATGGACCCCTATACATGACCATATAACTATATAGGATAATAACATCTCATCAAAGGGAATAAAATCGACCAAAAACCAAACACGTGGTATAACGTATTGCTTACGTTTATATTTTGGCAATTTTGTGCCCCTGGAAGGAAACGAGGTGGACCGCCCAAATTTATCATGATACATATTAGGGTCCTGTACTATAATACCCAATGTTTAAATTGGTCAATTTCCAAAATTTAAGGGGTGGGCCAAGGTACCCCTCCCAAATTTTTCAAGGGGTGTATTAATATACCCATATGTTATGAAAAGTAATGGACCCCTGTATACGTCCATATAACTATATAGGGTAATAATACCTCATCAAAGGGGATAAATTAGGTCAAAAAACTCCAAAATTTAAATTTTTGGCAATTTTTTACCCATGAAAGGGAACGACATAGACACCCAATACTAATAGAGGTACATACTATGATCCTAGGCTACCATACCAAATTTTTAGATTTGGCAATTTCCAAAATTTAAGGGGGGTGGTCCTATGTACCCCTAAAAGGGAATGAGGTGGACCACCCAAATTTATCATAGTACATATTAGGGTCCTATACTATAATACCCAATGTTGAAATTGGGCAATTTCCAAAATTGAAGGGGTGGGCCAAGGTACCCCTCCCAAAAATTAAAAGGGGTGCATTAATATACCCATGTCTTATGAAAGGTAATGGACCCCTGTATACGCCCATATAACTATATAGGGTAATAACACCTCATCAAAGGGGATAAATTAGGTCAAAAACCTCCGAAATTTGAATTTTTGGCAATTTTTTACTCATGAAAGGGAACGACATAGACACCCAATACTAATAGAGGTACATACTATGGTACTAGGCTACCATACCAAATTTTTAGATTTGGCAATTTCCAAAATTTAAGGGGGGTGGTCCTATGTACCCCTGCCAAAATTTAGGGGGTGGGCCAAGGTACCCCTGCCAAAATTTAGAGGGGGTGGTCCTATGTACCCCTAGGTCATTGACCCCGGCCAGGGACCATGGGTCCTGAGACAGGGACCCAGGGGCCAAAAAGTTAGGCCAAGTCATGCGATTACTACTACCACTCATGAAAATTCATGTTAAAGCGCGATTTGCCCCTGATAAAGAATATTTATCTGTTTTTAGTTTCTCGTGTTCCCCAAAGTACATGCGGAATTAGTGCAAGTGCCTTCCGCTCCCATTACCTAGGTACAAACGGCTACGATCTTGGTACTAGCACTTGTTTCGGTTTCCAGATCTCAAATATTTATCTTTCAGCCTGATTCTATGTATGAATCCGAAATTTCAAATCTAGATACGGGACATCAAAATTCATAGTTTATTATCGATGCTCATATTGTGATTTACTAAATAATTATTAAATCTAATTGTAAAATATACATTTGATATTTTGAGCAGACTGAGCAAGATAAATATACATAAAAACCAGTAGCGTAGCCAGGATGTGTGTTTGGGGGGGAGTGCTGTTATGGGTACATATAGAAACATTACAAAACAAAGAAATATATAAAAATAAAAATATATAAAAAATTGCAAACGTCAAAGTACCAAAGTACATTGTCGGACCTCTTTGGGGGCCCGGAACCTCTGCCCCCCCATTCCCTACGCCACTGGTAAAAACTAGTCAATGCTTGTCTTATTTGTTTATGTTTTCTTAACTGTCAATGAAATAGGTATATTGAGGAATTTTAAATATTCGAGTATTGTATTCCGGTTTCAAATATAAACGTGTGTGTATTTCATCTCGGTCATTCAACCGGGTGGACCTAGTTTCGACATTCGAACTCTCATCCAAATCAAATCAGATTATTTTTTTTAGTAAGGCAAGCATTTGATCTTTAGTGTAGAATGAAGGAGACAAATAGACGTGTCAATATTCGTCTTAATTTTCTGTTTTTTTTTTTTTTTCACTGTCAGGACTTCGTGAAATTACTTTCGGCGAATTTTTGATATTCAAGTTTATCACAATTTGGGTGGGATGTGGGTTTGGATAAGAATCAAGATCTGAGATCCGAATTTCGAACCCAATCCAGATCCGAGATTCAAAATCCGGGTCCAGATCCGAAATCCGAGATTCGGATCCAGATCCGAGAGACGGGCCCAGATCCGAAATCCGGATCCAAAGGATCCGAAAGCAACCAGATCCGGATCCGGCCATCTCTAGCCTACACACGTCTTGTCTTGTGGTAGACCATTACCAGTCAAATAGGTAGGTGCACCAGCTCGCTACTCATATGTGCTACGAGTGCAAAATTGTCAAGTGTGTACCTCACACGGAGGATTTATGAGTCAGGAACAAAATTGAATAAAATACAGGACACAATTGGGAAGAAAGGACACAATCGTGAAAAAGGTCAAAGTCAGAAAAAGGTCAAAATCGGGAAAGAAGTTCAGACAGTGAAAGAGGGCTGAAAGCCAAGTTAAACAGGGCAAAAATTTAGAGGAAAGTGGGAAGTGTAAATTGAATAAAGAACAAAGAGTAGAAAAACGGGGATGTATGTACGTGTAGACGTAAAAGAAAGTGTAAGTGTAGCGTAGGTGTATAAGAGATCCCACTCAACTCTCTTCCCAACAGAGCATCACCAAAACGAGGCACTCGCCGTAACGGCGACTGTTGAACTCCCCTGCACACTTCACATCGCTTCACCACACACTCAACATAAAGAAATGAAACAAAAATTGTAAATAGGTACATCATACATAAATCATCTAGGCTAACATAAACTGGGAATACTTTGGCCCAAATGAAGAGAAAGATTTGATTTTTGATTTTTCTCTACGTAGTTTTTATGGTTTCTATCAGTAAGAAAAGTTATGATTCGAAATATTGTTAATATGAAGGAAGGATTTAATATATGATCTTGTTTGAGTCCAGTACTATCAGATATAATAATGAATCGATGGGAGAAGGAGATGATAGAAAGAGGAGGAGAAAGACTGTTTCTATTTTGCCGTTATGTGGACGACTGTTTAGGAATATGGAAGGGAACGAAAAGGCGCTGGAGAAATTCATAAGGGACGTGGAAGATGAAAAGAATTGGATTAGACTAGAAAATGAAATAGAAGTAGACAAGGAGATAAACTATTTACATATAAAAATTAAGAAGTCGGAAGGAGGAGAGTTTATTACAACCTGGTAGCAAAAAGAGTGTGCAGCGGGAGTGTATTGCCACAAACGGAGTGATGTGGATGAGGGAACAAAGAAGAATTTCATAAAAAGCATGGAAGAAAGAATATGAGACTTAAACACAAATGAAGAACAGAGGAAAACAGATTTAAAGAAGTTCTGGACTAGTGATGGGTAAATTCCCGGGAATAAATTTTTGGGGAATATTCCCGGGAAGATTCCCAAAATGGGAATTTATCCGGGAATTTATGTTCAATTAGAAAGAAAATTGCATTATGTTACTATGATTTCAAAGTTGAATTAATTTTTATATCACAGCATATTATTACCGTTGTCCACTGAGGATTCTTTAAAATGTATATTCTGAACGGTACCATGTTACTTTATTAACACTTTATTATATTTAAAATGTACGAATAAATGTATGTTTATTTATAATATGTTCTATCAATTAAATATGTGTGAAAAAAATATATAGTAACAGTTTATATGTAAGTGAATTTGCTACACTTGACTCTATTGCTGATATTATAAACACATTAAATTTATAAATGTTATAAACTAATTAGATTGAGTAAATGCTAGAAGATACATGTCTCACCAATTTTTCAACATTTGCGCATACATATTTATGTTCACAAAATTTTCAAGATACTTACTTATCTTTATATTTTATCATGTAACATTGCCATACACGACCTTTCATTCTACCTATTTCTCGAAATTCCATACGTTAATTCACATGTAAGAGAAGTCCGAGTACTTCTTCAGAAATTCGAGTCAGAGAGAGGAGACAGACTGACGTCTATTACTAATGGTGGTTCAGGGTTTATTAATAGTACTTCATCACTTTACAAAATGGTTCCTTTTCATCATTTGTAAATTAGTACTTTGCCAATTTTGCCTGTTCTTTAGCATTGGGGGCTAGATTTGCACCTACTTTTTTGCGATATTCTATTCCGATGCTTTTGTTTTATGGTTTCATACGTTAAATTACGTTACCAACATTAAATTCAGACAGCGTTGCAGAGCGAGCGTTAGCAAATGAAGGTGGGTTAGAGCCCCGCATGGTACGTTGTTTTCTATCTTCGTTACCAACAATTCATTTTCTTTTCTCACATAAATCACTTCCACTTACCTTTCCGTTTTGTATAAATTCTCTACTGCCCTAAAAATATGTGTTCGATACTTTCTTGACAACTTGAACATCACTATCAACTCATTTCTTCCGTAAATCATGCTATTTTTTGCTAGTTTTGGTCCCCCAATTCTAAACAATTACCTTACTTTTTAGTACACATGAAAATGGAACAAAAAAATATTATTAGTTATATAAAGTACAGTCAAAGAATTTAAATTTTTTAACCTCCAAATTCTTTAAAACCTAGAATTAAATCATAATAAATTAAAATAAAGTAATTAGTCATATTGTTCTTATAATTTGGAAGATAAAGTAAAGAAATGGAAATAAATTCCTTCCCGGGAATTTATAGGGCAGGGAAAAAACCCGGGAATATTCCCATTTTTAAATTCCTTCCCACCGGGAATATTCCCACTGCCCATCACTATTCTGGACACAGCTAAGGAGAAACGGATACAATGAAGAGGATAAGATCACAAGAGACATAGCAAGGGAGAGAAAGGAAGAGGAAGAAGACAAGAACAAAAAATGGTTTGGAATAGAAAGCCTAGGCAAAGAAACAGAGAAGATAAAGAGAATGCTTTGGAAAGCAGGAATTAGGACGTACAGGAAAGGAGGAAGCAGAATAATTGAACTAGTAACAAGAACCAAGAGGAAAGCAGTAGCGGACAAAGATCAAAGGGAGTAATATATAGAGTAGGATGCGCGGAGTGTAACAAAATTTACATAGGAGAAACAAAAATGAAAATGCAAGAAAGGATTAAACAGCACCAGGATGATGTAAGATTCAAAAGGGACAACAATGCGATATACAAGCATCAGAAAGAGACAAACCACAGGATAGGGTAGGAAGGAGCAGAGATCATAGAAGTAGAGAACAGAACTTTGGTGAGAAAATGGAAAGAAGCGAGGGAGATTATGAAGGCAGAAGACAAGGTGATGAATTGGAATGCAATATTCTCCATAACTAAAGAGTGGGAGAAGATTCTGCTTAAAGAAGAAGAAATGATAAGGAAGAATAAAGAAAGAGGAAAAATTAATAGGGAAAGTAAGGATAATTAGAGGACAGAATGCATCCAACGTAAAAAGTAAACTTTTAATTGGACACGTGCGCAGCTAAAAAGTGAAAGTGAAAGCCACACAAGTGTTACTTTTTAATGAAGGGGCGGAGCCTAATTAAAAGTTGATCTCCGGAGAGTATATAAGTGATGACCAACTCCCAAGCAGCCAGAAGGAGTGGAAGTCTGATGAAGACACAGTTATTGTGTTGAAACTGTTACGTGATAATGTTTTTTTTTATATATATATTATCACATATCCTTGCTCAGTGTGTTATTGTATATTAGTACATAATGGAAACAAGGCTTGGTAGAATAAGTATAAAAATATGTTCATGAGCGAATGTTGGTAATCTAACGCCTTAAATGTTTGATCAATTACACATAAACTATTAAGCATTTAATTGCTGGGGTAACTTTGGCCCAAGTTTTGGGGCAACATTGGCCCAAAGAAAATATGCTCAGTATTTTCATTTCTCTGTACGTACATTTGTTCGTTTCTCTGTATGGATCCCATAATTTCTCAACTTTACAGCCTGGTATCTCCCTTATTTGACAACACCGATAACCCATCTTTTGCTAATTTTCTTTGACGTTTATGCAAATCGTTTCAATGGCATAAATTGTGTACGTTCTATTTGAAAAATCTATAAGTTTTATGGGATGGCAACACTGCTTATATGATACTTTTGCCGTGTTCTTGGTCATTTGTGCCCCTCCCATAGGTATCAAGTTACCTGCACACATTTTTCATTTTATGGCTCCTTCCGGCGTTTTGGGGGTACAACTCGGTACACACTCACCCAGTCACTGCTTGCTTTATGTATTATAGATATTGGATAAACAAACCATTTTGCAGCGAGCGAATATCATCACGATAATTAGCGACCGACAATTAGTCAGGGTACCAATTTTCGTAAATATCTAGCTGTCACGGTTTGCATACGTTCCTTGTAAGTGTTGGAAATGGTCCAATATTAAAGGCGAAATTGTGTACAAATGGTGCAATATAATAAGGAAGATTATCCCCTACTAGCTTCTAAACGAGGATATTTAACAGTGCCTAAGTTGCAAAAATTTTCTTCCTAAATCTAATCTGTGTGGTACGTTTAAAATACTCTACTGTAATGAAGAATATAGTGCTCTTATTTTTTAATGTTAAGTACTAATTCTATATTTTAGGTTACAGCAAATACTAATCTCTGCACAATGGGTTAATTTCAATCATCTAATTATAATAGTGCAAAATTTTGAAAGCCAATCAATGATGCAAGGTAATAAAAACCGAAACCAAGCTAATACTAATCGAAACCAAGTTAATCCTATCCATGTTTGAAATATCAATGAAAGGGAAGAGTGTAATCCTAATGTAAGAAGTAATGATAGATTCAATACCGGTAATAGAACCGAACCTAAGTTTAGAAGAAACAGAAATAGAAATAGAAACATTTAGAAATCAGACAAACGGTAGATCTAATTTTCCTTGAAATGGGTTTCGTAGTAATTTCATAGAGGGCTGAAATTATCAAAACAAGAATCAAAGAACTGGAAACATAACATATAAGACGGTACTCAAGATTCAATTCTAACCATTTAATGTAACCTAACCGACTCATTTGGTAATGTTAAATTAAACTAGATGTGGCTGACGTGGGACGGGTTAAAGCCACGCCAGCAACTTATTTGCAAGAGTGTTTTTCTGTAAATGAAACTAACATTGAGACTTTAGATCTTAGAAATAATTATCAATATATTCCCATCAATAATTGTGATGGATGTTTGATGCAGAATTCAGAAAAATGTTCAGTTTTTGTGAGGTTGCATTCTCAAAGCGATGCGTCATTAAAAAGAATTTATGTTTATCGATTTATACGCAGGACCTTAATTGTGTACTAAACAAATTAACCCTAAAGTTTTTGAATTAATGGATGTGAAGACGTAAACTTTTGGGTTTACGTAATATTGACTAGTTGAAATTATGACGTCCGTCAAAACATACCAAAGGTGAATGGATACAGCTAGTTAAAACGTTAGTTTCTTCAGAAGTTTTATCCAAGATTAACATACATAATGTCGAGCTTCCAGATTGATTCTTAGTATAATATTTTCTTTATTTGTATCATTCTTTGATATGATATCGATTAATTCTTGTTTTGTTTCACTTTTGAGTATTGTTATAATTTATTTTGCAATTCGCTTCACTTATCAGTATTGTGCTTTCAAAAATCTTTTATAATCATCTTAATGATGACAAATGGAAGTAATAGGTTATGTAGTATTTCAACATTAATAATTTAATTTGTCAATGAGCCCGAATGATGTTGAGTCAAATAATCTATTTTAGGACCTGAATAATTAATAAACAGATCGCGTTTTGAATAAGTTCTCTTCGTCAATAATTTTATAGAATTAAAATACAATTAATTATTCATTGAATATAAGAATAATATTGAGATAAAAATTATATGAAAGAATATAAGAATATATATGTATTATAATTTATATATACGAAGGTTATTCGAAGAGTAAGGTAACCAAGTATGTAAAACTATGTAATGGTCCAGGATTCTTTCTTCAGTTGTAACCAATTTAAGAAGTCCTAATCGGGAACCATATATACAATGATATTGTATATCAGTGAATAACTTTCATTTTTGTCTTGTAGTTATTTTGAGCAACGGTTCTTAAAAGTACACAACCATATATATTAGGGATGGCCAATTCCGGAATTTTTACTTTCCGGAATCCGGAAAGTAAAATCGGAAAATTCCGGAATTCGGAAAAATTCCGATTTTTTTCTAAATTCCGGATTTCGGAAAAATTCTGGATATTTTTTAAATTCCGGATTTCGGAAAAATTCCGGAATTCAAAAAATCCGGATTTCGAAAAAATTCTGGAATTCGGAAAATTCCGGAATTTGAAAAAATCCGGATTTCGGAAAAAATTTCTTTTTGTAATCCTAAGAATTTTGTTCAAATGCAAACGAACAAATTTCCTTTTTGTAATCCTAAGAATGCATGATGCAAGTTAAGCTGAAACTTACATCCTAAAGTATACACTACTCAATCTTTCCATGGTTAATGAGATGTAGTCCAAAAGTACGATGTACTCCTAGTATTTAATTTTTGTTTTACTGCGATATTTGCTATACTGCTGTTACTTTTACTATTAAAAATAACTACTTCCAAACTAAGGTACTCTTTATTTACGGACAAGGGTACATGCACACAACTTCAAAAGTACTTTACTAATTTTTATCCCCACGCTACTAAATAATATTCTTCACGTTACTTCTAACAAGCCCACTTGCATACTTCAACTTCATTCTTGCTCCCACGAACTCTGACTCATGCCAAAGCCGGCCATCCTCTTGCCCATCACAGACTCTTGACAGTAGTCTCACACTGTTCACAGACTATTTGCTATTACACTCTTCCACATTCTTCACATATTATTGACTATTACACTGTTGTTAATGGACAGTTATTCAAAATGAATCCAAGTGTGGAATGTAAATTCAACGACATCATCTGAAACTAAACAAAAGTTAGACGAGTTTTTTCAAATGTTCGGGTATCCAAAGACTTTAGTATCAGATAACGGACCTCCATTCACATCATTTGAGTTCACGACAGACCTAAAGGAAAGAGACATCAAGGCAGTGATAACCCGACCATACAACCCAGAAAGCAATGGAATCGCTGAAAAAGCTGTGCAGACAGTAAAGCAGCTCTTAAGAAAACAGTTTTTAGACAATAAATATGCATGGAACCGTAGATTAGGAGAGCATAAGCTGAAAGAAATATTATACATGCTTCGATTCACACCGAGTAAGGCAACAGGGAAACCACCAGCGGAATTGATGTTAAATTTCCAACCACGCACAATGTTTAATGTTGTACAGAAGGGAGTGTTTGAACGCGGCAAGAAAGACAGGAAAGAAGTGGAGCAACAAGCAAAGAATGAAGTGGTCTGGGTGAAGAACTATCGCGATCGCTTTCCTAAGTATATCAAAGGTGAACTGGTCAGGCAGATGAGCCCAGTCGTGTTTTTGATAAGAATACAAGGAAAAATACGGAAGTGCCATCGACATCAACTAATTTTTCCGCAAGCAAAGGGAGACCAAGAAGATAACATGCCAAGAAAATGTCAGCAGGATATATGGTTTCTTTGCCGAAAGAACCCGCTCGCAGACGCAGCAGTGGAAGATATACAACACGTACAACTGCCTAGAAGTCCAACCATAAATTCAGAAAGTGACAGAACATCAGTCAGAGAGCAAGATCAATACCTACCAAGACAATACCCAGAAGATGGCAGAACACCAGTACGAGACCCAGATAGGCAGCTACCAACAAGATATCCAGGAGATGGCAGAACATCAGCAGAGCAGCAAGATTGGCAGCTACCAAGAAGATCCGGAAGGATCAGGAGACTACCTAATAGATTGTAAAAAAAAAAAAAAAAAAAAAAAAACGGGGAAGAGTGTATGGAAGGAATAATATGTGAAGAATGTGAAAGAGTGTAATAGCAAATAGTCTGTGAACAGTGTGAGACTACTGTCAAGAGTCTGTGATGGGCAAGAGGATGGCCGGCTTTGGCATGAGTCAAAGAGTTCGTGGGAGCAAGAATGAAGTTGGAGTATGCAAGTGGGTTTGTTAGAAGTAATGTGAAGAATATTATTTAGTAGCATGGGGATAAAAATTAGTAAAGTACTTTTGAAGTTGTGTGCATGTACCCTTGTCCGTAAATAAAGAGTACCTTAGTTTGGAAGTAGTTATTTTTAATAGTAAAAGTAACAACAAACACCTTTACATAATGAAGATGTTATCATACGTAGTTTTCCAGAAAATCGTGAGAAACGAATTTTTATGAAGTTAAAATATGCGTTGCTTGTTGCCAGTGTGATGCAATTGATAACTTTTATGCTGGAATAGTATTATTATTATTATTATTATTATTATTATTATTATTATTATTATTATTATTATTAATAATAATAATAATAATAATAATAATAATAATAATAATAATAATAATAATCGTTTATGTACTGTAAAAGAAAAATATGAACCGTTAAGTAGTAGATTTAATCTGTTGTTTTTTGATATCTTCTAACAGTAATAACAAACTGCTTGTAAATACGCAATGATTATCAAGGACAATGGCATATTAATGTAAGGACTACTCTGCAGACTAGCAATAAATAACAGACAAACAATAGTTGCAAAAAAAGTAACTAACTTGGGCACGTCAGGGGACATCCATATTGCGCATTATGTTCGCGAGAATATAGGGACGCATTGAGACTCTAGCAAAGAGCGTGGTGTTATCATGTTCATTTGGCTAATTTTAATAAGGTGAGCCTGATGTATAAAGTTGTTAAAGTCATATTATTACTCCAAGGGCCGTACGATGGAGGCATTAACGTTAATGGCAGTAATGAGCACTTACTTGCTCTAACGGTTAACCTCATTTTTGAGATGATTCTCAGAAGTGGGCGTGTTGGCATGCAATTAGAAGACCTATATCCATTATTTAAAAAGCACACGTTATGTGTGGAGTACTAACGATTTGCGTCACTATCGAACACTAACGTAGCACTTGCGATGTTTAAAGTCGAAATTGAGGTCTGACATAAGTCGCTTGTCAACTTCACGGACATTATTTTTCCTTGAATGCGAGAATTTTGCGCCCGGGAAATTTGCGCCCAGGAAATTTGCACCCTACCACAAAAATAGGGGAAAATGCGCCCGCAATATATTTGCACTGGGATGTTTGCGCCCTACCCCAAAAAGAGGAAAAAATGCGCCGGCTATATATTTGCACTAGGATGTTTGCGCCCTACAGTTCAATTTATTTTTGTATTGTGTAAAGTAACTTCCACTCACACTTGAACTAGGCTTGCCTCTCATCGTCTCAGTGAGTTACTCCATCCGTTATAATATTCCGAACAAATGAAAAAAATACAATTTTAGCTCACTAAAGGGCAATCCATACAAATACAATTTTTCATTATACTACAAAATTTACAATAAAAGTATAAATGACTGATATACAATTATTTATTAATATAATCAAAGAGTATAATTTAATCTACAAAAGGCTGTTTGGCTCTATCCAGATATCTCTGTTCACAATCCTTGCGAGTTGTTTGGCTTTCCAGGACACAAAATATAGAAAAGAAAATGTAAAGTGTAAGTAAAATCAGTTCAGTAATATCAAGAAAACTATGCACAATGTGTTTACTTGCTGGAATTACACTTCAAACACCCAATTGCGTTCAGTCGTTCTTTCAGAAAAAATGTTCCGGGGGCACACTTATTCTGGAGGGGTCACTGCTGGTACTATTCTATTTATTATTATATATAGACGTATTACTTTGGTCTCCTCCGAGGGGGCACTCTGAGAGCTCTGGGGAGGCCAGTGTTCCCCCAAAATCATCTCTGGAAGAAGCAGTGATTGCGTTGATCCGTTGTTCTTTTGGCTTATATTGAAGTTTATTCTCCCCTTATATAGCCACAATGAAAATAAATCACAAATGGCATGGCTGTGGGGGGAGGATTGTTTATGCTGTAATGTCAGCCCCTCCGAGCAAATGCGTAAGCTCGAATAGGTTCTTTTATTTCGCAGGGCTCAAACTTCCCGGGGGAGGTACATCGCAGGCGCAATTTTCCCTGTTCTTGAGGTAGGGCGCAAATTTCCCATGCGCAAAATTCTCGACACTGTTCGAATGACCTCGGAAGACTATATCTTTTTCAATACTTTTTTATATTCTTTTACTCGATATTTCTTCATAGCTTCTTATTAAAATACTTACTAACATATCCTCATTTTATTGTACTAACCAATCAATATGGGTATGTTGTCAGTAAAATATTTAGATTGATCGAGCCCCTGGTGTGTAACCACAGTATTTCATATTATCCCCCCACTAGGAATCTTGGCTAAACGAACCAATGTTGCCAATAAAATAGTTTACAATGATTGAGCCCCTGGTAAATAACCACAGTATTTCGTGACAGACCCCCCTTCCTATTACCATATTCTAGTTACGTGCCTGACTCAGCTAATTCTCTACATTCTTTACCAAGCACGCATTTTCTAAAGCGGAAAATGCTCTCTAAATACCTAAGCTCATTATTTTCAGCAGATGCACAAATTGGGTAACATTCTATCTACATGAATGTTATATATGTCAATTACTGGAAACCGCTTCTCGCTATCTATTACCATATTTACTATACAATGATTAACGTTAAAACCGGAAATGGTTGATTTGTACCGCTTCCGGTTTGAATATTACATTCATCAGGGAACTCGATTCTTAACTATTGACTCTGTACATCGTGGCCAAAATTGATGGTAATCCAACAGATAGTTCTTGAGACTGTTTCACTGACGGACAGAATGAATATATGGCTATAGAGTTTTGATAAACTAAATTCGTTAATGAGTGATGATGGAACAAATACAAGAAAGGGAACCAAGAGTACCACCGGAAAAATGTTCGAACACAAAATTAGTCATCGAAAACCCACATGTCCTGGGTTAGAATACCATGGATGAAAACTCTACCACTGAGTCATCAATCACCCGCTTATTAGTTTTATTAATTATTATATTAATATAAATTAATGAATGCCTGCTTATGTTAATTATTGAACAATTACATTGTATACTTCGTAAAGTCAAAAATTATAAATTTGTATTTACTGTACATAGGTATGTTGACAATAAGCGAATGTTATTAGAATTGTTCAGATTTCTTTTCCTTCACTGCCTTTCGTCTGGTTAAAAAGCAGTTTGCAGTGCTTTGGAGCAGCTGCAGGTAGGAACACGATAATGTTTGAGATATACCGGCGACTTTTTTGTGTGTGAAAATAAGACCTTCCTCATAAAGCAGTAAATAACTGTAATAAATATACTCCATAGTTCTGGATAATCACAATAACATTTTAAAACATTTTTCTAACCAGAACAAAATGAATTATTTAATAACTATACTATTTAATAACTGTCTTTTCTCAATGTCTGATGAAGAGGACGTTAGGTCCTTGAAACTGTAACAAAACTCGTATAGTTATTAAATAATTCATTTTGTTCTGGTCAGAAAAATGTTTTAAAATGTTAAATAACTGTAGTAGCAATTGTCTACGTAAGTGATAAAAACATATCCAACTACAAGAAACTAATACAAGTATATATATTCATTATTGTGTTTTTCTTTTAACAGCTACTAGTAGGGATGGCCAATTCCAGAATTTTTACTGTCCGGAACCAGGGGCGTCATTTCAGACCGCTTGGGAGGCAAGAGCACCACCGACATAAGACTTTCATGTTTTGTAAAGTATATGTGTTCCTCAAACTCTTGGGGGGGGGCCAATTGCCCCCTCCTGCCCCCCTAAATGACGCCCCTGTCCGGAACCCAGAAAGTAAAATCGGAAAAATTCCGGATTTCTTCTGAATTCCGGAATTTTTCCGAATTCCAATTTTTTTCTGAATTCTGGATTTTTTCCGAATTCCGGAAAGTAAATTTTCCGATTCCGGAAAACAAAATTTCCGGAATCCGGAAAATTTTGGCCATCCCTAATATATATATATATATATATATATATATATATATATATATATATATATATATATATATATATATATATATATATATATATATATATATATATATATCAATATCAATATCAGATAGATATTCATTTAATGGAAGTTCCAGTAATAAGATATAATTGTTTGTTTAAAAGTTGCTGACAAGCAAAGGAATTATTATTATTAATGGAGAATTGAGAATAAAAAATTTTTGTGAAGTGTATTAGATGTGTCTAATTTCCAGGCTATGCAATTGCTAGTTCTCGTGGTGCATGATAGTGATGACTTATCTTATTATTCGAATTGTCGGCATAAATGTAACGTATAAAAGAGAAAATTATGCATAAAGTAAGAAAAATATTTATTAGTAAACTGTTACAATGAAGTAATATCAAATTTACAGAGACGTTGTAATTCCGAGTTATCTCTCGTCCTCGTACCGTCCCTCCTTCCTATGTACGTGCAAAGTGCTTTCCATTATTCAAAATTGTCACATTTTACTTAGATAACTTATGATTTAAATTTGGAAACTTTAAAGAACTTTAGCTTACCTCGTCGATTATATGGCTTCTTGTAAATGTTGGCTACCAGTTACAATGACATAACATGCATTTTTATAACTCAATCGCAATTTCTATTTTGAATGAAGTCCAGGAGCAGGCATGAACATTTGTGCAATTCTTTTATCCTTCATTTGATTCGGATTCCATGTTAAACAGTAAGTCCACGTCTCAGATAGCCTCGCTGCTGAACGAGACGTTAACTCACAATCTCCTCTCGTCCTACATACAACGTTCTCGAAAACGGGACAAGCCCGTTTATTGAAATGTGTGTACTTTTGCTCTACAAAATTATGAAGCACTTTAGAAATAAATAAATGTTTTGTAACCTAATTTGTAGATTTCTTTCATGCTATGCGGGAAAATTGAAGTTTTAAGATAGATTTTCAAAAGTCGCTACATTTTTCATATTTTTTGTCCGTCGCCACTTTGTCGCCAAGCAACGAAAAGTCGCTACGCGTAGCGTAATTTTACTAGGGTTGGCAAAACTGGGAACAGGACAAAAACAGGAGAGAAGTTCAGACAATGAAGGAGGGCTAAATATACAGATGGTCGGGGCTAAATAAAAAGGTGGGAAAAGTAAAAAGTGTATATGAGAAAAGGAAAAAAGTGTAAAGCAAGAAGTAGTTCCATGAACGAGGAAATGTATCCTCGTCGCCAAAAGTGCCTTTACATCGCCGTGACGGGTATGTGACCGCGCAGTACTCCAAGGAAGGGATGGTTGCATAAGAAATTGTGATTAATTTTGAACAGTTTTTATTTTGACTAGGGAAATAACGTAGATATAGGGAGCAAAGGAAAAGATTTGAAGCATCAGTACACTATCATCTCTGAAAAGATTCGTATTCTCAGTTTTTCATTTTATTCTCTTACATGTTAAGTTAATAACTGCTGACAACTGCTACTACCGCTGTTCACTCTTCAGGAATTTAACACGACATGTTCGCAGGACACTTTTCTAAGTCCTAAATGTATGCGTGAATTATTTCATTCGTCTCACTGTCCTTATGCTGAACGTATGTTTCGCTGTCGTCAAGCAAGGGTTGTAATAAATGTAAATAAGGTTCTTATTATTAAATAAAACACAGAAGTATCTATTCCATGTATAGCACAATATAATAAGTAATTAATCAACACGATAATCACTAACGCCCGCAGGATTTTTTTCGGACGGGGGGGGGGGCAAAAGACCGATATACAGTTTTTTGATTTATTGTCCTATATACATTAAAAGTCATAGTTTATCATTGATAGTGTATATCCTCTTACTTTTTAAAATCGCCAGTTTAACCTATTAGTCAGAACATACATCTCCAGATATAATGTAGAGGGAAAAGAAGGAAAGAGATATGAAAAGTGGCTTAAGTAATTTTACTGCACCCTGGATAATCCATTACTCATACCCCTCCTGTCCCACGCATTTCAACTGCTGCGTTATATATATATGTTTCCATGTCAGAAGGGCCCGAAAAAGGGCTAGGATAGAAAGGCCCGAGTCAAAACGGGGCTCGGTTTTAAAAGGCCCCGCGTCAAAAGAGCAAGTTCAAAAGTGGCCCCGCGACAAAAATGCCCGAGTCGAAAATGCACAGTGTGAAAATGTTCCCGTCGTCAAAGGGGCCCGGGTCAAAGATCATCGCGAGAAGAGAGTCCGAGACAAAAGGGCCCTATGTAAAAAAACGGACAAAGTGGACACCGCCTCAAAAAGACACGGGTCAAAAGATCCTTGCGAGTAAAGAGGCCGAGTCAAAAAGGCCTTATGTCAAAAAAAGCCGGGTCAAAAAGGACCCCGTTTCAAAAGGGGACAGATCAAGACGGTCCCGCGTCAAAATGACCCGAGTCAAAATGACCCCGCGGCAAAAGGCCCCGAGTCAAAAAGGCCTCGCGTCAAAAGGAGCCAAGTCAAAAGAGCCCCGCGTCAAAGGGGTCGGCAAATACAATTCTACGCCTAAAAAACCTGAGATCAGGAGTGAAAACCAGGAGAAAGATACATATGACCAGTGGCGTAACTAATTTTATTGTGCCCTGATCGTTCATCCAACTCATACCTTCCCTCTGCCGCCCGCATTTCAGCTCGTATATATATATATATATATATTTCTATGTCAGAAGGGCACGGACAAAAGACAAGAATAGAAATGCCCGAATAAAAAGGGTCGAAAGGGCCCTGCGACAAAAGGATCCGAATCAAAACAGCCCCGCTGTCAAAAGGGCCGGAATCAAAAGGACGTCGCGACAAAAAGCCCCTATCAAAAATGTCCGAGTCAAAAGGGACCTCACCAAAAAAAGGACACGGGTCAAAACGGACACGGAAAGGGCACCGCGAAAGGAAGCCCGAGTCAAAAAGGCCTCCGTTAAAACGGGACGAGTCAAAAGACCCCTGAGTCAAAAAGGACTGACTCAAAAGGCTCCGCGTCAAAAGGGCCCGGCAATATAATTTCACGGCGAAAAGGCCTGAGATCAGGATTGGAAATCAAAAGAAAGAAAGAGATATGATCAGTGGTGTAACAAATTTTACTGCGCCCTGGTCATTGATCATGTATTTGATCATACCTGCCCCTGCCCTGCCCCACACAGAGTTGATGTATATATATATATATATATATATATATATATATATATATATATCTGTCAGAAGGACGCGGACAAAAAGGCGAAGACAGAAATGCCCAAGTAAACTGGACCCCGGTCAAAAGGGACCGGCGACAAAAGGGTCCAAGTCAAAAGTGCCCAAGTCAAAAGGTCGTCGCGTCAAAAGGGTCGTATCTAAAAATGCCCGGTGAAAAAGGACACCGCATCAAAAGGGCATGGGTGAAGACTGTCTCGTGTCAAAAGTTCCCGAGTCGAAAGGGCCACGCTACAAAATGTCCCGAGTCAAAAGAGGCCCCGCGTTAAAGAGGCCATGTTAAAGAAGACCCCGGGATAAAAGGCCCGGTAAATACAATTCCACGGCTAAAGAGCCTGAGATCAAGAGTGGAAATCAGGAGAAAGAAAGATATATGACCACTTACGTAAGTATTTTTACTGTGCCCTGGATCGTTGAACATCTATTTACTCATAACTTCCCTCTGCCCAAAGCATTTCAGCTGGTGAATATATATTCTATGCCAGAAGGGCGAGGACCAAAATGCCCAAGTCAAAAGAGCCCCGGGCTAAAGGGCCCCATGACAAAACTGCCCTAGTCAAAAACGGTCTCGCGTCTAAAGGGCTCGGCGACCAAAGGGGCCGAGTCAAAAGGATCCAAATCAAAACGGCTCCGAGTAGAAAGAGCCCGGGTAAGGAGTCGGCGACAAATGAACCCGCGTCAAAAGGGCGCTGTTTCAAAAGTGCCCTGGTCAAAAGGTCCGGAGTCAAAACGGCCGCGCACCAATACCGTTCGAGTCGAAAGTGCCACGCGTAAAATAGTCCCGACTGAAAAAGGCCCCGCGTCAAAAGGGCCCGGTTCCACGGCTAAAAAGCCTGAGATCAAAGCACGAGAGGAAATCGAGCATGCACAAGTGTATATTGTCCCTTTGGTAAGTTGATGGTTTTGTGCAAAAGAAGGAAAAATATATGTAGTTATTAGTAGCAAATAGGAAATTTGAATGGTGATATAAGTTTTGTTTGATTGTTGATTGTTCTGCAACAAATGCTATTACTTAAGTTATTCTCCATTAAAGCAACGTTGCACTCCCGTCTTTCGGAGTCTGTATTCTCGTTACTTCATATATTATTCATTTTCCCCTTAGTTCTAAAATTCGATTTCTAGCCCTAGATCAAAGTATAGTATGAAAAATATTCTGTTAAAGTGATTAGTTTAATTTTGCAGTCAGAAGGCACATGTGGAGCTGTATACAGGGTTAGTGAAAAGTATTGGGACAGAACAATAATAACGACGTGCGTGGATGGAGGCAAAAAATGTTACAATTGGCATTATTGCATTCACTTGGAGTGGGGTCACCTTCGAACCGATCTTGAATTCCGCCATATTGCATATCACACAATATTATTAAATATAAAAGGTTATGTTTTTAGACTAACTTATACCTTAATATTCCTACAAATGAGAATGTGAACTCGTTTGTGACACATCATCTGTTTGGGACAGAGTATGCTCTGTTTTACAGGGTGTCCGATGTTTAAAAGTAAATTACAGACATTCAGTAAAGTGACATCAACATCATCCCTATTTATCGTATGATCATACTTCAGGTCTCGTTTTATCACAATACAGCAGCCTTTTAAATGGTAAACTCCGCATAAAACATTGCGACAGCTAACGCCGTGCAGTTAGGCCACCAAATATACATCTTCTTATCACATAGTCGTGTCAGGTAAAGAGACCCCTCTCTCACCTCCTTTCTTCTCTTCCATACTAAAATTAGCTAACAACATGAGCGCAATTCTTATTTCAAACTATACATGTATTAGTATAGATAAAAAGAAATAACAAAAAAGAGACGAAACAAGATTCATAGGTTGATGTAGGGAGAAACTGAAACACCCACAATGAAAAATTGAAACCAATGAATGTCTATTATACAGATTCAGAAATGAGCAGACAGAGAGAGAGAGAGAGAGAGAGAGAGAGAGAGAGAGAAGAGGAAAGGAGAGGAGAAGAAGAAAAAGTAACGGGAGAACAGATAAAACTGTGGAATTCAAACGTAGTAAGAAAATAACTTAACATTATAAAGTTCCGTTTCCAGAAATCCAACAGTAATATAGAAATAATGTTTGTTTTTACATAGTTTTTCAGAACTATTCGGACATATAGACGATCCTTTAAATATTTATTATGTTACTTTCATAATGGATAGCATACTCAATTTCAAGTAGAACTGTAGATCTCCGAGACACATCTAGGATAATGTCAAAGGTTTAACACACATGCTTTGTTTCCGCGTGATTCGACTGCAAATTCGGTAGTGTTCGTTGGACGTAATGATCCAAAATACATTCTAATATACCCAGTAGAGAGCGTTGGTCATATCTTCCATTTCAGACTACTAATGCGAACTGAACGAAAAAAACGAAACCAAAAGAAAAGAGAAAGAAAGAAAAAAAGAGAAAATTGAAGAGTGCTATTTTATTGCTAAATATCTATCAGATATAACCTATATTAAAAGTCCAAACTGTATCGTAATGGAAAGCTACAAATGTTGGAAAGGAAAAGTTCATGTTTCTCATAGATGTAGCATCTTTCAAATTTCAACATTAATAAAACACATTGAATTATAGGACGGGAACAAATATTGTGTCGAACTAGTAAAATAAAATTTTGTTTTCAAATAACCAGAGAGGTACCATTTTCTAGTCTTTTCCGAAGAGTTATCTGTTCCGAACATCCAGCATTAATTTAATCTCTTCCGAATATAACGTAATTTGCACAGAGAGAAAGAACACGCTAAGAGCTCATACGCATCATCGTGTCAGTCGTATGATGTTGGTTAGGTTATAGACCACCACTGGATCGAGGAATTTAAATCCGTAGTGAACCAGTAATTCGACTGAGATTCGGTAACCCAGAGGATAAAAAAGAGATTTTACTTATTTCCTTGCGTTTAAACAGTATTTCTGTCAGATATGACTAAGGCCGTTGATGTTATCCCCAGAGCACGAAAAACACGACGCCGAAGTTAACAGTTAATTAGATTCCCCGGACCAGGCTTCTGCTCCGTTTTAACTTTGGAATATGAACTGCATGTATGTGTGAGAGGGAGAGAGCTAGAGAAGTGAAATATGCAAAGACAGATAGGAAAACATCAAGAAAGAAAGCGAGAGGGACGGGACGAATATAAATATGAAGCATACTTACTATTGCAGTGTATGATATAGAACGCACACACTATTTACTCGAACTATCGCTAGTGATGCCTTGTAAGTTCTCCATCAGGAGATGAGTCTCTGTTTGCAGCCATTATTTTATGCGAAAAAATCATACTACCTGATGGAGTATCGAACCAAGATTTTTCATTTGGAAGTCTGACACGTTACCACTACATCACCGATTGCTTTAGCCAAACTTTGTTTAACAAATGGTGTAATGTTTCTTTCTGAGAACGATAACATGAAAATTGCATACTGCAGATCAATGATGTCTTTGGAATGTCCTGGTAATTCCTGTCCTCTTTCCCATCCAACATTCGTAAATCGTCTCTATCATGATACAGGTGTTTGCTTTCACATTGTTATGTATTGCTTGTCCAGTATGATAAGTCGATTCTTCACAATCACTATGCTACGAGGGTCATCCGGAAATTGGTACCCGTTTGTGCAATAAAGACACAGCAGTACATATTAACAAATATACAGATTTTTATTGGAAAGAACATACTTTACACTACTTCTCCACATAATCACCAAGCAAATTTAGGCATTTGTCATACCGTGTGACGAGTTTTTGTATTCCAGCGTCATAGTCCTCCGCCACCAGCGTATTGAGATACGTAGTCACGCCTCCTTTAAGTTCGTCATCACTGTCAAATCCTTTTCCCACCAGAAAGTCGAGACACATCAGGAAAATGTTCACAGAGTTCATCAATTGTGACGCGCCGATCGTTCCTCACTCATTCGTCTACTGACCTCAGCAGTTCGTCTGTAATGATAGATGGTCTCCCTGAACGCTCCTCGTCGTGTGTACTACCCCTCCGCAGGTTGAAGTTGCGACACCAGCGCCGAACAGACGACTTGTCCATCGCATTGTCTCCATACGCCTCCTTTAATTGGGGATGAATTTCACAAGGTCGAACGTTTCGTGCATTAAGAAATTTAATCACGGCCCTCACTTCACAACTGGCGGGGTTCTCAATTCGTTTAATCATTATAAATGAGCACAAACATAACACAGGCACTGCTAGCATCACGCAACCTCGCACAGAGCAGGCAGACAAGCCACTGACACGTTATGACCTTGCCCAGCGGCTTTCCGAGTCGTCAGCGCTTCAAGCGGCGAAAACGGGTATCACTTTCTGGATGGCTTTCGTAGATAGCAATATTATTCATAATGCCATTGCGTTACCCCTACACTATCATGCCATCTAAAATTTCAAGCCGAATATTACTTTCTTTAGCCCTGATCTTTGGAACGAATCGGCTTCTTCCTGTAACGTTATTTGCAACAAAGTGCACAACAAAATTGATTTGTTCGACGGCCTAGAGAGAAATAAGTGGCCACTGATAAAAAAAAAAAAAAAAAAAAACTTACAATCGAGTAATCGAGAAAAGAATGTGAAATTAAAACATTTTGCAGTAAGTTCTCCGTGCAAGTTCAAAAGTAAGCAAATAATAATAATAATAATAATAATAATAATAATAATAATAATAATAATAATAATAATAATAATAATAATAATAATAATAATAATAACCTATATTATAAAATTGAAAGTAACTATGTGTGTGGCTCCTAATCTCTTGAACCACCCAACTGATCTCTATAAAGCTTTCAACATAGATAAGTTTCGGATCTGGGACTACTTTTGTCATTTCAGTTTGACGGTGCAACGTAGGGGCCGGTGAGAGGGAGGAACATGTAAAAAAAAAACTGAAAATGAAAGTGGCTGTCTTTGTGATTTCATCACTCTTGAACCACCCGACCAATCTCGATTAAATTTTCAACACAGATCAGGTTCGGGCCTAAGATAGCATTTATCTATTTACTTTGACGATATAACTTAGGGTTGAGGAGAGGGAGAAGTTAAAAAGTGTTAAATAAAAGTTGATAACTCGCGAAACAAATGATCCATCACGATCAAATTTTCAACCTGGATGAAGTTCGAACCTGAGATTGTTTCTGTCATATCACTTGGACGTTGGAACTAAAGAGATAAAGAGGAGGAGCGACATTTAACAAAGAACGAAAAATTACTGGTATAAGTGGTGTATCTGTAATTTTTGGATTCGCTGAGATTAATAGTGACACATCTGATGCTGTTTAAACCCAAATTCAGTCCCTCTAGTGGGAGGAGGGAGAGACATATAAAAATTATCGAAATAACCAATATCAGTGTCGAATTCACAGTTTTCCGGCTCGCTGAGATCAACAATGACACTGCAGATGCCGTGCCCCACAACATAGGGATGGGAGAGGATATAAAAAACACAACGAAAATGGCCGATATCAAAGAGGGCTTTAGTAACACGAAACAGTGACTGAGTAACGGACCATATTAATATTTTTTCTCAATTTAACCCAATGAAGCGAGTAATTGATGCTAATAATAATAATAATAATAATAATAATAATAATAATAATAATAATAATAATAATAATAATAATAGACTACTATAGTGTGAATGTACACATTTATTATTATTATTATTATTATTATTATTATTATTATTATTATTATTATTATTATTATTATTATTATTATTATTATTATTAGTCCCGTACTTTTGAACTTGCACGACGAAATTACTGAACATATGTTTTGTTTCTGTAATTTTTCCTGGATTGTATGCATTTCCTTCATTTATTAGTGGGCACTAATTTCTCTCTAGGCCGTCGAATAAATCAATTTCGTTGTGCACTTTGATTCGTTCCAAAGATCACACCTAAAGTAAGTAATATTTGGCTTCAAATTTCAGGTGGCATGAAAGTGTTCGGGTAACGCAGTGGCTTTATGCATAATACAGCTATCTAACATAGGTTCAAATCTTATTCACGTCAAAGTTAATATTTTTACAATGTGATTGTGAAGAATCGACTTATCATACTGGACAAGCATTACGTAAGAATATGAAAGCAAACACCTGTATCACGATAGAGACGATTTACGAATGTTGGTTGGGAAAGGGCAAGGAAATTACCAGGACATTCCAAAGACATCATTGATCTGCAGTATGAACTTTTCGTGTTGTCGTTCTCAGAAAGAAACACTACACCATTTGTTAAACAAAGTTTGCACGGCGTTAGCTGTCGCAATGTTTTTGAATCGGAGTGTACCATTTACACTTCCCTATTTTGTCCCTGAAGTGAGAAATTTTGAGAGAAATCAGAATTTTTTCTGAATTTTAATTTTTTTAGTCCCTTTGGAGCCCCGTGTAAACGTAGACATCTTAAAATCAACTGCAAAATACTGTATGTGTGTACAAAATTTCAATTTTCTATCTTGAACAGTAAGGGCAGGAAAAGTATTTCATTTATCAGTAATCCCCACAGTGCCCCAGACTACCGCAAAAGACCCTGATGGCAGGTAAAAAATTTCCTGAGATATCCGTGTTTATTCTAGGATCATGGTTTGCCATCATTCTCTTGAGAATAGAACTACCTTTCAAACGGTATTATTCACATGTCTCTATCATGTATCTAACGCGGGAAAATCGCGAAGAAAGAAATTTTTCATCAAAATATCCTTTTAAAATTTTGCCCCTCTGGACCCCTCTGTTTTAACGCAGGGATCTGAAAGAAATCTGATAAATACTCGTACTATTCAGTGGAGTGAATATTTGTCCAAATTTCAATCTTCTAAGTGCAAAACTAAGCCTGCCATATATATATATATATATATATATATATATATATATATATATATATATATATATATATATATATATATATATATATATATCCATAATACCCCAGATTCCCGTATAAAACAGGATCTTGTGTAGAAGTTTCCTTGAGACATCCCTATTTATCCTAGAATCGTGGGTCGTACATAATTCTCTTCAGAACTGGCTTTCAAACGATACCATTCACATGTCTCCATCGTGTATCTAAGGCGTGAAAATCGCGAAAAAAAAAAGAGATTTCTTGGTTAAAAATATTTTTTACTTTTTGCTCCTATGGACCCCCAGTGTTAACGCAGAGATCACCTGAATAAATCTGATAAATTTTGTTGGGTGGACTGCATGTTTGTGCAAAATTTCAATCTTCTAGTTGCAAAAGTAAATCCGCCAAAAAAAGAAATAAATATCGGCCTAGTAAAAAAAATATTTTTTAAAGTTTTGACGTCATCACCTCCTATGTCTCGACGCAGAAAGGCGTGAAACCATACTTAACGTGCTCTACAATGCTTCTAGGCTTGGAAAACAGAAAACCCAAAGTAAAAAGCTTTATTTGTTCTTTTTAAATCGAATAATGAAGACACTCATTTAGTAGCTAAAACATATTAACAATCCACAAGAACTGTCACTTGTTGAAACCTTCATATCGAATTATGAATGGATTTCAGGTGCTGTACTCAACAAACGAAAGTCAAGCCTGATGTGTGCAAACACAGCTGACCAACTCATGGCAGACACGTAGACTACAACTTTCGTGCCACAACATGCACTGTGGTAGTGGTTGTCCTTATTCATCAAAGTAAAGCCCGCCATGTAAGTCTTGCAGGCCGAGTATACCTTTTAAATGTTTTTATATTCAGTCGTCTTTGGTTCCATACAAAACTATTTTCCTGCCAAAGAAATATCTCAGTATCATACGGAAACACACAATGCAACTGCTGTGGCATACTCACTCCCTAAGGGTGAATCACGCGACAGTGTACTTATCAAAATGTGTTGGTGGCCTTGGCCTTGAAAACATTCAACTTCAGAGCTGCTCACACATAGCTTGTGCCAAAAGGACTAGATCAGGAGAGTAATGCTCTCGGAAGTACGAACGAGAAACACAGTTCGGATTGGTTGGTGTTATCAATTTCTTGCCAGTTGGTGTTATCAAATAATTGTTGTTGTTAGTCTTCGTGGCCGAGTGGGCTAGCGCTATATGCTACTAATGAAATTCCTTTTGGCGTGAGTTCAAACCCGGCTCGAGGATTTTTTTACATTTTTAAAATATTTTATAACACTTTTTAAATTAAAATAATGTGAAAATAATATTCAAAAAAGTGATTTACTTACTTTTGTGCAGATAAGTAGTAGTAGCAATGGGTTAGAAACCCCGCAGGGCTCGTTTTGTTCCCCTTGTACTCCTCCATGATATAAATTTTGTGACCAACTTAAAACAACTGGCTAGGATAGCGTTTAGAACAGCTGGCTAGATTAGCGCGCGAAAAAAAAACGTACTTCTGGGAGCATTACTCTCCCGAGTGGGTCGTGTGCCAAACACTGCTCATGGAGTCCCTTTCCAGCACAATAAAAGGGCGAAAAAAATAAAAGAAAAGAAAAAATAAAGAATACAGAAAACTGTTCCTTATGCAAAGAGCGTTTGAAAACATTTCAAAAGGTACGCTATGACTATTATCAGTTAATTGGCAACAACCGATATCACGGACAGATCCAGGAAGTTTTGAGGGGGGGGGGGAGCATGTCTGAAAAATAAATTTGAGACATTTCTTGATATGTGGTTGGCTGACCAAAAATGTGAACTGGAGTGCTTCATAATACGTATTTATCGCCCTTCTGGAGGCTGCATTGAGGAAAGCTATGTTGTTCAACACGAGAGAATCCAGGATTACAATAAAAAACTTTTTATTACCATCTTGTTATTATTGCATTATTTTATTTTATTATTATCATTATTTTTCTTAAATTAGATTATGTAAAGTAAACTATTTTTAATTTAATTTCCTATTAACATAATTCATATTAACTCTTTACTAATATCCTTATTTTTATACTGCATAAGTACTATCGTGAGGTCAGATTTAACACCATTATTTGTTTTGAAATTAAAATATGTTAATACGTGTTACCATTGGCAGTTGATTGTGGACCGTTTACTAGTGCTATACTTTAATAGACTTAACTAGTTTTGGGGACAAAAGATATTTTCAAAATATTTTTGACTAATGGTCTTTTGGTAATAGATTATTACGAAGCGAAAGAACATACTTAAATGAAATAAAGTTTTTTGTTATCCGAAAATAAAGTAAAGCATTCAATTATTAGTGCTGAGAAAATGTAACTTGTCATTCAAAAAGCTGACAATTGATGCTTTTGTGTTTGATTAGTTGCTTGGCTGCAGGCCCGTATCCACAAAGGAACTAGGGTGCCGGGCCCCCTTAAAGTTTTATTGTTCCCCCTAACAAGGACGTACCCAGAAATTTATTTCCGGAGGGGCGTAAAGCGTTTTGGAGGGGTTCAAATACAATTTGAGGCTAAATTATATGAAAATTTCTAAAATTGCCCCTAAAAGTAGATTACATTTTTTAAAGTCGGGATTTCGGGGGGCGGACCCCCAGGACCCACCCTGCGTATGCCCCCTAAAATATTCACGGTAGGCTTGCAAATGAACTGCTATACTATAATGATGAACTATAATATGGTTGGATCGGCCCCCTAACTTCTACCGCCCCCTCATATTTTTGGGCTGGCTACGGCTACCTACTAATACACACAATGATTAGTCTTAAGGGGCCGTCCACATATTACGTAACGCTACTTTTGACCAATTTTTATCCTCTCCCTCCCCCTTGTTACACTTCGTAATGCAAGGATGAACCCCTCCCCCGTTCGTTAGGTAACACTTTTGGATTTTTGTTTTCTCACCAATTTTCCTTATTTTGGGAGTTATTATAATAAAAACTATTTTTAATAGCAGAAATTTTATTACAAAATGCTCTTTTTCTGAATATATTTGTAGTATTTTTCACTAATAAATCAAAGTACCGACACGTATTAGAAAATGGTAGGATGGTAATAATATTTTAACCCCATAAGATTGCTTAATTAACAGTCCTAATTCTTCAAAACTGCATACTGTCGTTTCCCAAGGAGATCATACCTATCCTTTTCGGTCAGATGATGACAACGAGGGTCACTACGAAAGTTTTGAGATACGCATTGTTGTGGCACAGTATTTGAATTCCAACAATTGCGTTCGGTAGTGGTATCCAGAGCAAAGAAGCGAAGCAGGTTTCAACGGCGTATCGCCTTCACTTGTTTGCTGATGTGAGCAGTATTCGGCTGTCTAGAATGGAGCTCGAAAGGGAACCTTTTCGGGCAATGATCCTTTACGATTTCAAAAGTGGTTTGAACGAGACACAACGCCTTGACCGTTTGCAGGGGGCATTTGGGGTCCTTGCTAATTCCCGTGCTACAATTTTTCTGTGGTTTGGTGAATTCAGAAGAGGCCGGACATCGCTTAAAGATGGAGAGAGAGCTGAACGTCCTGCAAAAGCTGTGTCAGATGAAAACATTGCCGCTGTGGAACAAATGATTCGAGAAAATCCTTGAACAACTTTCAACGACATTGAATCTGCAGTGAACATTGGATCGCCAGCAACAAAAATTCTTCATGTTCATCTTCGGTTCATGAAGGTTTCATCTCGTTGGGTGCCGCACACTTTGACTGAACAGCATAAGCGCATGCGTGTGTAATGGTGTGAAGAAATGCTTGCAAGATTTGATGGAGGCATTTCTCGACGCTTCTCTGACATTGTTACTGGTGATGAGACTTGGATCTATCAATTTGACTCTGAAAATAAACGCCAGTCTACAGTTTGGATCTTTCCAGACGAAAATTCACCCACGAAAGTGAAACGACCGCGAAGTGTGGGGAAGAATATGGTCGCAACTTTCTTCTCCAAATCTGGCCATGTTGCAACTGTTCCACTTGAAGAACAAAGGACTGTTACTGCTCAATGGTACACTACTGTTTGACTAACAAAAGTGTTCCAGAAGGTTCGGGAACGGCGTCCAAGAACTGGATTGCGTGGGATCCTGCTTCATCATGACAACGCGTCCGCACACACGGTCAATTTCACAATTCAGATTTTAGAAGCTAGGGAGGTCCAACTTATGTCTCATTTGCCGTATAGCCCTGACCTGGCCCCGTGTGATTTTTTTCTGTTCCCCAGGATCAAAGATCGCTTGCGTGGGAAGAGATTTTGCAGCCCTGAAGAAGCTGTAGTGGCTTACGAGAACGAACTTTCAACACTTGAAGAAAAAGGCTGGCAACACTGCTTCCAAAAGTAGCTTTCGAGGATGCAAAAGTGTGTACAGTGTAATGGTGAATACTTTGAGAAAATGTAAGTGTTAAATTGATTTTAAGTAAGTTATTTCACATCTGAAAACTTTCGTAGTGACCCTCGTAGTGACAAGGAAGATGAAGGTGGAACAGGATCTGAAGAACTAACATCGATCTCTTTTTCAGGGATCAAGGATGCTTCGTGAATTTGAAATTCGCGAGTTTCGACGATGCAAAGTTGCCTTCCTCGTCGACCACAGATTCAAAGTGGCTGCGCGTGTGAAGAAGTAGGGACATCTCGTTTGTGAAGAAGCTCTCGAGCATCTTTTTTGGACTTAGGACTTCAGTTTACCTCTTTTCATATTCTTCTTGTACTAAATCAGTGCGAGAATGCGAATAAACTCAATTTCTTCAGAAATATTCAAATTCAAAAATCAAAAATTTAGTACGAGATAATATCCGACGAATTAGGCTTTTTAATATCTTATTTTGATCTACAAATCCTGGATCGTTCTATCGCGGAAAATATAATTTCACGAAAAAGAATTTCTTCTGTTTCCTATGCAAAACCCCTTAGAAGAATAGAGTGAGTAATGAAATCAAAGGTTTCAGATAGCATTCTCAGAAATAGAAATACTAGTGGGAACATGAGGGCATTTTCAGGTGGTGGTTACGATCACTAACAACTAACTCCGGAAAAGTGTGTTCCCTAAATCCAATGCTGCGATAGCCACAAAACGGAGTTTTATTGTATTGTAATACATGCAGGATTCGCCACCATTTACGCTGGTGTCTAGTGCGTCTTCGAATCTCTTCTGTATGATTCAATTTATATAGGCTATAGTTCGCAATTTTTCCAAAACAATAGGAATATTTATTTATCTATATCTATATCGATATATATATACATATATATATATATATATATATATATATATATATATATATATATATATATATATATATATATATATATATACGAGGGTTGGAACTTAAATATTGGCAACACTGCTGTGGAGACACTATGCAATGAAATGTACTAGTGGCGCTGATAGCGCACGTTGTTAACATACCTACCTAATTTCTGAGCAAGTAGACTCGCCCGTCCCACGTCACCGGCAGACTCACAAGCGAGGGATGCACAGTCACTTGTGAGCGAGCGGTCTAACGTAAAGGTGTCACTATGTTTTCGAAACAGGAACAACGGAGTTGGATCAAGATTGAATGTGCCATAGGTCGTACAGCACGACAGTGTCATCAAGGGCTTCAAGAGGCGTGTTGGGAATCGGCATTGCCGTACAGAACAGTGGCACGGTGGGTAAAAACCTTTAACGAAGGTCGGCAAATTGTGGCGGACATGCATCGGGCAGGTCGTCTTAGCGTCTCTGAAGAAGAAGTGCAAGCTTTTGCCGCGTTAGTGAACAGTGATCGACGCATGACGATTCGTGAGCTCGCCCACGAAACCGGATTAGGGCATTGACGGTCTGCCCTGGAGGAACGTAATGCGTTAGGATAACACACCATAACTTTCACCACACTGGGGCTCTGACGCACTTTCGACTTTCGCGGCGACCCATAATGACGCCATTCGTTGGATTGGCGTTTCAGTGTTGGCTCGTAAGATCTGGCCCATGTCTCATCCAGTGTTATGATACGGCGTAAGAAAGCCTCGCCTTCGCGCTCATACCGCTCCAAGCGCGTCTGAGCAGCGTCGTAACGCATCCATTTTTGCATTTCCATCAACTCATGCGGAACCCATTGTGATGCAGTTTGGCGCATGCCCTGGCGTTCCTTCAGAATGCGAAGCACAGTCTTACGCGCTAATCCGGTTTCGTGGACGAGCTCACTAACCGTCAGGCGTGGATCACTGTCCACTGTCCACTAGCGAATTTGACACCTTTACGTTAGACCGCTTGCTCACAAGTGATTTGTGCTTCCCTCGCTTGTGCGCCTGCCAGTGACGTGGGAGTACTATTTGCTCTGAGGTTAGGTAGATATGTCAACAACGTGCGCTATCAGCGCCACTAGTACATTTCATTGCATAGTCTCTCCACAGCAGTGTTGCCACTATTTAAGGTCCAACCTTCGTATATATATATATATATATATATATATATATATATATATATATATATATAAATGAAAGTGACTATGTTTGTAACTTAATAACTCTTAACCACCCGACCGATCTCGTTCAAATTTTCAACATAGATGAAGTTCTGACCGGGGATGTTTTTTATCATTTTACTTTGAAGGTGCAACTTGAGGGAGGGGGAATATATAAAAAATGATTGAAAATGAACGATGTTAGTGTCAAATGCATAAATTTCGGCGTCGCTGAGATAAACAGTGACTCTTTCGATGCAGTTTAAATCCAAATTCACCCCGCAACTTGGGTAAAGTGGAGGATGACATATACAAAATGTTCGAAAATGACTGATATTAGAGTCGAGACCATGGTGTTAGGGGTCGCTGAGATGAACAGTAACGCTTTCGATGCCGTTTAAATTAAAATTTGGCCATGCAACTTGGGGAAGGGGAGATATATATATATAAGTGATCGAATATGACCGATATTTGTGTCGAATCCATAGTTTTTGGAGTCCGTAAGTTGATGGTGACAGTTTTGATGCCCTATATATCCAAAATGAAACGTATTCTCCCCGTATGGAAAACGGGTATTCTAGCTAATTTATAAAAAAGAAAAAAAACAATAAAATTATTTGATTAAATATTGCATATAAATCTGAGAATAAAAATAAAAAATACAGCAGAAAAACTGTTACGTAGCGAAGACCTAAAGCCCCTCCTCCCCCTTATCACTCTTCATAACGCAAGGCCGAGCCCCCTTCCCTCCTTGCCTCGTTACGTAATATGTGGACGACCCCTAAATGTGTCTTAATCACATATCCATTAGACACAGAACAAATATAGACACTTTAGTTCTTCTACTGACAGTCAGTACATATAGTGATTTTTCTTTATTGACCCTTATGCACATTTCGGTTGCACATAGAACAAATCCAAGAACGTTTTATGTCATCAATTCAAGGACAAATAGCACATCTCCTTCTTTTAGCTGGAGAATCTGTTTGCGGACAGTCTTCATTGATGTTCCTATCAGTTAGTCGTAACAATGACTGCCGAAGCCTACGAGAAAGTATCCCGCATTCGCCCCTTACTTTTAGGTGATCTTGAGCGAGAGTCATCGTAAGACTCCTCATGAAGTCTCGTCTCTGAAGTCTTCTTGGTTCGTTGGAAATATGGTAAAAAAAACAAGGCTATTTAAGCATGCAACGTCCAGTATTCTGTAGAAAATTGCAAGAAACCACCTTCTGCAAAATCTGCCAGTTGCGAGTTCTGCACACATCTCCGTAACACTCCCGAAGAGAACCACAGAAAAAAATGTAATGCAGGAAACGTATAGCGCAAGTACTATCCTGGGGAAAATTTCGACCCCAGAGGTCCGAAACTATCGAAACAACAAAGTGCATGGACACGAAGAACAAGTCGCTACGAAATATCAAGATCAACTGAAAAAATGCAACCGTTAAGTTTTACGACCCACGATTATGCCGGCTAGGCTAAAGGAGGATAATGAGAAATGATAATGAGAAATGAATGAAATGGTGGAATGAAGAAAGTGGGACGAAATTGGAGAACACCGAGAAAACCCACACACACAGTATTTATCCAGCACAAGGTTCACTTTGCGCGGGCTGGGATCAAACCCAGGTCCCCATGCACCAGAGGTGAATACTCTATCACTGAGCCACCGCGGCCCCCTAGCAAGGTCAACTGAGAATAGACGACTGAAGCCACATTGTCCACATAGCCATATATATATATTGTCCACAGCTAGAAATGTGTTTGCGGAGGTCAAATTTGATCCCCCACGATAGTAGTTACGAGTTAAGTATGTAGTGATAACTTAGGAAAAAGATAAGTAAAAACTTAGATTTCTTAATAAAAATAACTTTGTATACTGTTAGTATATATATATACATATATATACAGGGTTTGTCCGGGAAGTAATAGGACTGATTTTATTCCGCCATGACTGCACTTCGGAGCGTGCGCGCACTGACTGAATCCAGTAGAGGGCGTTCCTAGCTAACGAACGATCGGCTGGTCAGTTGTCTCCGAGCACACGGAGAGCCAGGACAGGCTTTTCCGCGCTACGTGTTTCTGTGAGTGGTGCAAGCCGAAAATGCAGCGTTCGTTAGAGCAGAGGTACGCGATTAAATTCTGTGTTAAACTCGGTAAATCTGCGACAGAGACGTTTGATATGATCAAGCAGGATTACCCAGATGATGCTTTAGCAAGAAGTGGTGTGTTTCGATGGCACAAGGCCTTTTCGGAGGGCCGGGAAGAGGTCGCCGATGAAGACCGTGCTGGAAAACCTTCGACTTCGACAAACACCGACAATGTGACTCGTGTGCGCGAAGTTTTGAACTCAGACCGTCGACTAAGTATTCGTTTAATTGCCCAGATGTTAAATTTACCAAAAACTGTGGTTCATGAAATTGTGACGGAGCATTTGAACATGCGCAAGGTGTTCGCGAAGTTTGTCCCAAAAGTGCTCACTGACAACCAAAAATTGCGACGAGTGGAATTGTGCCAAGAAAATTTGAACATATGTGAAAGTGACCCCCAATTTTTGAAAAAACTAATCACAGGTGACGAATTATGGATCTTTGAGTATGATCCCGAGACAAAGAGGCAATCTTCCGAGTGGCACACGCCGGCGTCTCCTCGCCCAAAAAGAGAAGAATGAGCAAATCCAAAGTGAAAACGATGCTCATTGTCTTTTTTGACATCAAAGACTTCGTCCCATATGAATTTGTTCCTCCTGGACAAACCGTCAACGCCAAGTTTTACGTGGAAGTGCTCAAGAGACTCAAACAAAGGGTCAATCGGGTTCGACCAGATATCGGAGCTGACTGGAAGCTGCACCAGGACAACGCTCCGGCTCACACCGCCTTTCTTGTGAACAGCTACCTGACCAACGCCGGCAACCCAACGCTTCCGCAGCCGCCCTACAGCCCAGATGTGGCCCCCGGACTTCTTTTTGATTCCTCGCCTGAAACGCCCGATGAAAGGCAAGCATTTTGAGACGACAGAGGGGATCCAAGCAGCTTGCACCGCGGCTCTCAAGGCTATTCCGGAGAATGACTTCCGTGACGCCTTCAACGCTTGGAAATCGCGCTGGCAGCGCTGCATCGACACAGGAGACTATTTTGAAAGTTTTCAAAGAATTGTAACGATTGGCTCAATATTTTTTTAAATCGACTCAGTCCTATTACTTTCCGGACAAACCTTGTATATATATATATATATATATATATATATATATATATATATATATATATATATATATATATATAACGCAGCAGCTGAAATGCGTGGGGCAGGTGGGTATGAGCAAATCGATCACCAATGGAATGAATCGATCCAGGGCACAGTAAAACTAGTTAGGCCACTGGGCATATCTCCTTCCTTCTCTTCTCTTTACATTATATCTGGAGATGTATGTTCTGACTAATAGGCTACTATATATATTAAATGACTTTTAATATATATAGGGCAATAAATCGAAAAACTCTATATTATTGTTCTGCCCCAATGCCCTGTATAGAGATCCACATATATCTTCTCAGAGCAACATTAAACTAATCTTTTCCACAGAATATTTTTCATTCTATACTTTGATCCAGGGGTGGAAATGGAATTTTAGACCTAAGGGGAAAGTCAATAATAGATAAGGTTTGATTCAGAAAGTCGGAAGAGCAAGCGAACTTTGATGGAGAAGCGATAGAGATTGTTGCAAAACAATTAACAAAATTAATATCACCATTCAAATTTACTATTTGTTAATAATAACTACAGATGGTTCTCCTTCTTTTGCACAATTACTTCAACTTACGAAGGGGATATTATCCCCCCGTGCATACCTGATTTTCACTCTTACTTTGATCTCAGGCCTTTTGCACGTGAAACCGTATTTACCGGGTAACTTTGACGCAAGGCCATTTTGAATCGTGCATTTTTGTCGCGGAGCACTTACGCCCAGACCTTTTCCATGCTGGGCCGTAAGACTCGGGCATTTTTGAGGTAGGGTTCTTTCGACCCAGTGTGCTTTGACGCAGGACTCTTTTAACTCGAATCCTTTTGACCCGGGCAATTTAGACGCGGGGACATTTTGACTCGTGAATTTTTGTCGCGGAGCACTTACGCCCAGACCTTTTTCATGCTGGGCCGTAAGACTCGGGCCCTTTTGAGGCAGGGTTCTTTGGACCCAGTCTGCTTTGACGCAGGACTCTTTTAAATCGATTCCTTTTGACCCGGGCAATTTTGACGTGGGGGCCGTTTTGACTCTGGCCTTTTAGTAGCGGGGCTATTTTCACCCGTGTCCTTTAGAGGCGGGTCCTTTTGACCCGGGCTCTTTTAATGTACGGCCCGTTTGTCGCGGGGCCCTTTCACCAAGCCCTATTGGCGCGGGCTGTTTTGACTCGTATCCATTTGTAGCGGGGCCGTTGTGACTCTGGCCCTTTTGTTGCGGAGATCTTTTGACTCGGAGATTTTTCTCGCGGGGCCTTTTGACCAGGAGACCTTTTGACCTGTGCTCTTTCTTTACATTCGTTCAGCCGCGTAACTCTCAGCCGGTGTCTTAAGCATTCAAAACCGGCGAGGTAACATTATTGCGAATGTTTCTTTATTTTTTCTAGGCTTTCTTGACGCGGGGCTGTTTATACTCGGGCTCGTTTGATGTAGGGCCCTTTTGACTCGGTTCTTTTTGTCGCGGGACCATTTTGACCCAGGTCTTTTTCACGCTTGATCGTTTTATCCCGAAAAATTTTAACTCAAGCCTTTTCGACCCGGGCCATTTTGACGCGTGGTCATTTTGACTTTTTTTTTCGCGGAGATTTTTGACTTGGACATTTCACACTGGGCTATTTTGACCCGGGCCCTTTTCACGCGGGATCGTTTTGACTCGGGTACTTTTGTCGCGGAGACCTTTTGACACGGGCTGTTTTCTAGCGGGGCTGGTTTGAACCGTGCCCTTTTGAGTTGCATCCTTTTGACCCGGCCTCTTTCGAAGTAGGGACCATTTGTCGCGGGGTCTTTTGACTCGTCTTCTTTTCACGCGGGGCCGTTTCTACTCGGGGCCTTTTGTCGCTAGGCCCTTTTGACCTGCGGACTTTTCGACTTGCGCTCTTTTAACGCGGGGCCGTTTCTTCTCGGGTCCGTTTGACGTAGTAACCTTTTGACTCGGGTTCCTTCTCGCGGGATCTTTTTGAGCCGGCTCTTTTGACGCAGGGCCCTTTTAACTCAAGCCCATTTAACCTGGGCCCTTTAGACGTGGGGCCATTTTGACTCGGGTCCTTCTGTCGCGGAGACTCTTTCACACAAGTCTTTTGACTCGGGCCCTTTTGTTGCAGAGATGTTTTGAACCCGGGCCTTTTGTCGGGGGGTTCTTTTATCCGAGCCCTATTGACCTGGGCTCTTTTCACGCGGAGCCCTTGTTACTTGGGCCTGTTTGACGGCAGGTCCATTTTGACCCGGGTCTTTTTGTCGCAGGACACTTTTGACACGAGCTCTTTTGACGCCGGGCCGTTTTGATCCGGGAACGTTTGTTGCAAAGAGCTTTAGAAACGGGCCTTTTCGACTCGGGCATTTTTGTAGCGGGGCCCCTTTTGGCACAGTTCGTTTGGCATAGAGCCCTTTTGACTCGAGCTCTCTTAACACAAGGTTCTTTTTTACTCCGGTCTCTTTGTCGCAGGACGATTTTGACCTGAACTTTTTCACGCTTATCCGATTTGACCCGGGCCCTTTTGAGGCGGGATACTTTTGACCGGCGCTCTTTTTACGCAGGCCCCTTTTAACTCAAGCCCTTTTGACGCGGGGTCGTTTTGAGTCGTTCCCTTTTGTCGCGGATACCCTTATGCCCAGACCTTTTTCACACTGGGCCGTTTTGACTCGGGTCCTTTTGAGGAGGGTTCTTTCAACCCAGGCTCTTTTGACACAGGGCCTTTTAACTTTATCCCTTTTGACCCGTACAATTTTGACGCTGGGCCATTTTGACTCAGGCCTTTTCGTAGCTTCGCTCTTTTGACCCTTGCCCTTTAGAAACCGGTCCTTTTGACTGCGGGATCCTTTTCACTTGTGCCCTTTAGAGGCCGCTCCTGTGACCCGGCCTTTTCTGACCCAGGGCCAATTTGTCCCGGGCCCTTTTGACCAGGGCCCGTATTGACTCGGGCCCTTTTGGCTCAGTTCCCTTTTGTTACTGAGATCTCATGACCCGGGGCCGTTTTAACTTGGGGCCTTTTGTCGCGGTGGTCATTTACCCTGGCCCTTTTGACACTGAGACATTATGACCTGGGTTCTCTTGACGTGGGGCTGCCTTTTCTTGGACCCGTTTGACGCAGACCTTTTTGACGATGGGTCGTTTTATTCCTGGCTCTCTTGACGCGGGATAATTTTGTCTCGGGCCTCTTTCACGCCGAACTGTTTTGACCTGGGCCATTTTGAGGCGGGGTCGTTTTGACCCGTACGCTTTTGACACAGAGCCCTTTTTCTCGAGCCTTTTGGACTAAGAACCTTTTGACGCGGGGTCGTTTTGACTCTGGCCCTTTTTTCGCGGAGAGTTTTGACCCAGGCCTGTTTGACGCAGGATCTTTTTCACTCGGGCTCTTTTGTAGCGGGGCTGTTTAGATCGGTCCCTTTTGAGGCGGGTCCTTTTGACCCGGCCTTTTTTGAACTAGGGTCCTTTTGTTGCGGGACCCTTTGACGCGGGGCCGTTTCGACTCGGGCACGTTTGACGCAGGGCCGTTTTGTCACGGATATCTTTTGGCCCAGGCTGTTTTTACTCGAGGCTCTTTTACCCGAGCCCTGTTGACTCGCAGACATCTTAACCTACGCTCTTTTAATGCGAGGGCGTTTTTACTCTGGCACGTTTGACGCAGGAACCTTTATACTCGAGTCTTTTTGTCACGAAATTCTTTTGACCCAGGACCTTTTGAGTCGGGGTCCTTTTGACGCAGGGCACTTTTGAACCGGACACTTCTGATGCGGGGTAGATTCGACTCCCGTCTTTTGTCGCGGAGACCTTTTGACCCAGTCCCTTTAGACTCGGGTCCCTTTTGACTCGGGCCCTTTTGTTACGCGTTGTTTCGACCCGTGCCCTTTTGACCCGGCTCCTTTGATGCGTGGCTGTATTGACTCGGGCCCTTTTGGCACAGGGCTCCTTTCGCGCAGAGAGCTTATGACCCGGGGCCGGTTTTACTCGGGGCGTTTTGTCGCGGAGGCAGTTACCAGGGCGCTTTTAACCCGGGCTCTTTTAACTCGGAGCCATTTTGACCCGGTCCCATTTGACGCTGGGCCGTTTTAACTCGGACACTTTTGTTTCGGAGACCTTTTGAGCAGGTTTCTTTTGACTGGGGCCCTTTTGTAGCGGGGCTCGTTTTGACACCGGTCCATTTGACGTAGGGTCCTTTTAACAAAGCCCGTTTGATGCGGGTCCGTTTTGCCTTGAGCTCTTATGTCGCGGGTCCTTTTGATCGTTCCTGTTTTGACTCCGGCCCTTCTGTCCTCGCCCTTTCGTCTTGCCCTTTTGACATAGAACCATATATATAACGCAGCAGCTGAAATGCGTGGGGCAGGCGGCGGGTATGAGTAAATCGATTATTAATCGATCCCTGGCGCAGGAAAATTAGTTACGCTACTGATCATATCTCTTTCTTTCTCTTCTCTCTACATCATGTCTGGAGATGAATGTTCTGACTAATAGGCTACAGTGGCGATTTTAAAAAGACGATATATGCTATCAATTACAAATGTCATGAATTTTAACTTAATATATATAGCGCAATATAACGAAAATCTCTATATCGGCCTTTTGCTCCCCCCTCCAGTTGGAAAAATTTTGCTGGTGTTAAGGATTATCATGTTGCTTAGTTACTGTATTATATTGTGCTATACAAACAATAAATACATCTGTGTTTTTTTTAATAAGAAGAACCTTATTTACATTTATTACGGGCCTTGCTTTACGACAGCGAAACATATTCACGTTCAGCGTAATCAGTTTCCATTCTGAAATAAGGACAGTGAGACGAAAGAAATTATTGACGCATACATTTAGGACTTAGAAAAGTGTCCTGCGAACATGTCGTAGTAAATTCCTGAAGAGTGACATGCGCTAGTAGCAATTGTTAGCAGTTATTAACTGAACATAGAAGATAATAAACTGAAAAACTGAAAATACGAATCTTTTCAGAGATGACAGTGTACTGATGTTTTAAATCTGTTCCTTTACTCCTTATACATACGTTATTTCCCTAGTCAAAATAAAAACTCTTCAAAATTATTCACAATTTCTTATGCAACCATCCCTTCCTTGGAGTACTGCGCGGTCACATACCCGTCACGGCGATGTAAAGGCACTTTTGGCGACGAGGATACAACAAAGAGATGTAAGTGTAATGTAAACGTCATAATCACACTTGACAGCTTTTCTCTATAACGCACCATGAGAAGAAGATATGCACTAGAAGGTTGTCACTGGCGAAACCCGCATTATTCTTTTTCTTCAAGCCCACTTTAGCCAAATATTATTGACAAAATATCGATAAAATTCGGCTCCAAAGGTCATAGAAAGTCCATAAAGGAGATATTTGTCGTATTTAAGCCAAAAAAAAACGATGCCCCTTTTCTTCCTTTTTGCGAAACAACATAAACATGTATAGTTAACATAATCAATACAAACAGAAAACACATAAAATGACTTACCTATTCGCAAAAAAATACCCTGGCTCTTTTTTGGGGTACCCAAGGTTAATTAAAAATACGGCACTTTTAAGGGAGGCACACTTTATTGACTAATATATCAATTACACAGATTATGCATTACACAGTACTAGATATAGTCAAAAATTCATTAGAAATGTCCTAATTCAGTGATAGGCATATTACGGCCTGCAGGACAAATAGCGTTTCTTGAAAGGTTCTATCATCCGTCCTGCGATATGATGCCTAATCTGGAGAACGAAAAGAGGAATGAGGTTTCTTCGAAAGAGCTGTATTAGAAACAGACCAACAGATGAGCTTTTAACTTCACTTCTACGGAGGGGTCATTTCAGACTTCGCCTGAGAGGGGCAAGAGCATCACGGGCATAAGACTTGTGCGTTTTGTATTAGTATATTAGTAGATAATCGATTAAAGTATATGTATTCCTCAAACTCTTGGGGGGCATTGGCCTCTTCTGCTCTCCCTAAATAACTCCCCTGCTTCTAAGAATCAGAAAATGATTAAGACCTCAATCATTAATAGGGATTAGTATTATAAGAATTATATCAAATGTTCCATTAGTAGGAAGGGAAAATCCTGACTACATTGCTGCTTGGGTAATTTGTTGGGTTACCGCACGTATATATCTGGTAAAATGTAAGTAGGCCTGCTATTGTCCTTCGTCTACTTCCTCTCACACTGAAATTTTTCGCGAAGACTCGTTCCATCTGTCCTCTCTACCAGTAGCACACGTGAGTATTAAAATATGTATACAAAAAAATTGCGCCTATTCTGAAATGATACGAATTTGGGTGTTTGAACTCCTTACCATCTTGAAGAATGTCCTTGTACACCAGCCCTGGCCACGGCGAGCAGATAGTGGAAACTCTCCTCGTGAACGCTCACGAGCATTCTATGAGCAAATACCGTTGTTCGTGCTTCGTGAATCTTCGGGTTTTGTCCTTAGAGGAGCGGAAGTGTTGTCAACCTTGGCGGTAATCACTAGCTTACCAAATAAAAAAAAAGTATGTATGGTAACTGATTGCCATTTAGTGTATAGTGTTTTTTACAATGTGGTAACCGTTAACTATAGACAACACAAACTGGTAACAGCAATCACATGATAAACTATGTACGTTCCTTTTCTTCTTTTTTCTTTCCTTTTGTTAAAGAAGGATGTGGTGGAACCAAACCATCACTTACATTTATAAAAATTTGCCAGTTTGCCCAATGGAAAACCAGTTTTCAATTGCCAGTTTTGCATAATAATTCCCTCGCCCTCCAAACTACAGGAACGAGTAATGAAAATGATACGCCCAACAAAATGTAAGAACTACACGGGTCTAATAGTCAAATCAATTATGCAGTGTTGCAAACCCCGCACACCTTTGGTGTATCACGAAAACGGTTAGAGATATCGCTTTCGAACAAACGCTATTAGGATTCCTGAATCTTGCATAGATTTTCTATGGTGTTTCCAGCATTATGTCATATGGGCACTTTTCCTCCTATAGCAACTGCAAAATTTTCAATTTTTTCCCCCTTTACTGTGGCAACCCTGTTACTCACTGGATGCTGTGCGTTCTTTGGTTTACTCTTTCGGTTACTCCTTTTCATTCCGTAGTATTATTTTTCTTGCCTTTTTGCTAGTTTTGCTCTACGGACACTTTAATTTCTTGATCTTTGAAGCTTTATAACTTCCTTATTTGACAACACTGACAGGTGCGGTTTCGCTTGTTGGTATTCACATTCTGTACTAATTCTTTTGATGGCATAAACTTCTATATATTCGATTTAAAAAAATACAACTTTGTACTGAGCTGGCAACACTGTTGACCTGGTAACATTGTGTGGTACCTCAAAAGACGTCCCCCTTCCACAAGTATCTGGATCCACCACACTCTTGCTAATCTCTCTTCTGGTTTTCGATTTATTCAGGGCTGTCCAACATTACTGAACCACCCTGTATATATATATAATATATTATCAAGTTCTTAATCCGAGTGTAGGTATGTTGTTTCGCTTTATAGGAAAAGAGATAATCTATTGATACGGAAAAAAAATACTGTAGCACTTGTTTGTAATTATCTAAGTATTATCTCCAGAAAATTAGCTTATGCATGTATGTGTGTACGAATAGGCTTAGCAAGGGGTTGGTTGTTGAGATTAGAAGCCACTATTACACTATCAATAGGAAGAATAGTATTTCTTACTCCACTTTTAAAGTGGGGCCGCGGTGGCTCAGTGGTAGAACGTTCACATCTGGTGCTTGGGGTCCCGGGTTCGATCCCAGCCCCCGCCAAGTGAACTTTGCGGTGGACAAACACCGTGTGCGTGGGTTTTCTGGGATACGGACAAAATCTCGCGGCCGAAACATCGCCGCCCAAAATCTCGCCGGCCAAAACCTCGCGGGACAAAATCTCGCCGGGCCAAAACCTCGCGTGGCCAAAACCTCACCGCGAATGAAACTTTTCTCTAAAATTTACCCAATGTGTTTCTTAATATGCAAGTCCACATTACAAATAATAATAATAATAATAATAATAATAATAATAATAATAATAATAAGAAGAAGAAGAAGAAGAAGAAGAAGAAGATACAAAACATCGTGTGCGTGAGCTTTCTCGGGTTATTCCCGTTTCCTTCCATTTTCTTTATTCGATCATTTCCTTCATCCTGGTCATCTACGTCTCCTTTAACCTACAGGACATAATCAAGGTACGTCGTAAAAACTCATATATTATTTCATACTTTCATAAATATTATTAAATTTTTGTTAAAATTTTAAGTTTTTGGATGTTCCAAAGTTCACGAAACTAACCTCGTTAGTTGTCATTACTTTCCTTATGCAGACTTTCTTTCCCTATAACCAGTTTAAAAACATCCTGTCGCCCTACCTTCACATTGTAATCCTCTAATACAGAAATAGAATTTTCATATGGCATCGCGGGACTTGGTCAAACACCCGTGATACTTCTTCTGAAACAGCGTCATTTATACCGTCATCCTTATCATCTTTTGGAACATTTAATTTTGGTGAGGCGAGATTTTGGGTATGGCGAGATTTTGGGGCGCGAGGTTTTGGCCCGCGAGGTTTTGGTCAGGCGAGGTTTTGGCTCCGCGAGATTTTGGCCCGCGGCGTTTTAGCCGGCGAGGTTTTGGCCAGGCGGGGTTTTGGCCCGGCGAGATTTTGTCCCGCGAGGTTTTGGGCGCCGAGGTTTTGGCCAGGCGAGGTTTCGGCCTGGCGAGATTTTGGGCCGCGAGGTTTTGGGAGGCGAGGTTTTGGCCAGGCGAGGTTTTGGTCCGCGAGGTTGTCGCCGCGAGGTTTTTGTACCCAAACCGGGTTTTCTCGGGGTTCTCCAATTTCCTCCCACTTTCTTCATTCTATCATTTCATTCATTACTCATCATCACCGTCTCCTTTAGCCTAACCGGTATAACCGTGGGACGTAAAACCCAAATATTTCATTTCATTTTTTCCACTTTTAATGTTACTTTCATCGCAAAGAATCAAACAGAATATTAAGAGAGCCAAAGAGATTTTCCATTTTTAAGAGTGACCATTAGTGGGTACCATTAGTTTTTTTTTTTAACAAGGAGTGTCTTTTTAATAAGGAAAAATATATTGTCCCTGGCTGGTTGCTTGCCGGTAGCTTGTTAAAAGTGAAAAAGAATGTTAAATCATATCAACGACTGAAGCTACACGCTTGTCTTTCTTCGATAGTTACTGACTGGTTTTGAAAGTCACGATGTTGTAGGCCTACTGTAACAGCGTAAACTTGGAAGGGAACGTTCCAACTGAATGATACGAACAATTATTCCCAATGTCTTGAACATGAAACGTGGATTGCACGGATAACGCTTAAAGTGGGCTGGACTGCACTGGAATTTCCTTCCGGCAAATTAGTGTTTGGTCGGAACTCAGTTCTTCTGTGTAATTGTCTCTTAACAACATTTGAACATTTCTTTTAGATAATAATATCTAACTAACTCTATGGCCTATGGAACCCGAAGGTTCAATGCGGCGTTTACAACATATTTCCACTAACTTCTGTCCTTAGCCAACTGGATCCAGTTTTCATACTCTGTACTCTTATTTCTGCAAGATCCATCTTAATATTGTCTTCCCATCTACGTCTAGGTCTTCCTAGTTGTCTTCTTCCAATTGGGTTTTCAGTTAAAATTATGAAAGCGTTTCTAATTTCTTCGATTCTGGCTACACGGAATGGCCACCTGAGCCTTCTACACTTAATGACCCTAACAATGTTAAGTGAGCGGTATAAACTATGCAATTCCTCGTTATGAATTTCCTCCAATCCCCATTTTCATCCGTCTTTGGTCCGAATACTACTACTACTACTACTACTACTACTACTACTACTACTACTACTACTAATAATAATAATAATAATAATAATAATAATAATAATACGCATTATTATTATTATTATTATTATTATTATTATTATTATTATTATTATTATTATTATTATTATTATTATTATTATTATTATTATTATTTTCAACCTCCCGTCGTTCTGCTATCAATCTAGCAACGAAAGGCGTTCACAACTTAGCAAACGTGAAGCGAGTGACAAGTTACAGACCGAGTGCTAATGTAATACAATGTCACGAATTGTGTAAGCAAGCTAAAAAAGGCCTGAAACAATTCGTTTCCGATTTTTGCAGTCGTTTTTACGTCTGTAAGCTGACATGTTTAATATTAGTTTCTTTCTTTCTTTCTTTCTTGTTCATTTGTTAGTTACTTCAACGCTAACTGTAACCTCTATCATGCGTCTTCCTCGATCAAAAAACGTACCAATTTTATTTCCTGCAGTGTTTTCGCGTCACTGCTTTCGAAATGGGGAGGGGGAGAGCACACCTGCACATTTCACGCTTGCGTCTGCTCAATGCTTCAACATCGTGCGAATTTGTGACCAGGCTTGGCCGTAGGTTTTTTACCATCATGTGTGGTTGGCAACACTTATCGGATGCAGTGGAAGGGGCGGAGCTACCAACACCTGTGCTCACCTGTTCTTATCTCCGGTCGTTGTCGCTCACGCTTCGGCTCCGGGAGCCAATTCATGGGCAGGCCTGATGTACACCATACACGGCTAGGAACTATATTATGCTAGAATAAGGTTGCCAGATTTAGTAAACGAAAAACCGGGACATTAATCTCAGGCTATATATAAGATGAGGGTTTCTGCTGATTTGGTCAGAATCAATTAATTATCTGTCTTTCCCAGTTACCAATCACAGTTTTTAAGTTCATTCTACACACAGTTAACACAAATGAAGCCCCACAAGGGATATATAAAGAATGTGAAAAGGTAACATAAGAGATACCTGGCGTCCCTTATTGCGAATTCAAATTTGTTCTGTTTAACACGTCCTAAATATTATGCGAATTACGACACACTCTCCCATTTATGATTGAAGAGATACTATTATCTTTGTTGCGTCATCACCTGACACAGAAACATTATCCTAAGAGAAATACAAAGGACACCGCACAATTCTTACGGAATTTGGATTTCGGTGGAATTGCTTGAAACCGTGATATGTTTTAAATATTGTGATTCTGAGGAAAAGTTTCAATGGACACAACCACCAATCACTGAGTGTTTGGCCACTACACTGCCACTTTTTTGAAAACAGCAGAAGGTAACAGTATTCTGGATTTCGGTGGATTTGCTTGAAAACGTGATATGTCGTAGATATTATGACACTGAGAAAAAGTCTCAAAGGGCACAACCACCAATCACTGACCGTTTCCTCACTACAGGGCCACTTTTTTGAAAACAGCACAAGGTAAGAGTATTCTGGATTTCGGTTGAATTGCATGAAACCGTGATATGTTGTGGATGTGATCCTGGGAAAAGTCTCAATGGGCATAACCACCAATTACTGACCGTTTGCTCACTACAGGGCCATTTAAAGAAAAACAGCAGAGTATAACGATGTTCTGGATTTCGGTGAAAATGAATGAAACTGTGATATATTGTAGATCTTGTCATCGTTAGAAAAAGTCTTAATGGGCATAATCATCAATGGTTGACCGTTTGGCCAGTACAGGTCCACATTTTTTAAAACATTCGAGTATAACGATATTTTAGATTTCAGTGAAAATGTAAGGCGAAATCAGTATATATTTATATAACTAAGGCTACTGATATACATGAAAATCCATTTTACATTTTGCATCAAGATATTGCCTTTTAATGTAGTACGAAACAAGTTAAACAAGTACACTCTTTAAAAATTGTACATGTAGAAAAATTGTAGTTTTCACGAAATGGATCCTTTCTTATACTTTATTTTTCGTTGCTATGACAACTAAACTTTCATCGTTGGATCACTATTATAACAAAAAATATAATCGCATAACAACAGAAAAGAAATTACTTCTATTTCTCTTTACATATTCTTCTCCTTCCTTTCTTGAACGGCTTGTGCATAATTTAAAAGTACATTTTACTCATAAATACAAATAAAGATACAATAAAGATGTTAAAATACAAGTATCGTTGTATGTGGCGCCTGAACAATATGAGCTTTCTTTAAAAAATAAAAAAATAGAAGTTCTGGACCGTTAACTATTACAAACTAATTACTTGAGTCTTTGAATGACCCTCGTATATTTAAAAATTACAATTCATATAATCATATATCATATTTTATTTTTATATCAATATTATTTTCATACTTTATCTTAATCCTCTTAATTAATTTCATTTCAAATATTTATACATCTCAACGTCGATAATAGAAGGTACATTCAGATAACGGCATATAAGTTGTTTAATTTTAGGTCTTTTTGAGGCCATTGATACGTATTATAAGTTGAAGGTTAACAAAAACTGTTATTTTATTGCGCAAAACTAAGAACATTGTGAAAAGGATATCATTATGGCATTTACGTAATTGCTCTTTTAAACAAGACAGGATCAAATATATAATATATTCCAACAAAATATAAACTAAAATTGAAATATTGACAATATTCAGAACAAAACACGATAATTAACATCACAACAAAAACTAGTGTTACGGTTTGAACAAAAGAAGTTCTTGAAGTTTTACGTCTCACGGTTATGCCGGTTAGGCTAAAGGAGACGGTGATGAGTAATGAATGAAATGGTGGAATGAAGAAAGTGGGAGGAAACGGGAGAACCCCGAGAAAACCCACGCACACGGTGTTTAAAAGAAGTTCTTATCAAGATCATGAATGTACGAATTGTTCCATTTGTTGATTCATTGAATTATCTTCATAGAATTCAAATGAAATGTAAATCATAACGGTATTTACAGTGAAGTTTAACAAAAATCAATTGGATATATTCTTTCGGACGCCACAACATTAGCTTACGTTACATGGCCAATGAATTCATTTAGGTTGCTCTGAAGGTCATAAACTGGAATAGAGTCTTGCTTGTTACTTACTTCTATAGTTCTTTGTTTCCTATTTTGAAAATTTGTGCCATCTATGAAATTTCTATGAAGTACAATTCGAGGAAAATTAGATCTAATGATTACATGCTTCCTAAGTGTAGTACGATTGCTATTTCTGTTGCCACTAGGATTAGGTTCGGTTACGCGATTACTATTACTGTTACTACTAAGATTAGGTTCGGTTACATTACCGGTACACGTGAATTTAACATTACTTTTCACATTGGAATCACACTTTATTTTCATATTGATATTTGGAAATTGGTTTCGATTAAGGTTAGTGTGGTTCAGGTTATTATTGTATTGCACCCTTGAGGGATTTTCAAAATTTTGCAACTTGATATTTCTGATTTTTTTCCACTGCTTAATAAAGTATACTCCGTTTTGATGTTTTTTAAAAGCAAAATCATTACTTAGCCTTGAAATCAATCTGCAATCCTGGAATTAATTACCTACGAGATTTTTTTACTTAATTTCACACAAATCTCCTAAAATCCTGGGCGGAACCACCAAATTTATAAGACGAAATCAGTTCATGTATTTAATACCTCCACAATATCAATCTATCGTTGCTGCTTCTAGACGCTCTTTCCGTGACTTCCAACATACACGTAATCCTATATCATTAACACATCATCGTCGCTGGAATCGCATGCTACACAATTACTTAGATGCCTACAAACGAAAACGTTGGATCCCAGCCTGCAACACTCTATCCACTACCTCGCACCCTACCAAATTCTGGCAAAAATTTCATCAGTTAACTGGCAAAACCCGTCATACTTCATACCCAATCATCTCACATAACAATCCGCTTCAAACCGATACTGACAAAGCAAATGCTTTCGCCTCTTTCTTTCAAGACATTTTTACCCCAACCGTACAACCACTTCATCCAACTCTCACACGCCGTGTGGAACATCTCGCAACCCGCACGCTCCTCAACTTCAACCCAATCTTCACCACCAACTTACCGCTTCTCCTCTTAATGATCTCATAACTCCTGAAGATATCTCTTCCGCCATCCGATCAAAACGAAACACAGCCCCCGGCTTTGATCACATTACCTATAAACTCATCAAATCATCTCCTCCCATCCTCTTTTCACTTCTCGCAACATCTACAACTTCATTCTTCGCACCGGATTTTACCCTCCTCAATGGAAAATCTCCAAAACTCTCCTTTTTATCAAACCAAAAAAACCTCCTACTGCACTCTCATCATACCGACCAATCCAACTAACATCAGTCCTTAGCAAAATCTTTGAACGCATTCTAGTCAGCCGTCTGCATACTCATCTTTCTGACCATAATCTCATCCCTCTACATCAAGCCGGCTTTCGTCCCCATATTAGTATTTCTGACCAGCTTCTGCGCCTCACCATTGTTATAACAAATCATTATAATACCTCAAAACCATCTTGTCTGTTACTGTTCGAGCTGGAGAAGGCTTTTGACAAAGTTTGGCATGCCGGCCTCATCGCAAAACTTCAATCTTCCTATCTCATACATCCGATGTATACTTTTTTTTCTTTCCAATCGTATGACTTATATTAATATCAACCAATCCCTTTCCTATCCGATCTTTCTTCACTGTGGCGTCCCTCAGGGATCTGTCCTTTCACCTCTTCTATATATTTTATGTCGCCGACATGCCCCCTCTCCCACCAAATGTCTCAGTATTCCAATATGCAGATGATACCGCTTTTCTTGCCACATCTAATACTGTTCAAACCATAAATAAAACACTTCAGCAGGCAATTGACGCCTTTACCTCCTGGTGTTCCAAATGGCGCCTCACTATCAATTCTCTCAAAACACAAGCTCTTATTTTTCTCCCACCTCGTTGCCGCTCACGAATCCATCGCAATCCTTCCCTTCTTCACATTAATGTAAACGGCACTTTCATCCGCCCATCATCACAAGTTACCTACCTTGGTATCATCTTTGACTCTAAACTCAGTTGGAAACCCCACCTACAAAAGATTCGATCACAAGCAACGAACCGCTTAAACCTCCTCCGACGGCTAGTGGGCACAACCTGGGGCTTACATACCGACACCGTCATCACGACCTATAAAGTATTCCTCGGACCTGCTCTCACACATGGCCATATCTGCTGGATCTCTGCCCCTGATGAACTATATAATAGACTCGCCATCTCCGAAAGACATGCTCTGCGACTTGCTTATCGTATCAAACTACCAGCACCGACTGCCGACCTCTATCGCCGAATCAACTTTCCAACAATATTTCCATACTTAGAAACACTTCGCACTAAATATATTATAAAAGTCATTGCAGACGGAAATCCGATATTCCCAGACACCTTTCAACAGGACATAATACATGATACGCCCCCACGTCACCAAGCCACTCCTCTCCAACATCTTCTCACTCTATACCATAACACTCTAGACGACGATGACCCTCAAAAGGCCGACTTTGCCATCTATCATCCACCTCATCTTAGTCCATGCATTTATCCATCTCTGCACTAGTGTTCCATCAATGTTGCTAGCAGCGGGCTTCATCTGTCTACATCAGCCCTGTGACGCCCCAGGGCAGAAGATAACCATTCACTCGTCCATACTAACATATACCCTCGTGTTTGTGACGTCAACCTGCACTTCACCTCATCTCTCATAAAAAAAATAAATAAAAATAAAAATAAAAATAAAAAAATTAAAAAATAAAAAAAATTTAAAAAATAAAAAATAAAAAAATAAAAAAAATAAAAAATAAAAAAAGATGCCCACAAATAAGAATGAAGTAAAATAAAATAATGCTCCAAATCCTCAATGCCCCCTATAAATAAAGAAAATTCCCCATACCTATAATCCTCGTCCCGAAGAAAGGGCGTAACCCTTTGATCGGCTTAACCTAAAAAAAAATTCATGTATTTATATAACTAAAGCTACTGATATATCAAAATCCATTTTAAACACTGCATCAATCATTTTATTGTAGTACGAAACAAGTTAAACAAGTACACTCTTTACAAGTTGTACATGTAGTTTTCACGAGATGATCCTTTCCTATACATTATTTATTTTTCGGTGCTATAACAACTAAACTTAGCCTACATCGTCGGATCACTATTATAACAAAAAATATAATCGCATAACAACAGAAAAGAAATTACTTCTATTTCTCTTTTCATATCCTACTTCTCCTTTCTTGAACGGCTTGTGCATGTTTTAAAAGTACATTTTGCCCATAAATACAAATAAAGATATATTTTCTAATAAGGATGTTAGAATACAAGTATCGTTGTAAATGAATGAAACAGTGATATGTTGTAGATGTCGTGATTCTGGGAAAAAGCGTTAATTTGTGGCTACCGAGAAACTTGAGGTCAGTTGGTAGAGCATTTGTTCTTATGGTGCTTCTGGGAAGTTCGGCCCAGGCTGATCATCTTTTCTATGATTTCCAGGGCTTTCCTTTGTTCTGCATGACGAATATCGGGATGTAACCTATGCTTAAATGGTGCTAGCTACTACTCACCACCTTCCTTTACCGGATTGTGGGATAGAAGAAGATATAAATATTTTCATTGTTTCATACAATCCCACAAAAATCGCAGAATATTGTTTCCTTCTCGTGTTTAAAAAAATGGCTTCGTAGTGGCCAAACGGTCAGTGCTTGGTGGTTGAGCCCATTGCGACTTTCTTTTTTTCAGATCACAATATCTAGAACATATCACACTTCAAGCAATTCCGCCGAAATCCAATTTCTATAAGGATTCTGTGGGGTCCTTTAGCAAGAAAAAATATATATTTACGCTAAACTCAGAACGATAAACAAAAAAAAAATCTCTTTAAAGATTCACGCAGGCTCTCCAATAGTATCAAAATTAAACAAGACACATACCTTTATGTGCGTAACTGCTACTTCTTGTACTAGATAAGTTGTTACGGAATTTTAACTTGAATATTACTGAAAATTTGACTTCCCTCTACACTTACTGGAATGGATAAAACGCTTAATTGTAAAATTGTTCGTCAGAAGACGGCAGACAGAACGGAATACCTGTAGTTTAAATGCGGTTAACATGCAGCGACAGAGAACAGTACCGCCATTGTTCATTAAAATTTCAACAATGAAGCCGTTCTGCGCTGCTGATTGAAGTATAAAAGAACTAGTAGTTAAAGCCCGTCACCGGGAAAAAGATTTTCTTTTCTATTGAAAGTGGCATTGAAGAAATTATTGCCATAATATATTCCCTCTCTTGAATATTTTTTAATCTTTCTCTCTCTCTCTCTCTCTCTCTATGAAAGCTAAACAACCAATAGGTCGAAAGAATAGATATGATTTTCAAACTCCTTGGAGTTTGTTTAGTAAAATTAATTAGCTAATACACAAATCTTCCGAAAACCTTCCGTTTTTAGGTGAAACATACTAATTCTTCCAGATTGTTTTTTTTTTTTTTTTTTAATCTGAAGAAAGAAAACCGGGACAAAAAGGCATCACGAAAGCCTTTCTCGGGACATTTAATTCTTTCATTGAAAACCGGGACGTCTGACAACCTTATGCTAGTAATACTAGACTAATTTCATTTTTGGATCTGGCACGAAATTACGTTGCACCAACAAATAAACAACGTTTTTGTATGGAAATGAATAATTTTCTGAAACTAATGTAAAAGATTGCCGCTAGGTGACAGCATAAATACGGAACCATAAATTACTGGCCTATTATCAAAAATCATTTACACGATTTGCTTTTGTTATGAGAATTAACATAAGAAATCAAATTTTATAAGAAGGTTAAACCAATGTCAGCTAATAGGATTTTAATTTGCCACAAACTTTAATTAATAACCTAATTCTCATTCCCTTACAACGATATATTGCTTTTATATACTCCCTCAACGACCCGCGAAACAGAATGCAAGTCGTCGACAATTGCTGTATTTTTGTACTAGCTATTGTATTTTTGTACGAGCAATTATAGGTGATTTATGCCTTTTGCTCAATTAATTGTGACAGATTTGAACTAAGTGTATGTAGTGGTGGCCAGTTTGGTTACTTTCCCGGAATTAATTCCTTTGGATCCGTTCCGAAGAAGGATTCGTTCTTCCGGACCCAATCCTTTAGTTTCGCAAAGTTAAATGATTTCCTTTTTTTTTTTTTTTCGATTTGATTCCCCCAAACAAGGATTCGTTCCTCTCTGGATCGAATCCTTTGGTTCCGATGAGTCGGAATAATTGTGAGTTCTCATATGGCTCTCCAATTCGATTCCTCCTTTCACCCAAAGGCTTCAAACCATTCTTATTGCCTGAGAAATTGCTGCAGTGTGGCGGTGTGGGAAATTGGAATGAGTAGAAGCAAAAGGAGGGATTGCGATGTTTTGAAACATGTTCACAAGGTTCCATTTTTTCCTGATAAGGCAGAGATAATATTGCACATAGGACAAAAGCAGATACAGATATTGTTTGTTTCTTTGAAGCTTTCTGTTTTATTAAAGCGTGTTGCTAAGAGTTCACGTTGAAACTGTTAAAGAGTAACAGATGGTCTTCTTTTTCTTCTTCTTCTCATTTTTTTACATGACTATTAAATGCAAAAAAAGTAAATGTTCTGTAATTTTCATTCTGATTATTTATTTAAATACGTTATACCAGCAACAACAAACGATGTCTCGGGTTTCCTTGTGTATGAGTCAATCGTTCTTTCAGAAAAAAAAAGTGTTCCGGGGGGCCACACTTAGTATTCTGCGGGCATTCCTGGTATTACCTGACCAGCGAACGAGTGCGGGCGGCCGGTTTTGGAACTAAAATGCAAGCAGCAGTGTTTCTAACCGGATTACTTGTAATCAATCTACCATAGTTCTTTTTGTCCTGTTCGTAATAAACCACTTCACGCATATGCTCAAGTCAGGGGCAGATTCAGGGGGTGGGGCGATCGGGGCGATTGCCCCTACAGAATAGGATAATTTTTATTTTAAAAATAAAACCTAAGAATTTTCACCTTTGTATTATAAATGCAAAATAAAACTTAAAATAGGTAGGCCTTACTTTTTTTGTTTTACGTTGCAGAAGTCAAATAAAGCAATAAATTACTTACATTGGCGTTCTTGCTAAAAAAAAAAAAAAAAAAAAATATCCACCTTCGAAATCGCAGGTGGCAATTTCTGTTCTAGAAATTTAGTTACTTCTCCTTTTCTAAAAGTTTTTTTTTTTTCTTTTTGCAATACACTCTTACCTTGATTTGACTTCGAACGACCGCCCCCCAAACATTCAGCCAACATCCGCCCCTGGCTCAAGTTAACATAAACAGTTTCAAAAGTTATTGAAGTTATTTGCAGAACATCTTAAGTAACAAGAAAAAAAACTACAACAAAAATACACTCTCCATATTAACTTGCGAAAAAACTAGGAAGCAGAGTTTTACGGGCTGCTCCTGTTTTATAATGACATCGAATAAAACGTAATCAATTTTTATACAATCTGCTTAATACACGGTAGAAGCTCACTGAATTGTCAATTGTGCTATGTTGTTCTTAAATTGGTAATTTCCATTCATATATCACTATTCACAATACATCTGCATTACTGCACGAATGGTTCACTACAACCACATAATTTACGGTGTTCTTTATTAAGCGGAAAGAGATTAGACTATGCATAACATCTAAACTGCAATTTTTAAAAACCATTGGATATACTGCGGAGTGAAACTCTCCGCTCCCCTTTCCCATCGCGCTTGCCAAGAAACTGAAGTAAACACAACAGCAGCGCTTCCTCCCAAAACCGCACTGCTATCCTGGTCAGGTAATACTATTCTATTTATTATTAAATTATAGACGTATTATTTTGGTCTCCTCCGGGGGACCACTCTCAGAGCTGCGGGTGGCAATGCCCCCCCCAAAAAAACATGTCTGGAAGAAATACTGGTAGAAGTGTCATTTGGAGAGGGCAGGGGGCAATTGTCTAGCCTGATTTTGAGAATTACATATTTTTAAATAAATTGTATAATAATAATAATAATAATAATAATAATAATAATAATAATAATAATAATAATAATAATAATAATAATAATAATAATAATAATAAACGTTACGTGGAATTTTGGTTCTCCTCGCGGGAGACTCGAGTTGTATTTCCAGTGGCAACTCGCGTGGTTCGGGGGGGAGCGATGGCTCAGTGGTAGAGCGTTCACCTACGGTGCTTGGTCCCTGAGTAGTAGGGGTCCCGTTATATCTCGCCGAGTCAGCAAAAAGTTTAGTGACATCATAGGTCAAGGGTCAATGACCTTGGTCGGCGGTTAATGACCTAGTAGTACTTAGGACCACCCCTCTAGATTTTGGCAGGGGTGCATAGGACCACCCGCCTTAAATTTTGGAAATTGCCAAATCTAAAAATTGGGTATGATAGCTTATGACCAGGGTATGTACCTCTATTAGTATTGATGGTCCACCTCGTTCCCTTTCATGGGTAAAAAATTGCCAAAAATTCAAATTTTGGGGGTTTTTGACCTAATTTATCCCCTTTGATGATGTTTAATTACCTTATATAGTTATATGGGTGTATACAGGGTTCCATTCCCTTTCATAAGACATGGGTATATTGATGCACCTCTTTAAATTTTTGGGAGGGATACCTTGGACCACCCCTTCAGTTTTGGAAATTGCCAAATTTAAACATTTGGTATAATAGTATAGGACCTCAATATGTATCATGATAAATTTGGGTGGTCCATCTCGTTCCCTTTTAGGGGTGCAAAATTGCCAAAATATAAACGTAAGCAATACGTTGTACCACGTGTTTGGTTTTTGGCCCAATTTATCCCCTTTTATGTGGTCCTATTATCTTATATGATAATATGGGTCAGTATAGGGGTCAATTATCTTACATAAGACAGGTATATTAGTGCACCCTTCTTAAAATTTGGGAGGGGTACCTTGGCCCACCCCTTAAATTTTGGAAATTGCCCAACTTAAACACGTGGTATAATAGTAGGACATCAATATGTATTACTATAAATTTGGGTGATCCATCACGTTCCCTTTCATTGGTAAAAAAAATGCTAAAAAATTAAATTTCGGAGGTTATTGACCCATTTTATTTCATTTGATGAGGTCTTATTAACTTATATGATTATATGGACATATATAGGGGTCCATTTGATTTCTTAAGATATAGATACATTGGTGCATCCGTTGAAAAATTTGGAGTTCATTAGCCCCCCTTAAATTTTGGAAATTGCCAAATTTAAACATTTAATATAGTACTATAGCACCCTAATATGAATTAGTATAAATTTTGGGGTCCATTTTATTCTCTTTTATGGATAAAAATTGTTAAAAATTCAAATTTCGGAGGTTATTGACCCCTTTGATGCGATTTTATTACCTTATATGAATATATGAATGTGTTCAGGGGTCTATTTTCTTTTATAAGGTATGAATACGTCGATGCTTTCATCTTAAAATTTGGTAGAGGTACGTTGGCTCACCCTTAAAGCTAGGAAATTGCCCAATTTGGTATAATAATATAGGTTCTTAATGTATACCATTATAAATCTGGTGCACTTTCATGCGTAAAAATTACCAGAAATTAGTATGACCACGTGATCGATTATTGACTCAATTTATTCCCTTTGATAAGGATTTAGCACGTTATATGGGTATGTACAGAGGTTTATTACCTTTATATTTTTATGTTTCCTTTTAAATTTGTTGGGGTACATAGAACCATTCCTTAAATTTGGGAATTATCAAATAACAAAATTCGATAAACGTTTTCTAGGACCCATTGTAAATGTTGGTGTCCCTCTTATGGCCAAATATTCAAATTTTAAAGGTTATTAACCTATTTTATCTTTTTTGATACGGCTTTATTATTGAATGAGTACAGGATTTATTACTTTTTTCATAAGATATAGGTGTATTTGTGTACCAATCTTAAATTTTGGGAGGATACATTTCTTATTGTCATATCAATGATTGGTAATTGTTCTTAGAATTGGGTAGTATCTCATTCTTTGGGTAAATCATTGTCAAATATTATATGGTCAGGTGATCAGTTATTGACCTATGATGGGATTAGGAATCCAGGACATTGGTACATTGATACGTTCCTCTTAAACTTTGTACGATAATTTGAGAATTGTCAAAATCAAATTACGTCATTGGTTTTGATTATTCTCGCCTATGGGCCAAATATAAACGTAAGCAACACGATGTACCATGTGATTGACTTTGATGAGGTAGTGTACAGGGATTCATTTCCTTTCCAAGATTCGTGGAAGTTATCAAATAACACGTTTCTAGACAACAGTTGGTTCTGCTAAGGTAAACAATTGACCTAATTGAGACCTAACTACACCATGCAATTATATGATTAATTTTAAGACTTAGATATATCGAGAGAGGTATGTACGACCATTTTTTAAATTTGGGAATTGTGATAAACAAAATTTTAGTATGAGGCGCGAAATTTGAAACAATACTTCGAACTTTAGTCAAAGCTCATAGTCTAAGATCATTGGTGTTGGTTGATTTGACCTTGAATTTTCAGAACTCTAACAGGTAACCTTATTGAATCTTATGACTCATAGTCTAAAGACAAAACGTGCGACAACACTGAAATTTAGTCACAAGGTGATGTAATCTGACACTGGTAAAGTTAATGTTGATGGAATTTGATTGGATGATCACTATCTTTCATGCAATCTGATTGGTTGATCGCTATCGTGCAATCTGATTGGTTGATGATTTTCAAATCTTTGCTGCATTCAGTTTTAAGTTTTGATTTATCGATTACTGTTTAAAAATCTTGGTTTGAATATTTTCGTTCAACATTTTGCACTCAAAACCGTTTATTTGTTAATCAAATAGTTAAAAACCGGATGAAGTTTGACGGTTAGCCGTGAAATTTTTAAGTTTGAAAGTTTTGTTTCAGAATTTTTTGTTTCAGTGTTTTATTTGATATTTAATTTTTTTTCAACATTTAGTTTGAAAATTTTTGTTTGAAATTTGTTTTCAATTTTGTTTGAAATTTTTGTTTAAACTGTTTTGTTTCAAAATTCATGAATAATAATCACTCTAGGTGTTACTCTATAGCAGGGGCGGATCCTCCCCCCCAGAAGAGGAAATTTTCTTATTTTATATATATAAATAAAACCCTTTGGAGCCCTTAAAAGTAGCAGTATGACAACCCCCCCCCCAGAAGTCGGTCCTGGATCCGCCCCTAGCAGAATGAAGGAAAAATACATTTCCCTGTAAGAACAGATCTGAGGAACAAAGATCCAGGGTGTTTCTTTCGAACTTTTTTTTTTCACCGTCTAGGTTTCCATGGCAAACGGCGCCGACTTTCCAAAATTTATGTGGATACATATAAATGGCAGGGCGTGTTGTGTTTTCAGATGAGTCTCGATAATTTTTGATTCATTTCCTTCTAGTTAAAATCTTTTATGAGCACTGTCATAAAGGGTTGTGCTGTGATAAAGTAAAATATACCGGTGATAAACTAAAAGGTAAGTTGGGCTTCCCTAGCTCAGACAGTAACACAGTTGACTTAAACGGAAGAGAAACAGGTTCAAACCCAGGTCCAAGGTCAAGGATAAGTTATTATAATCACTATCCTCAACATGTGTAATCGTAACATTAAGTGTATACTTTAAACAACTTACATGGTACACAATGATTGCAAGATTCAATTATATTATCAACCCGTTACTAAAAGAAACTACCACATTTATACAAATTAAATGAAAAAATCTTCATAAAAGCATACAATTTTAATGGTATTGGAGAAGGAACTTGCAAGGATTTTGTTGTGAACATAAACTAGAAAGTAACTAACTTAAGGGGATGTCTACCCATCATCACAGGCTTCAGAATCTCCATAAGGTAACATGTAAAATTTAATTCACAAATATCTTACAAAATATTGCACATAGAAACTTGCAATTTTCTATACGAATGCCAAAGAGCAATACAAAGGAGGTGGTTATCTCAATTTTAAACTTAATGACTTAGATTAATTGTAATAATTAGTTCCGCAATGACGGAATCACTACCGGTACTTCACGTAAAGGATCAAAAGACCACTTTCATACTTCATAAATTATTATGGGTGACATTCTTTCAAGAACAAATGCTGGTAAGGAATGCATTGTGGCAATTTGGGGAGCGAAACTCCTGTCTACCACCTCCATTTTCATAATCATTTACGCCTTGAGCAGCCTTCCTTCCAACCCCTACCCCCATTCGGCAACTATAGAACAAAGATAATGATCTTTGAAACCTCAGTATCGAACATATGTTTCCGATTGCTTTTTTACATCTTTTGTTGCTTCAAGCGGACGGATTGTCCGAACGGCTTTCACGTCTGCCACTAACAACTATAGTACTATACATCCAAAGAAAGTTTATCTGGATGGATAGGTTTCAGGGACGTACGCAGGAATTTATTTCGGGAGGGGTCTAAAGCTTTGGGGGGGTCCAAATACAATTTGAGGCTAAATTATATGTACATTGCTAAAATTGCCCCTAAAAGTAGACTACATTTACAAAAAAGTCGTGATTTCGGGGGTGTCCGGAATCCCAGGACCTACTCCCTGTGTACGCCCCTGATAGGTTTCTTTTCGTTTTATATTATTCATCACAGAAAACCACAGTATTTTTTTCTGCGGTTAGAACGAACTAATTGTATGCAGAGGTGGCAAAAAAAAGTTTTCCTTTTTTAAAATAACTAGTTTGGTTTACCAAAACTCCTTTATATATTTACCATACCTCTGCATGCATATCCGTCCGTGTGTGTGACAAAAAAAAAAGTTAAAGAACCACTTCCTGGATCACCAAATTTGGTCAAAATATAGAGTCAAGAGTCAGGAATTCAGTTTATTAAAACCATGTACTCAAACCGAAAGTGGTTTAAATAAACTATTTCCAGTTTGACCATTGATCACCATAAATCGAAAACGATAATATGTAGTGAGATCCGGTTTTGTGCTTCGTAAGAACACATTTATTAACTCTCTACTATAGTACTCGCGCCCAGTCGTGAAGCTTGGGCTCTAAACCAATCACGACAATATTTTGTTTGAGTTTCGATGCATCGGAAAACTTCGGTACAATTCGTTGAGCCGCTTCCCGAGCGCACGTTTGGGGAAATGTCAAACAGCTGAAATTCACCAACAATGTTGCCAAACTTTGAAGACATAGTAAACGAGTATATAAGAAAAAGGCATTTAAAATTACCAATAATAATATTGCACAACAATAACTACTGTAACAACTAGTCTAAAATGGTAACATTAGCACAAATAGTAACAACGAAAACATAACGCAACAAAAAATAATTAACAAAACGGAACTTGACGTCAATCCGACAACACTGTACTCTCGGGAGATGTTTTCCGTGTAGCGCGAGAGAAGACACTGACAAAATTTGATGGGTGGGGGTTGACGACTGGAACACACCTTCGCGTTCTATTGGGTGGTGAAATCGGTAGATCTAGGTCAAGCTTCACGAGTCGGCGCGAATACTATAAAACCGAAAATGATTCAAATTAACTATAATTTCTGGTTTCAATAAATATTGATCTGCGTAGAGCAAAAACGGTAAAAAATAGATGAAAGCGGTTTCCTCCAATCGAGTAGCTCTCAAGCGTCTCAAGTCTATCTTTCACCTCCTCTTTTGATCTTCAATTGAAACCTGAAGTCGTAGAAATTAACTACTTCCGGTTTCAGTAGTGATCTTCATAGAACAGGAATGGTAAAAGCGAGAAGCGGTTTTTTACTTTCTATTCAGCATTCTAAAAATAATTACTATCTTCAGTCTTAAGCCTCTATTCAAAACAAAGGAGATGGAAATCAACTACTTCCGGTTTTAACGGTGAAAGCTTCAGAATAAAAACTATAATAGAGAACAAAGGCGGTTTTCTGTAATCAATTAGGCGTCACAAGAATCTATTTCGTCTCTAGTTTAGTTTCTCTACTAAAACCGGAAGTGGTAGAAATCTACTACAATTTCCAGTTTCAATATTAATTGTGAAAATATCGTACCACAGAAACCAAACTCTTTTGCGTGGTGTATACGTGGCACTACTACTTGTTTTTGAACCATTATGGATAATCGTGGGCTCTATTTTTTAAACCAAACTCGATGTCATATGTAAACTAGCTGCCAGTAGAACACAAATTAATCCAATGTTCTCGGGATTGCTGCTAGAGTGAGTGTTGCTGTGCTGAGCTTTCGTTACCATACAGCGGCAACATCTTCAGAGCTATGTGTTGGAGTGTGCTGGTCGTACAATTTATATTGTAGTCTTTAGGAATTACTGCATTTCTATTGGTTGTTTTTGTTGGCCAATGGTGTGCTCTGATTTTGCTGGTGGAAACTGTTCTCTAATTGGCTGATGGTTCTTTTCGTACTGAGAAGCTGGATCCAGATGTCAGGTAGAGGATAGTCTCAGATCTCAGGATGACATCTGGATCCAGCTTCTTAGTACGAAAAGAACCATCAGCCAATCAGAGAACAGTTTCCACCAGCAAAATCAGAGCACGCCATTGACCAACAAAAACAACCAATAGAAATACAGCAATTCCTAAAGACCACAATATAATCTGTACGACCAGCACACATCAACACATAGCTCTGAAGATGTTGCCGCTGTATGGTAACGAAAGCTCAGCACAGCAACACTCACTCTGGCAGCAATCCCGAGAACATTGGATTAATCAGGGGTGCCCACAAGGGGGGCTATGACGCAAAGTGCGTCATTGAAATATTTGGGGGGGGGGTAAAAAATCTGTACAAATATGTTTGAAGGAGTGTAAAAATTAATCGAAAAGAAGATTTTTTTCATGGAAGAACACCTATGGGTAGACAATTAGGGGGGTGCGTCATGGACATAAGGGCGGGTGGGCACCACTGGATTAATAGTAGACGCCAGCAAAGCTTCAAGATCATAAGAACACAAATTTTTACTAGTCTGCCCATTCATCACTGTTTTAAGATTGACTAAGCCAAACCGAGTAGCGCGTCTGAACAAGGGATTGAGAGTTATGAAAACTAATACATAAAATTATTTGCATGAAGTTAAATCTACTTTAGATTTGTAATAAGGGATAAGAAATTGTAAACATCTGAGAGATTATTTGGTTCATATAGTTACAGTTAAGAAATAGATGAGAGCCTAAGATAGATTGGGTTAGAGCTAGGTTAGGATAAGGCTGGAAGTATAAAACCTTCCATTATGCTATTCTATGACAACCAATTAGGTTACATAATCTTCAATAAAATTCTGTAAACGCTTACACATTTTTGTAATGAAAGTCTTGATTCTGAGCGAAAAGAGCTACTTGACCTTTGATCTCGAGTTGCACCGGTTTGCGGTTATTAATAAAATATTTATTTAACAAAGCTGATCATGATTTTCAGAAAATCGAAACTTATTTCCAAAAGTAAATTACCCCGTGCATTTTTTTTTTTTTAGGACAAATGAGTTACTGTGTGTTTCAAATGTAAAGCATCACGGGCAGCAGCCAATGCAGCGTGATTTTTCGCGCGGTGTTGCCGGATTGCGGACTCCCCTTTCCCTTCTCGCTCTTCCTCCAGCTGAGATTATGACACATAAATTTGCAACATTATTCACAGTGTAACAATATTATTTCAGCAAAGTCTAGAATTTTGACTGTACATTCTAAAAATTCTTCTTTTGATGAATATTTCTTAAACAAATTGTAAATAAAAAATAATTCTCCAAGCTTGACTTCGAAGCACTTCTTTTTTTTTTTTTTTTTTTTTTTAGAAAACCCGCACTTGCACTCGATTTGCTTAAAGGGGGGCGCGGTGGCTCAGTGGTAGAGTGCCCAGCTCGCGCCGTGTGGACTTTGTGGTGGACAAACACCGTACTCGTGGGTTTTCGTGGGGTTCTCCCGAACCCTCCCACTTTCTTCATTCCATCATTTCACTCCTTTCTCATTATCACCGTCTTCTTTAGCCTAACCGCCATAAACGTGGGACGTTAAACTTGAAGATTTCATTTTCGATTTGCTTAAAGACATTGTCAATTCTAGTTTTCGGAGAACAAACGAACTACCACGAAAAAAGCAACCCAGATACTTATGAATTCTGTTTATGCTAGAAGAGAAGTTGCGTTCCTACACAACTAGCCCTTTGTTCCTTATCAATTTTCATAACAATTAACACTTTTGGGCTTGGTCTATGTCTCACGAAAACAATCCGTCTGATTCTTAAGCAAGTCCATATGATCGAGTTTGTTTTGGGTTACGATAATTTACGACACCATTCAGACGCCTCGTGCTTTTGAATCCCTGCTTGAGGGGAAAAGAGGGAATAAGTGGTCGCATATATGTAACGTAGTGAAACGTGAAGATAAAAATAAATAAACAAAACATACTGCTTTTTCTTCTGTTGAATAGGAAAAATCTATCTGGAAGTGAACTTCAAACCAATACTACGAACTTCCCATACTTTATTCTTACGAAGTGTATATATATGCATGCCTAGCATTCATATATGGAGTAATTCTGATATATATATATATATATATATATATATATATATATATATATATATATATATATATATATCAGAGGCTTGATATTTAATTCGCTCGCTTACTATTCTCAGGGGTGTAGCCACGGGAAAATGAGACCCTGTCTTTCCAAACTATTTCCAACCCCGAATTGAGGTTATTTAATAGTTAATGTAAATGAGGGACGTTTATAATAAAACATGAAAATTAAAAAAGAAAACCATCAGTACGGTTTCTGTACCTAATTAAAACAGCTAAAATTAATCATGTGCTTTATTCTCATTTCCCTTTCTGGGTGCACACCGTGTGAACTCTCTATATTATTGCATAATAATATCTGAGTTAATATTTTTTTCAAGTTTTTTTCTTTACTATTTTAACCCACATAAACACAAAGTCAGATAAACAGATTGCCATAAACAGCATTTGTTTTCTTATGAATAGCTTATTGATTCATCTTTTACAACCCGGTTTTGAACTTCAGTACTGTCAAGATCTGTCTTTTGATAAGGTAGCATTGTATGTGTATATTGGTGAGTTAAAATGCTTTCATGTTGTGAAAGAGGTAATTTGTTCTGCTTTTAATATGTGAAAAGCTTGCCTTCCCGTGAAAGTAATGTTCCCCCAGAACAACCTGCTCGCTACACCCGTGATTATCCTGTAATAAAAGTTGTGAGTTCTATTTGCAAATCGAAACAAAATCCAGTGGAAATTAGACGCGGGACTCAACGCTCGTTTTACTAATTGTTTTATATGGAAACCTTTCAAAGCGTGTATCATGACAACCAGTTGACATGGAAAGATGTAGTTTTCACGTATCTGTTCGTAATTTTTTTCTCTACTTGGTAAAGTGAGCAGTTAATATGCTAATACAATATTTCTAAGTAGCGCCTCTGATATTGTCAAGATTCACAGTAGCGCGAGAAGTCAACGTGCAGAACTGCTTGTCGCGAACTGTCAACACCGCTCTGCCAATTGGACGCCGTGTGAAGCCAACTCAAGGCCATGTCGTTTCTCATTTGAAACCTGCAATACACTATACTGTCAGGTTACAAACAGAATGGCCTAGGTCTTTTTTTATCGTCAGAAAAGAACTCAGCCCAAGACTGAAATACTTCTTGTTTTTTTAAAAAAAACATAACACAGTATAGGGTTGTAAATACAATATTGATATACGAAACATAAACAAAATCCGTTGGAGACGTTTCCGAGAAAATCTTTTTCCCCCTAATTTTCACCCTTCATGAAACTACTCTTATTTTTAGATGTACAAGAAAATGCAACCCCTTTCCTGGAGAATCCTGGAAAACTGACACACTTCCTATATCCATTAGAATCTAGGCTGAAAATAATCACTTATCCAACATTTCGCTCTCTAGTTATTTCTTTTTTGTACCATTACAATCAACTTTCTGCGGACTATACCTCTGAAATAACGCATTTGTGCACCAAGATTGGTCTGTAGGCTTTTTCATGTTTACATATGAGGATTCACTTCCCAAAGTTATTTCCTAACACCATGTGTATATATTACACTTACTTTCGAGTAACAAGAACTAGAAATGTTCGAAGCCCTAGTTCTACTTATCTTTATGACCATAATCTGAAACATTATAAAATCGCCCACGTAGTCTAAATTATGGTGATATTACTGCGTCCGTCCTTTATTAGCTTGGTTGGCTTTGTGGGTTTAGAGTTTAGCTTCCCTTTCTGCACCAATGTTTTAAGAGACGGGTGGTTACGGAGCCTTCAGTGGGATCCGTATCCTTAGTAATGCATTGAAATTTCAAGGCTCTTCCACCGGGTATCGAACCGGAGATCCGTGCTCCAAAATGAGCGAGCTAGGTACTATACCAACGGGAAGAGCTGCTGTATTTTTGAAATGTTACTTACGTATGTTTATTCACAGGCAATTTGGTTTATGGCTTTCAGTCCATCGTTTCTGTTGAATGGATCTTGAAGTAAAGTTGAACAAATAGGATGAGGGTGGCACCCCGGGGCGTTCTACCACACCCATTGGAAAAGAACTTGAGAGGGGGAAGGAAATCCCTGCCTGTCAGCAGCACATCTGTTCGTGAAGACCAAATTGGAGCAGATATATTCAACCACAATGTAATATTCCACTACAATGTTACCAAAAAATGTTCATTACTCGCGATTACGTCATTAAACGTGAAATTGAATCAACTATTTAATTTCTATTGAATTTCTCTATTCATATGGAAGATTTCAAGTTGTTACGTGCCATATTTCGTTAGATATTCATGAAGTAAAATTTACATGTTATCTTATGGGGACTGAGAAACCAGTGGTAAAAGGTATAAGATCCCTTTAAGCGTGTTGCCTGGTTGCCTTTGTACAAACATATTTAAAACAAACAATTATGTCTTAGAAGTTACAAATTTTAACTACCATCTCAATGTTTTAATTATTATTATTTATTTATTTATTTTTGATAATAGCGAGTGAGAAATATTTATTTTATTTTTTTTAAACTAAAAATCTTGTGGCTGTGCGGCACCACAAGATTATTTGTGTGGTGCTGGAGTCCCGGAACACCCATGTAGTCAGCGCGCATGTCCTCGCCATTAGTGTACTTCTTTGCTCAGCCTACTCTCGGTAAAAAATCTTTGAGTTTTACGTCCCACGGTTATGCCGGTTAGGCTAAAGGAGACGGTGAAGATGAGTAATGAATGAAAATGGTGGAATGAAGAAAGTGGGAGGAAACGGGAGAACCCCGAGAAAACCCACGCACGCGGTGTTTGTCCACCACAAAGTCCACTTGACGGGGCTGGGATCGAACCCAGGACCCCAAGCACCAGAGGTGAACTCTCTACCACTGAGCCACCGCGCCCCTCTACTCTCGGTAGTTTTTCCTTATCTAATAAAATTTGAGCTTTATTTCACTGTTTCTCAGTTAGTAATGAACCAATTGTTACAAAAAATTGCATGGATCAATAGTAAAGGATTTGACCCACAGATTTATAATTTCACAACAAGCCTTCAATATATATATATATATATATATATATATATATATATATATATATGGCTAATTCCATTTGTGACTTACACGACAACAGACGTCAGACGGCAGTAAATATTATGTATTACAAAAATTATAAGATATTTTGGGGCAACAAGTCCTTCATTCATTTTCGTTTGCAGCATTTAAATATGTAAACAAAATGGCTGAAACAAGTCTTTAAATATATACGTGACTTACACTACAGTAAGAGACATCGTGTTTTGAATAACGGTTAACTATATGAAAATTCTGTTCTTCTATTGCTGCAAGGAAACTAAAACTTTTTACATATATTAAGTAGATACCAAGCTACAAGACCAAAAGAAAATTATTATATTTTCTGTATTTATTTTAAAATATACGCCACAAATATAACGTGACGTACACGACAAAAATTTGTGACTTACACGACAAGTCTAACATCATGTCTTCGTTTAATTACACTTTCAAAATCTATTGGCGAATAGAGTGGCACTAATGATTAAGAGAGATAAAAGGAAGTTAACAGACAAAACAAAAAGTTAACAGTTCTTTTATTGGAGCAAAATTTGTCAAATTCTAATTCTAATTTATGTCTGTGATCGACGTCTGTTAATGTAACATAGACCTAATCTTTCTGTTGCGGCCAATAAAATTCTTTATCTTGATGGTAATGGCGAAGAAATGTTACATACAGTTGTTCTGATTCTTTTCTCCACATCTAACAAATATTTAATAGTTCCTTTTTCGGCGAAGGGTAATAATACCGTGTCTCCAGTAGAGTATTTCCATCACTTCTTCGCTGCGTTTATCCCCTTCACATGCGCCAATGAACAGTTCTGGAATGAAATCGAACTTTCTTCGTGGTGAAGAAATATCTTAGATGAGACAACATTCAATAGTATACGCTGAAACACAATGAAAGTAGTGCTAGTTTCGTGTTTTTGTTTCCATTGGCGCATCAACTCAAATTTTTGAAGTAATACTCTTTACTACAGTATATTGCATTATTGTTCCGTCATAACTTGCGTGTTCTCTCAATAAATTTTAAAGCAGATTGAGGATCAATTTGTCTTTGAGAGCCTTTTCCATAGTTCGTAGCCGAGACATTTCAATTTTCTGCAATGTTATTGAACAAAGTGAATAATGTTGTGCACCATCATCCGACTGATAATTCACATTGTTGATCGGAAAACCCGGATGACGCCCTTCAAAATCTTCCATAAGTGTAGACTTGAAACAAGCAAATGGAAACATCTTGATGCATTGTTCCAGAGACAGTAGATACTTCCTGTCACGTTTCTTAAAACTTCTTTCAAGATCACATTGTTTCATATTGTTTTTCATTCATTTGTTACATTATAGTCCAGTCGAGTACATTTTACACACATACTCCATAATATTGCTTTTATCCTCCTTATCTTTCATTCTCTTACACTAAACATGGCACTTAATACATAAATTGAGTTATCAATTCATTATTTATACGTTTTACTGCAGTTAGCAACTATTGGCAATGTAGTAACATTGCAACAAAATGTGACTTACACGACAAGGAAAGAAATGTGACTTACACGACATTTGCCGCCTTATGCAGAGTCGTTTTGAAGAATGATTAGCGTCATGCTAAAAACCTAACTACTGCACGAAACATATGTTAGTCGAACTCTTTAGTATGATACTAATCACTCGTCGGAATGACTCTGCATAAGGCCCATTATATTTTGTATTTAAAAGAGTTACACGTATTATTTCGGGACTTTCTGCACGGCATTTTATTACCGTCTGTCCAAATGAAGAAAATTTAGAATAACAGCTTTTTTGTTTAATTATGTATATAAATACATAAACTTATTTATGTTTTCTTGTGACTTACACGACAGCCTACTTGAATAAATCAATTATTATAATTTTCTTGCTATTGTTAAATTATATGCAAAACAATGTCACTGATGTAAACAAAAAACATTATCTTAATAAATACCATACGCGATCTTCACTTACCTACAGGAATTAGCAAGAAAAAAAAATTCGTGTTAAAATCCATATGTAGGTACGATATTCTGCGATATGAAAGTGGCCATGTTTTACCTCCTGCAGAGCCATCTACAAATCAACCTTGGTATCATCTTGTTCGTGTATGAAAAATTCAGCATTCTTAAAAATGAATTTTAATACTTATGTAGGCCAAGGTGAAACTTTAAATTTTTCCTTCGTAGGGTCACTTACCGCGGAATTGACCATATATATATATATATATATATATATATATATATATATATATATATATATATATATATATATATATATATATATATATATATATATATATTCCCCCTTTTTTTTTTACCAGTTCGGTCTGTGTTTCTATCAAAATTGCCGGTAGATTTCGAATCGACCAGAGAAGAACAAATCTGCAAGTAACATCCAATCTTGGTGGTTGAAATAATTGAACAGAACCCAAGAATACGATTCGACGTGCTCCATTCTATTTAATAGCAACTGCGGAGTTGATTAGAAGTGCGACTAAGCCGAATAAGTGAATATAGGGCTAAAGACGGATTACTTAGATTCTTTAATAGCTTTTGCTCAAACTTGGCCTTCACACCCTTATTAACCTCATAAAACCCTTTTCACTAATCACAGAATACTCTACTCCCATCTGGAATATGGATGCACCTATTCCGAATTAATATCGTCTTCCATTTCTTTCTTTCTCCGGTTAAGGACGCCATGCTTCGTTCGCTATCAAACCATGAGCTGAGGAGATCCCATCTAATATTTTGACCTGAGGGAGGCTGTTGCACAGCAAATTTTATATACATGTTGGTTTGATATTCCCATTACGTTCAATAGGTGAACCTATGCTCATAAAAAAATATATACTGGTAACAAGCGTATGTACATAAACGCCCAAAGCAACTCCGTTCTGCGTTCTGAGCATAAAAAAATCTTGCAAAATTAAACTTTGACCCGCGTATGTTCACTTTTGACACACGACTCGAAATAATTCTTGAAAAATTATAATTCTTTCACTAATTTCCTTCTTATTGTCCCCTGAAATATTTACACCGGCGGACATGAAAATCTCTCACTTGGCATAGATAAAATTCAAGGTGGCCACCAGAAGTAATTGTTAAAAAATTACAATTCTTTTATGTTTTGCGTATATTTATGTGTATAGATGTATGGCATAAAACTAGAGTGCAAAACATGCAAACCAACCTGTGTTAGGTGGCCACTAAAAGCACGAATGCTAACCGAGGGCACGGCGAAGCCCGTAGATGCATCATTGACGGCGTGTATACACGTAAGCGAGGGTAGTGAAAAGAAATGTGTCTTGGCAATGATACTAGTTTCAACAGCACTTGTCATCGTTTCATGCTATTAACGCTGAACTTGTAAACGTAAAATAAAGCTTCTGTACAATGTGCAAAAATACACCGCCGGTGGAAGACAGACAGCATTTAATAGATTTATCTTTTATACGCACTTACCTGTACTTATTTTATTTGTCGTAAGCACTTGTATTGTTTTCACTAGTAACCCTACACTTGTAAACCTAAAATACAGCTATATTACTTTATATTTAATTCTGTCGCATGTAGAAATTTGTTCCTTATAAATAAGTCTTTTCATGCAAAAGTATTGACATTTTCCTGTAAATCTTCCAAAATGTGGTGTGCAAGAACTAAACCAACAATCTTTGACCTCTACAGCGGAAAACTAATAATCATAAGGCGGTTTTGAAATGTACAAATTTATAAAATATCTCATTTTTACGTAATTTGTACATATAATTAAATAAAAAAAGTTTTACTATTCTCTTGTGTCGACTGTTTGTTCTCCTAGTGTATCGTCCATCTTTCTTGCTACAGGCTTCATCGGAGGAACAAAATGCAGTGAAGTACATCTCTTTAAAGTGAACGTAAAACTGAGTAAAATTTAAATATGTTGTGGAAACATTGAAAAATATTAATGACTGTTACTACAAACACTAGTAAAATGAGCTTCTCGTTCAGAGTCGTGAAAAGCCCAGGTTCCCTTAAAAAAAAAAAGAAGGGTTTTATTAAATTTCGTATGTATATTTACAGTCATATTCCTACTTAAAATAACATTTAAACATTCATGTGCTATTGTACACATGAAACTATGGAATTCCCTTGTCGGGAAGCGATAAATCTCTCTCTCTGGCGCGTGTTCCTGGTTCGATCCCAGCTCCCGTCAAGTGGGCTTTCTGGTGGATGAATACAGCGGATTTTCTCGGGGTTATCCCGTTTCCTCTCACTTTCATGCTACCATTAGCACTCATCACAGTCTCCCTTAGCCTCGGTGCATAATCGTGTGACATGGAACTGAACTTGAAAATAACAAGAAAAAAATGTCGCACAAGAGGATCCGTGAACCCCTATCCACGTCTCGTGGGACACACTTTATAGCACTGACTTCGCTTATGTTTCGATTTCAAGAAAGAAGAAGCTAGACAATGTTGTAGAGTTAGAAAAAAAAAAAGTGGGTAATTCTATATAATACAGAATAAAAATAAAATCCCCTACTACAATCAGGATTCAAACTCCTGAGCCAGCTGTCCTGACTGAAGATTCCTTTAGTTTCCCTCAAAACACGACAGGCAAATACTGGGATAGTACCTCAACTTCAGGAGCCAGGGACAAAAAAGGACTTTATTAAATGGATCGTCTTCTTAAAAAAAAAAAAAAAAGTTCTGTTTCTTTCTTTTCAAGAAATGAAATGTTGGAAATCGATTTCATTTTAAAAGTCGATTTGCTTTCTTACAAACAGATTTTATAAAGTGCGTTTGTAATATACGACAACTGCACTGTACGTCACATACTCCAACAGATACGTAAGAAGAAAAATGAAATTAAATGAAGTATTTGTCTAGCGTCCCACGGCTGTGCCCTTTAGGCTAAGGAAGACAATGATTAAACCAAGTGAATGACAATGGAAGAATTGGTGGAATAAAAAAGCGGGAGGAAACGAGAGTACCCCGAGAAAACCCACGGACACGATGTTGTCCACCACAAACTTACTTGGCTGGGAATCGAACGATGGACCCCATATATCAGAGGTAAGCGCTCTACCACTGAACCACCGTGTGATGTATAAAGCTCATCAGACACAATCACGATGTTGTTGACCAATTAGACTTGTTAGACACGAGCCTAAATTTATAAAGAAAATGCCGAGGCGTGGTTTTTAATTTGCACCATAGTTAAAATTTATGACGTAAACCCACTATTTGCCTTCATCCAAGTTCAATTTTCGTTCCTTAGTTCTGATGAAATAGGATACATAGACTAGTTTCAAGGGAAAACAAGGCTTCATGTGGGATGTTTACTTCCGTAACGGTGTGTTTTTTATTTCATTCAAATATCTCGACAGCTGTATCTTCCTCTTACGCGTCCGTAATACAGTATATTCTTTTATTCTGGTGTCTATATTTTATTTTGTCATACCTATGTATGATTACTGGTGATCGCAAATAACTTCATACATTGCTGAATGACACCTGTAAAATAACATTTCCTAAACTGTTTGGGGTTTTAAGAGTTACACGAAATTCGAAATTTCGTGCCACTTTTTGTAATTTGTAGGCAAATCTAGACCATAACAAACGAAATCTATTTATTAGGATTTTTTTTTTTTTTTTTTTCAATTTGAAGTACTCTGTCGTTTCATTTTCCTAACAAATTTTTAGAGTAGCCATTTTTAACATTAAGTATCAATTCTAGTTGTTTGATCATATTTCTTTGTTGTAGAAAGCGATTTTGTATCCTCTAAGAAAAAGGTTTAGAAATACGTTGGTTTTCCTCTGAAATGGTATGTCAATTTCAGAGTGCAAAGGAAGTTTCAGCACAGTCTATTACTTGTACTGAAATTTTATAATAAGTTATTTATTTACAAAATTTTATACTGGTATTCATTTCACCTTTCATTAAGAATCCTAACGTTGTTTCAATAAAAATGTTTTCAGAGGACACAGCCTACAACAGAGTACCACAATTTGAAAGAAAATTCTTCATCACAAGAAATACAATTATTTTATTTGTTGATTTATTAATAATTTTGTGGGTCGTATACATATATTTGTATAAAATAGTATATAACACGATAATATTTAATAAAAATACATATAATATTTGGATTAAATACGTCTGTTTCACAACTTTTGAATGATGCAATTAAGGACACAATCGTTAACACACAATGATATACAATCTACACAATACAGAGTGGTTACAAATTATTGGATGATTTCAGAATGCTATATTTTCAATAATACTGAAGAAATATATGACCTTTGTGTCATTGGAAAAAGCAAGGTTTGAAGTTTTATTCCGACTTCAGATGCATTTGGTGTGAACCCCATGTTTAATATGGCAGATGTCGTCTCGTAATATTCTGATGTTTTTGACGTTCTCACGTTATTTTGTCATTTTAATGTGATTTTTGTTTAATTTTTTTACCTTTCTTTTCCTAGCGCTATTAAAGATATAGCTGATATACCATTCGATTGTAGCGATTGTAGCTGAGGTAGAACGTATACCTTGACATTTTGGGAGGTTGGTTAATGCTACAGCTCACGAAATAGGAACAAGAATTAATTTTCGAACAAAACGAGGCCCCTCCACACTGGCATACTTAGGAATGTCCACAATACCTAAATCTACATCTGCCAGAAGTAGGCTTGGTCGTGCAACGGCCGCAGACAACACGTTCTGTATATAATCAACATGTTCAGTAAACTTCACGGCGTGTGGTTTCTTCCTGTGGGATTTCGTCAAGAATAATGTTTATATCCTTTAATTTCCATCTACACTGCCAAAATTGAAAAGTCGCATTACCAGAACCATCGAAACCATCACATCAAACATGCTTGAGAGAGTTTGGCAAGAACGGAATCACCATTTGGACATCTGCCGTACTACTCGTAGCAAGCGCATCTAAGGTCAGAATAAAACTTCAAACTTTCCTCTTTTCAATGACATTAAGATCATGTAGTATGTCTGTTCAGTATTAGTGAAATTAGAACCTTCTGAAATCGTCCAATAATTTGTAATCCTTATATGCTAGTTATCAACACTAGTTCAATTACTACAATTATCAGATCTCTTATGTATCAGAAATAAGTAATCACATCACTTTTAGAAGTCACACAATAAGTAGCTTCGGTATTCGTCAACTGTATAGAGCACGTTACTTACTAGTAGTTCGAGCAGTAAGGTCATGGAAGAACTCTTTTTATGATTATCCTTTATGTAGTCAGGTAGTTTATTATACTATTTTACACAGATCTTCCATACGTAGATTTTTGGTCATGTATAGTGGATAAGTTATCTTTTCCATGCGTAAGATAGTTGTGGGTATCTCCGTTTCTTCTACAAATATACTATCTCGATTATATCTTTAATTGTGCCTTTCAAATATACTCACAACCCATTACCTAATTGTATCTTTCAAATATATTCACAACCCATTATTCAATTTGCATAATCCAATAAACTTCATCGTAAATACATCAGTTTCCAGTGAAAGCACCTGAAACATTTATAGTCCAACATAGGATTGACTTTGTGATCAATATTTTTATTCTTCTTTTGATATCGTCATATTTGCCTTTTATAAAGACTTTGTGATCAATATTTTTATTATTCTCTTGATGTCGTCATATTTGCTTCTTATAGACTTTGTAATCAATACTTTTATTATTCTTTTGATGTCGTCATATTTGTCTCTTATAAAGACTTTGTGATCAATACTTTTTATTATTCTCTTGATGTCATATTTGCCTCTTCTAGAGACTTGTAATCAATATTTTTATTATTCTATTGATGTCATGTTTGCCGCTTATAAAGACGTTGTAATCAACATTTTTATTATTCTCTTGATGTCGTCATATTTGCCTCTTATAAAGACTTTGTGATCAATACTTTTATTATTCACTTGATGTAGACATATGTTTTGGTTAGGTATGGATTTACCTCTCATAAATTCATGCTACAATTCCGACATCATGTCTTATTCTTAGCGCCGTTTACACTCTCGACGCTTACGTTCTCGTTAAACGCAACTATCAATGAATCATAATAAGCAAACATTAGCAGACCGAAAATGTACTATAATATTGTAGATGGTTACAATTTAGTTAAGTTACAGCAGAAAACATTTGGAAGCAATCGCGGTATGCGTAAGAGTTAATACCAACAACAGTATCATTAGTCGTAAGATGGAGATCCTAATGTATTTCTAAGTGTACTGGAAACTCTACTTAACACAAATCAGTAACAAGGAAGAATTACAAAATAGTAATAGGTGTGGACATAAATTTTCATTTTCGTGTGAGAACTGACAAACGGTGTAACTAAATTTTTAAACCTATTAAAAAATTTGATCTCTAAATTGAAAATTATAAGCCAACTGATGATTTGTAAAGTATAGATGCTTCTTTAATGCTACATATGGTTTAATGAAATGAGGATGAGATAGATATATATGCCATCAACTAAATTTATGACAATAGATGTTATGGTCACACAGGCACAAAATATCCATAATGTAATTTAATGACATGTACTTCATAGACGTATGTGTTAGGCTTAAAAGAGCTATTTAATTACCTTTGCATATTTATCTTACGTATAATAGAAACATGAAATACGGTGTTCCAAAATGATTCTTCCAACTTTGATCGTATGTAAGTCAAAAATGAGGATAGATAGAAAGGTGTGGTTTGTGGCATAATGCTTACACACTCCTAAAGTTTTGTTCTGTACCAACACTTCCAACAAATCACTATTAATTTATTTTGGTTTTGGTCTTTGTAGGTGAGGCACTGACGAAAATGGCCACCCCCAGGAGATGGCACAGTGTGTGGAATTGTGTATAGAGACCGGATCTGCCAATCAGGTCCAGCGAAAATTCCGGACTCGTTACAGACGCACACTCCTATCACGTTCGACCATCCAGCAGAGGTACACGAGGTTCAAGGAAACCAGAAGTGTCATCAAGAGGACGAGTTCTGCAAGTCCGAGGACTAGTAAAGTAGATTTGGAACGGATGCAACAGGCATTTCTCTGAAGCCCAACTAAATCAATCTTTAAAACGTCTCGACAGTTGCAGTTGCTGCATGCACTTCAACCTGATGACAGCCAAAGCGCAAAGCATTTGCAATTGAGATTCTGAATCGCATTGACGAGGATCCAAACTCTCAAAGGTCTCGGACGAAGTGTGCTTTCATGTGTCTGGGATGGTAAACCGACATAATGTGCGGATATGAGGCTCGGAGAACTCCCACGTAAGCCGTCAAATTGTGCGCAGTCCAAATATAAACGTGTGCTGTGGTCTGCTTCATGACTGTATGGTGGGACCGATTTTCTCTACAAAGGCGACTGTTTATCTGGACATGTTGGAACAGTTTGCATTTCCACTGATCAAACACCTGGAACCTGACATCCTGGTGCAGCAGGACGGTGCCCCTTGTCACTGGGCCGCGGTTGTTAGGAGAGATTTGGACGACACATTCCAGGTCACTGGATTAGTCGAAGACAACCCACTGCCTGGTCCCCAACGCTTCTGGACGGACATAACCCCCACTAGATGTTTTTTCTCTTTGGGACTTTGTGAAGGATGTAGTCTACAAGATCCCAGTGCGGGACCGCGTCAGCGGAGCACACTTGAACATGTCACAGAGGACATGCTAGGCCGGACGTGGGCGGAACTGGAATATTGCTTAGGTGTCTTGCGTGCTAAAGATAGCGCACATATTAAACTCTCTTAAACAGCTATTAAAACTTTAGGTGTGTGTGAACATTATGCCGCAAACCACACTTTCTATCTATTCTCATTTCTGACTTATACGCAATCAAATTTGAAAAGATTATTTTGCAACATCTTGTACATAAAACATTACGTGTGCTTGACACCATACATTTTCTTGTATATTACCATATAAAAACCACTAAGAAGCATTTACAAATAAAATTTAGGATAATGACTACACATGTAAGATTTGCTCATCGTAGACCTAAATTAATAGCAACAGCACCTTCATAGCCGATTCTTCTAATTCTTAAGCATCATAGACATGAACTGTATTTAACAAAACGTTTCTGATCAACTTACTGATCATTACTTTTCGTTCCAACTTCAACAAGTGGAACTGCAAACTCAGATAATATAAATTACCAATTTAAACTAAACTTTTTGATGTTTTATTAACTTTTCGACCACAATTCTATTAAGAGTGTCAGTTAATAGTAACAGAAACAAGATATGTAGAAAACAATTTACTTGTTCCAAAATAGTTAAAATCAAATGACACAAATGATAAGTGATAATTACACAAACGTTAATGCAAATCGTCGCTGCGCCTCGAAGAACCGCTATGTGACATGTTTGTCGAAAATGAGTTATGTCGTGCAAACAAACCTCAAAGCTGTCAGGCAACGTCTCTTATAATGTGTTAAGTGAATATCCAATTGTTTCCCCACAATAATGAAAAAATAATAGATTGAAATTAAGGGCTTCAGGTTCTCATTACGTACATATTGATTAGTGTGTACCAGTGGCGGCCTCTGAGGCAGTGATGCCGTGACATGTCACTGCCTTGAGAGGTAGAAGATTCAGAATATTAAAAGAAAGCGAGTTAAATATCATAACTGTTTCTGAATTTCTTCCTTTTTCTGCCCGCTGCCGTACTATTTAGCCGCATGACCTAGCGCGAAAGACCTGACGGTGGCAACTCTGCTTCGGTGACTGTCACCAGACCCTTGCTTCTGAATGCTGCTTGGAATGGTGATATCACCATATACGCGCCCTATCAGCTGTGTACGGGAAAGGCTTTCCATTGCTTCTAGGTCTTGACAATGAAAGCTTGTCACTCAGAATCCGAAAGCAACCGATATTTCACGATCTCATATACACTGCTTGGGACGAGGAAAGTGTTCATACCGCGCCGTTCTAGAGGAATGAAACTTTTTGCTGTGTAAGTGAGTGTTGTCGTGTTTGAATTTATATCCTTAAAATTATAAAATAAATTCAATAGCCGCTCTTCTGAAGACTCCATTTTCGAAGTTAAATATGAGGATAAACTAAAGATGAAAGAATTAGGTAGACCCATGCCAGTATTAAACATTCTATATAAACAACAGAGTGCGAAGGTTGACAGGTGGCGAAAATTCAACCCAGAAGTGTACAAGAAAAATAAGTGGATAGCAGACTGTGACGAAAGGAATGCATTTTTTTTTTGTTTTCCATGTGTACTTTTTCAAGGAGAATCTTACTGATCTAAGAACGGTGTTACAGATCTTGTGCATCTTGGTGAGAAAATGACAAAACACGAAAAGTCAAGAGCATATGAATAATGTGATGAGTTCATCTGTGTTGGGGAAAGTAAACATACAAACCCAATTGAGTTCCCACTATCAGCAAACCATTGCGAAACATAACGAGCAAGTTAGTAAAAAAAAAGTATGTGTTAAATCTAATTATAAATTGTATTCGTTTTTGTGGTGTTTTTGAGTTGACTCTAAGAGGTCACAATGAATCGGAAGAGTCTACAAATAAAGGTATCTTTCGCGAGCTCATTAATTTTAGTGCCGAGTTAGATAAGGACTTAAAAGAGCATCTGAGCAAATCATTAGCGTTTGCAGGAACATCAAAGACAATACAAACTGATTTACTTCAGTGCATGCTGGAAGTATATCACGATGAAGGAAGGAAAGAAATAAACAATGTAGATTATGTAGCAATCATTGCAGACGACACAACGGACGTGTCATCTCAATTTCAACTAGTTTTGCTTATACGTTACATCATTGGTGGGAAATCTGTAGAAAGATTTTGGAAGTTTTTGAATCCCGAAGCTCATGACGCTCGTGCTATCGCGGACTGTATTTTAGCTGAACTTGAGCCATTAATCGGCAATACACCGAATAAACTTATTGCGCAGGGTTTTGACGGTGCTTCTGTGATGAGGGGAGGATTGAATGGAGTACAAAAATTAATAAGAGACAAATATAAGTATGCGAATTTCATACACTGCTATGCTCATCAGGTTAACCTAATCATGTCTAAATCCGGGTCAATAAACCGGCAAGTACGTATCTTTTTTTTTTTTTTTTTTTCAAATTTGGGCGGAATTTGTGCCTTTTTTTTTTCAAATTCATCGCAATGGACACATATTCTAGATACAATTGTTCAAAGAAGGTTGCCGCGGGTTTCTCACACCAGGCGGAATTTTCAGTCTCGTGGAGTAAATACAGTTTACGAGTATCGGAAAGATCTAATTGATGTTATGTTAGCAATAGAAAACTGTGAAGATATAACATTACAAACCACCTTAACTCAAGCTTCCGCGTACAAGCTATTATTAAATGAAGAAAATTTCGTATTTTGGTTGACTTTTTCCCCACAAGATTATGCCACACGTAGAAATTATTTTCAGCCAACTACAGAAGAAATGTATTGATCCTGTCAAGGTTCGAGAACATCTGCATAATTTTGAACTTGGTATGCAGTCAGTCAGAGAACAAATTGACAACATTATTCAGGAAGTAGAAACCGAATTAGAAACTGCAAGAGACGAACGATGTTCAAAAAGACGGCGAAGTGAGGCGTTCTATAACGACAAAAAAAAGACAAGCATTAGAAGTTTGTGATGCAATCCTAGTGGAGAACAAATCTAGATTTCACTTCACTGAGCACCTTGTAGCTACGAGATTATTTGCTGTAGGACAATTTGACAATTACAAAAAGGAGTTCCCCGATAATTATCTCAGTGAGATGCTTAAAAAATATCCCTTCTTGGAGGAAAAGAAATTAAAAAGCGAACTTCAAGTGTGCTATTCGAGACGCGAACTGAGAACGGTGTCTGGTGCGGTGTCATTCTTAATGTTCATTATAGACGATGAATTGTGCGACACGTTTCAAGAAACAGTTAAGCTCTTAAAGTTATTGATAACTATGCCAATGTCAACAGCAGAAGAAAGAGAGATTTTTCTCGATGTTGAACAGAATAAAAACTTTCGTAAGAAATACCATGAAAGAGGAAAGATTAACTGCGTTAGGCATGTTGTCATGTGAAAATACATTCGTTAATGAGATAGATAATTTTAACAAAAAAGTTATCGACGTCTTTTCCAGGAAGAAAAATCGTCGCATGGAGTTTCCGTATCGAGCATCTTAACTAGTCAACCAAACGTGTTCAGTTGAAAGTTCGAAGAGACTAAACAGTGCAAGTGAAGTATTTCTTTTTAAACAGTGTACTCGTGTTTTATTCAATATCAGTGGGTTTTTTTTTTTTTTTTTTTTTTTTTTAATCAACAAGATAAATAATAAACTTTGTTAAACAAGAGCATCTCAAGATTCACTTCAATATATAACTGACTGGCAAGAAGAAGAATAGAACTTCTGTGAAAGGAGCAAGAGAACCAGTAACTACCTGATTACTGATAATGTAAGCACAATCGATTATAATTAAATTGAAATTCTATATATGTTCTTCTTTTTCTTCTTCTTCTTCTTATTATTATTATTAATAATAATAATAATAATAATAATAATAATAATATAGTTCTGTCACTACCTAATAAATTGTCACCAGCCGCCACTGGTGTATACAAATCCTCTATGAGCTTACAAAGGCGTAAAAGGTAAACCGACATATGTTACGTAAACACAAATATTGTTGAAGCAAGCTACAACAATGTACAGTGAATAACATAAGCAGAACCAATTTTATTATATTTTTCAAGAGTTTCCGTGTATTTGGCAAAATTTTAAGACTTTGGAACAGTGACGTATTTACGATTTTCTTTCGGGGGGCGGGGGGGGGGGCTTTGCCTGAAAATGTGAAAATTCTGCAAGATATTTCATATACTTTACTATAGTTAAGTAAGATTTCGGGGGGGGGGGGCTTAAGCCCGGAAGACCCCCTTCCTAAATACGCCACTGCTTTGAAATGTTTTTTTGCTTCTCCTTAAAAGTTGTGGTTTTAATACATAACGGTACTTCGAGGCGCAGCGACGAAAATATACGTTCAGTTACTTTTTTTCCACAACGTTTTTAAATGAAACATGTTTTCCCGAAAGAACAATCAAATTATAATTTAAACAAGACACATAATAAAGCAAAAGATAATTTCTAATATATTACATTACTGTTTAAAACGAAAAAAAAAAAAAAAAAACACCTGTACAGACATGAAATACACTCGATAGCATATATTTTTTAAATCACGCCCGACTCTAGCCATAGGAGGTACATACACGGTTCTGATTAGTTGGAGTTATCCATTTTTCGTCACATAGAATACATATAGCACAAAGCAAACGCCAGATGCTGTCGGTCCTCGTAGCCGAGCATATTAACAAGCGGGCTACTAAAGAAAGTCGCTTCTAGCGTGGATTCAAACCTGACCAAAGGAAAGTTTTTTTTTTTCATAACACTTTCATCTTCAAAATAAGATGAAAATAATACTCATTATGCATAAATTGTACTTTTTCCACAATTTATTTAAATTTTTGATAGCCCTTATACATAATGACGTTATAAACCAACAGGAGAGTAAGAAGTAGGGCTCTAGCGAAGCGAGAAGTTGTAGGGAGTAGTGAAGAGACGACCCGCTCGGGAGAGTAATACTCCCGGAAGTACTTTTCTCCGCGCGCTACTCTAGCCAGTTGTTTTACGCGCTATCCTAGCCAGTTGTTTTAAGTTGGTCACAAAATTTATATCATAAAGTACAAGGGGAACAAAACCAGCCCTATATCATAAGTACAACTACTTATCTGCACAAAAATAAATAAATCACTTTTTTAAGTATTATTTTCATATTATTTTAATTTAATGTTATAAAAATGTAAAAGAAAATGTAAAAAAAAAAAACTTTCCTCGGGCCGGGTTTGAACTCGCGCCAAAAGAGATTTTTAATACTAGCACATAGCGCTAGCCCACTCGGCCACGAAGGCCGACAGTAGCAAGCGTTTGATTTCTGCTATTTTAAGGCAACGTGGCAAGAAGTGGATAACGCCAACCAATCAGAACTGTGTTTCTCGTTTCATATTCCGGGAGCATTACTCTCCCGAGCGAGTCCTGTGAAGAGTTAGAGAAGAGGAGGTGCAGGAGACGCCAGGAGGGGGAAAGGTAGCCATACGCTTCCTTGAGATGTAGTTAAATTTACATTGAAGTTACACCATCCGGTCGTGACGTAATGTCACGTGGTAATTAGTCTACTTTGCACACACAACTTTATTGTTTTTTTTAAAAAAAAAAAAGTGGTTTGCTTACGTTATGAAACGTAGCTGAGCGAGCGAAGGCGGTTAGAAGCCTCGCAGGGCTCGTTTTATTCCACCATTGCCCCCATGATAATACCACGTGACATTACGTTACACTCGGGTGGTACAACTTTGATTAATATGTGTACTACGAAGGTGGGCTAACAGATAACTCTAATCAATCAAAAACGTGTATTTAGTTCCTATAGCCAGGATCGAGTGCGAGAAAAATATGTCACTCAGTAACATACACTATCTACAAACTACGAAAAAATACAAAGCTGAATTGGTTTGAGCTAAATAAACAATCACAACCTTTACTACATCGTAATTCTGCAAGTAAATACAAGCAAGTATGAAAATTATAAATTACTTAGTTAACGATAATAATTTTTTTTGATAGTTTAAATTAATAATTTATAAATTCATTCGATAAAATCAAGAGACAGTAAAAATTTAAAGACCGTCAAATATATCAACAAACCAATTAAATAAGATGATTTTTTTTTTTACTGATCTATACAAGCAGTTAAATCAAGTAATATTATATTGTCGGTTCATTTCCGTTTGTTTCAATAAATGTCGTGCAGAACATTTCGCAACATACTAAAAATAACTATTTTTTTTTTTTTAAGTAACTCTCTGTGTCTCATCGCCCTGTGCCATTAGTAGGTATTGCCCCCTAGTGACAACTCTGGTGAATTTTACGCGTTAAATTAGCTACACTTTCACCATGACTATCGGGATATATTAATATTTTTTTCCTTCAACCTTACCTTTTTTTTTATTGTTCTGAATTTTTGGTCATACTTACATTATTTGGTACATCCACCGGTAAAAGTGAATCCGGAAAGGTAGGGGGACGCATGACGTCACACCGTCTTCCGTGCCTATCTTTGCCCATTGTATTTTTTAGGAAGTGGGGGCATGGGCGGAGTTAGGAATTGTCTGCTGGGGGGCAGACCTTTTGTCTGTTGTGGGGCACGGTAAACATAAATGAGAATTAAAGGATCTTATAAGTGGCATTTTTACTTTTTATCAAAAAGTTGGGGGTGCAATGCCCCCATAACTCCGCCCATGAGTGGGGGACGCCATAGATATTTTCTTTAAGTAGGGAAACGGCGTCCCCCGCACTTTTACCCCGGGGTACATCATAATTTTTTTCTGCTTTTTGGCACAGAGTTTCTACTTGTCACCTTATTGCTTTGTGATCAGGTACTTCCCTTGCGAGTATTGAATCTAACTTTGCTTTTCCAACCATTCACCGTGTATGTGAACTACCCTTTTGTTTTCGCTGCTGATTATTAACCATAACTTCTCGTTATTTGAACTTTGGTATCTACTGAAAAGTAGACCAGGTGATTACGACATGCTACTCCTTTCACAACTGATGCTCTCGATGGCATGTTGGTTGTAAGCTGCTACTTGTTGATATTCTTCGCAAGACCCCAAAACATTCTTGATTGATATAATCAGGAAGAAGGTTGATAATTTCTTTCTTTAAAGCTAGTTCGGAAGAATGAATACACCTTCATTCGATAGATCAACGTTGCTTCTTGATCTTTATGGACAATTTTGGATGAGAAACCTAGTAATTATTTCTGATGTCACACGCAGAACACAAACAATTACTTTTCTAACTTTTACATAATATGTCTGTCACGTTTATTATACAGTAGATTTCCTATACTTACACCTTGTGTGTTTTACTTCACTGTTTATAGCACAACCCTGTTTTAATCGATTTTACGAAACGTTTACATATAGAAAACTTGCCTTATGTTATGCTTTTGCGAATTTCTTCACTTGAAAAATAGTATTTTGCAAGAGTTTTTGATTTACCATAAAGCTTTAACACTGATCTTTGTACTATTACATACCTTCATAGAATTCACGACTGCGTGAACGGATTGAATATACGACTGCTGCAAACCACTCCTGATGATGAAGTTGTACTGTTCACAATAAATTGACCTGAAGACACTGGTGCCAGAGTGAAACCTTGCGTCATTTGATTGGTTCCTACGTTTGAAACCACACTATTATTAACTACAGGCTGCAAAATTAAAAGGTTTTGCATTTGCTTCTGGACTGTAATGTTTTGTGGGAACAACTGACCAGTCGAGGATGGACCTACCAGAATATACCCTTGCGTTTGTTGAGCTCCCCCTGTCTTAGGAATTACCTGACTGATGATATTTTGTGTCTGCTGAGTTGCCACCATCTCTGGAATTACTCGACTGATGACACTTTGTCTTTGTTGAGTTGCCACTGTCTCTGGAATTACCTGACTGATGATTCCTTGGGTCTGTTGAGTTGATACTGTCTGTGGAAGTGCCAGGCTGATGATATTTTGTTGTTGCGTCCCTGAATTAGGTTCTGTACAACTTACAGGGATTAAACTACTTGTTCCATACGACTGTTGTTTCCCTGATAGCGAAACCACCTGTAAGTACATATTTTCGTGAATTATGAAAATTTTATTTAAAAAAAAAAAAAAAAAAAAGATTGAATATAAGTGTTGCAGACTAAATTTGACTAAATGTATATTTACATTTTGGTTTTTACAATCATGTTGAAGATAAAAGTAAATTGGCTTTATTTGTACTCAAATAAACATTACCTCCTTTCATTACGCTTGACACAATCTGATAGTACGCAGAGCTAGGAACTTTCTTATCTTTGCTGAATATTGAATATACGACAGAAGATAAGAATAAAGTCAATGGCTCGCTGAGCAACAGTACTGTTTTCAAGCGAACACAGGATAAAACTTACAACTTGCTGATCCACTGTAGTAAATGTATTAGGCAAGACGTGCTGGAAGATAATCAAATAAGTTATAAACGGCTCTTAGTAATTAGATTATCCAATCTGTTAATCAACAACATGTTATCTCAAGCATTACAATCATATGACGAAGTCCAACATCTTATCTCAAGTATTACAATCATATGACGAAGTCTTGATATCTGAATTGAAGGTGAGCAGAAACTAAAGATTACACTGTGGCCATCCATTAGAATTTGAATGATCTTTTCCATGTTCAAGGAAGACAGTAAGTACTTCCTTGAAAACGATTGAAAGATCAAAAGCTGTAGAATACCCTAAAAACGCAAATGTCAAATAACGCGTGGGGGCCACGATGGCTCAGTGCTATCTCTGGTATGTGTGGTCCTTGATTCAATCCCCGGTCAAGTACGTATATGGTGGACAACATTGGATCCGTGGATTTTCTCGGTGTACTCCTGTTTCCTCCCACTTACTTTAATCATCGTCTCCCTTAGCCTAAAGTGCATAACGTAAGACGCTAAACTGAGACGTTTCCTTTCATTCTTTCCAAATAACGCGTGCCAACTTACCCTTTCACGGTACTCGAGAATATCACACATTTACGTCCACCTGCTTCTTTTGATATATTTCATTAAGAGATTCATCAAAATCCACAAAACAGTAATCACACTTCTTGCACAACTGAATTTTCACTTCTCACACTATTTTGTCAGCTTGAACCTGACCTTACCCGGTAATCTCACTGTCGGGTAACATATGTTTGAATACTTGGACATCTTGAAAAGCAGCACGAATTGATATACACTTTACATTACATGATATCAGTACACTTTAAATTCTGCTTTTGTAATGCTACCTTTCACTTTACAGGGATTTTAGTCCCCGAAGACGTACCCACTAGCACTGTAGAATCCACACTTGAGCACATATCATCAAAAACCTTTACATTCTATACAGAAGAGGTACAAACAGAAGGACAGAAGGGTGACTCCCTTTTTTGATTCACAAAGATGCTAACTATTCCATATTATGATGGAAGGGACCATCTGCATATCCCGTCGCTTTTTCCCCTTCATGCGACTTCTTACCCCTTTCCTTTCATAGAATTCATGACTGAGTAAACGGATCGAATATACGATTTCTGCAAACCACTCCTGATGATGAAGTTGCTGTATTTACAATAAATTGATTTGAAGCCACTGGTGCCAGAGTGAAACCTTGTGTCATTTGGCTGGTCCTTACGTTTGAAACCACACTATTATTAACTACAGGCTGCCAAATTACAATGTTCCGCATTTGCTTCTGAACTGTTATGTTTTGTGGGAACAACTGACCAGTCGAGGATGGACCTACCAGAATATACCCTTGTGTTTGTTGAGCTCCCCCTGTCTCTGGAATTACCTGACTGAGGGCACTTTGTATCTGTTGAACTGCCACTGTCTCTGGAATTACTTGACTGATGATTCCTTGAGTCTGTTGAGTTGATACTGTCTGTGGAAGTGCCAGGCTGATGATATTTTGTTGCTCCGTCCCTGGATTTGGTTCTGTACGGCTTACAGGGATTAAACTACTTGTTCCACGCGACTGTTGGTTCCCTGGTAGCGAAACCACCTGTAAGTACAAATTTTCGTGAATTACGAAAATTTTGTTTTAAAAAAGGTTGAATGTAACTGTTGTACACTTTAAGTTTGTCTAAATATATATATTGAAAGTACTGTAAAACAAAACAGTAATATGCCGGTTTGACTCAGAAATAAGTCATAAGTATTGATATATTATGGAGTAATATAATATACTAATTATAATATGCTCTCCAAATACTAAGTTTGTTTTTTACAGTCATTTTGAAGATAAAAGTAAATTGACTTCACTTGGACTCTATATAAACAAAATAAGCATTTTACCTTCTTCCATTATACTTGACAGTCTGATAGTACGCACAGCTAGGATACTTTCTTATCCTTCCTAACACCTTCAATATACGACAGACGATACAGATAAAAGCCAATGGCTCAAGTTAAACACTACTGCTTTCAAGCCAACACAGGACAAAACTTAAAAATTTGCTGATCCACTGTACTAAGTGTATTAAGCAAGACGTGCTGGAAGATCTTCAAATAAGTTATAAAGAGCTGTTACAAATTCGAGCAGTCCGTTAACGCAAAGTGTCAGATATTAAGTACTACAGTCATATGAAGAAGTTTTCATATTTGACTTGAAGATGGGCAAAAATTTAAAGTTTACATCGAGGCCATCCATTAAAATTTGAATGATCTTTTCCAAGTACAAGGAATAAAGTACTTTGTAGAATGCCCTAAACACGCAAATGTCAAATAACGTGAGCCAACTTACCCTTTCACGGTACTCTAAAATCGAACATTTATGTCCACTTGCTTCTTTTGAGACATGTCATTAAGAGATTTATCAAAATCCACAAAACCGTAATCCCAATACTTTAACAATTGAATTTCCACTTCTAAAGTACGGTAGCAATCCATAAACTAAAGCGTACACTATTTGTCAGCTTAAAGCTACCTTTTCCCGGTAATCTCACTGTCTAGTAACATATGTTTGAATAGTTTGACATCTTTAAAAGCAGTATGAATTGATGTGCACTTTACATTGCATGATATCATTATCAGGCTTTCCAATACTAAAGGGAAAAAAATATAGAAATCACGACGAAAAAAATACAGGATCGAATATACGATTTCTGCAAACCACTCCTGATGATGAAGTTGCTGTGTTTACAATAAATTGATTTGAAGACATTGGTGTCAGAGTGAAACCTTGTGTCATTTGGCTGGTCCTTACGTTTCAAACCACACTATTATTAACTACAGGCTGCAAAATTACAATGTTTTGCATTTGCTTCTCAACTGTTTCGTGAAGCTGAGAAGAAGGAACATTTCAATTATTTTCTGGAATATTTTGAAGGAACATTTGTGCATTTGGAACATTTTGAAAGAACAAGGAACAAAGAAACTCATATAACAATATTTCTACTTATTAGAAGGAACTTTTTTTTTTATATCTACCTATTGGGTATTTGAAATTACATGGAAAGTACACCAATCGTTATATGAACATACATTCTACGCTAAATATAACCAAATGGGTAATTAGCTCGTTGCAAAATTTTATACGAGTTTTTTTTTTTTTTAGTGTTTTTGTACGTAGCTCACCAGTACTAAGCAACGACCCTTCCTAAAACAACTATATGAAATGTAAAATAAAATCTAAAATGTAAACATTCTGGCGCTTTTAACATAAGATCTGACTATGTGTAACATATTCTACAATTATTTACCTACAGTTAATGCAAAAAGTATTGATACACCTAAATAAATTATTTATAAATCTTTAAAATCCCTACTCCATAGAACTTTTTAATGAAAATGACGAAACTAGTTTATTTTTTGTTCCATTTTGTAGGTGTATGAATACTTTGCGCTAGCTATATATTGTTTAGTGTAATTATCTTTAGACAATAAGCAGGAAAGGACAAAAGAGTCTCCATTCAACCATCGTACTGTGGAGACAAAAGGCCCTCCAACCATCCACACTTTATTTCCTTACGTTATTTTCAAAGTGGAAGTAGCAATGCCACAAAAATATTGAAAGTTTCGTTAAAATGTAGGAAATATAGGAGTTTATAGCAAGAGACGCAAATATATACGAAAAATAGAAAATATAGGGGCATTGGAAAGCCTGCATTATACTTTGAATACACCGCAGTTATTCTGCTTTTGTAATTCTATCTTTTACTAAGAATCTCTGTAAACTGCTTTGGTTTGTCCCCGAACTCGTACCCACTAGCATTGTAGAATCCACACTTGAGCACGTATCATCAGAAACCTTTACATTCTATACAGATGAGGTATAAACAGAAGGACAGAAGGGTGACTCCCTGTTTTGATTCACAAAGATGCTAACTGTTCCATATTATGATGGAAGGGACCATCTGCATATGCTTTTTCCCTTTCATTTAACTTATTACCGCTGGTCTTTCATATAATTCACGACTGAGTGAACGGATCGAATATACGATTTCTGCAAACCACTCCTGATGATGAAGTTGCTGTGTTTACAATAAATTGATTTGAAGCCACTGGTGCCAGAATGAAACCTTGTGTCATTTTTTTGGTCCTTACGTCTGAAACCACACTATTATTAACTACAGGCTGCCAAATTACAATGTTCTGCATTTGCTTCTGGACTGTAATATTTTGTGGGAACAACTGACCAGTCGAGGATGGACCTACCAGAATATACCCTTGTGTTTGTTGAGCTCCCCCTGTCTCTAGAATTACCTGACTGAGGGCACTTTGTGTCTGTTGAACTGCCACTGTCTCTGGAATTACTTGACTGATGATTCCTTGAGTCTGTTGAGTTGATACTGTCTGTGGAAGTGCCAGGCGGATGATATTTTGTTGTTCCGTCCCTGGATTTGGTTCTGTAGGGATTACACTACTTGTTCCACACGACTGTTGTTTCTCTGTCAGCGAAACGACCTGTAAGAAAATAGTTCCGTGATTTACAAAAATTTTGTTAAAAAAATTAAATGTAATTGTTGTACACTTTAAGTTTGTCCAAATATATATATTCAAAGTACTGTAAAACAATTAATAAATACAACTTGAAAACTTAAGGGTCGAAAAACTTAAAGAATAATACAATCAGAGTAGTATGGTTTCAGCTGAGCAATAAGTATATTATGGCGTAACAATTCTATGTTATCCAAAGTTTAATTTTGCTTTTTACAATCATTTTGTAATTAAAAGTAAATTGATTTTAATTGTACTTCGCCAGACTGTGAAAACAAAATGTGATTTTGTATTGAATACACAGAATAGCAGGGAAAAAATAGATACTATTTCACTTTGCAAAATTCTGAAAGCAAGGGGAATTAAAAACTATCGTGATACGATCTCCCTGCAAAAGACGTACAACTATAGTATCTATTGAAGCTTTCCTGGCGACGTATTGTGAACAGGTCTTCTCGGGCTAGCAGCCAGGTGAATACTGTTATATCTTGCGACGTTTCGAGGGCTGACATCGTCCTTATCTTCAGGTGAATATGATGGTGCAATGGAGTGTATGGAATATATATACTCCAACTGAGTAAAACATGAACACCAATCATATCCCGCCATTTCAAGCACCAATCAGAAGCCACCATTTCAACCACCAATCAGAAGATTCCAATCATACATACATTAGTATATATATTCCATACACTCTATTGCATCATCATATTCGCCTGAAGATGAGGACGATGTCAGCCCTCGAAACGTCGCAAGATATAACAGTATTTACCTGGCTGCTAGCCCGAGAAGACCTGTTCACGTACAACTATGTTTTTAAATCTTCCTGGATGTTTTCAAAGTACTTTTGCGATTCTGTAAACGATGAATGGGTTATTGAGAAGAATGCTTTTTCATGTTCTTCAAATGCCAAATGTATGGCTTGGCGCGTTCTCTCGAAGAAGTAAAGTACAGAATTTAAGTTTTTCACACTACTTTGATTTGATTGGCTTATGTACTTTTCATGGAAGTTTGGAGTAATACTCAGGAAGGTAATCAAGAGTATACGGAAGGATACGGAGTAATCAACATTTATATATATATATATATATATATATATATATATATATATATATATATATATATATATATATATATATATATATATATATTAGTTCAAGGTATACTCAATTTAAACCATGAATGTAATGAAAAGTATACGGCGTAATCCACCTATTTTTTTGATAGTTCAGCGTACACTAGGGTGACCATAATTTTAACAGCTAAAAACGGGACAACTTAAAAAGAAAGTAACCACTATATATAATATTCTGGAAACAGACATGATCATATAAATCTGTAAACGTATTTAGTAGAAACGAAATTTTTCACTAAATTCGAAGTGTAAACGAACACAACATTAAAACTGAGTTTGCCCAAGTGGGCCCAGACCGCACCTGGGTTTTCGAGCTTTTTGTTAATATATTATTGGTACAACTAAAGTGATCACATTGGTAGTGATTTTTAACAGATTTTGGACTTTCCTTGGGCGAATCAGATGCATTCACGTTAAGGTATACAATAACATTCAACATAAGATCTTCATAAAGTTCTGAATGCACTGAATGAATAACAAAAACGTATTTTAGCTTGGGATAATTGTACAACAAATTAATGTATGAATTATGCTTATAGCCTATTTCAAGTAAAATATTCAATTTTATATTTTAGTTTCCGTGAATAGCGTCTCGCTGACTCTGCCACGCCGAGGGACGTTATCGTTTATACGTTTGACGGGTTTAAGGCCATAGGTGCAGGTAGTACCAGTAAATATGTAAATACATTAGTAAAACTATTGGTATTATTTCTTATCTTTGATGATAGCTCAAGTATTATTCAGTGAAATTTGGTTTTCCAACAACAACAGTTTAGTTCGATCATTTGTTGCTACTTTTCAAATAAGCATTCTGTAGAATCAATACCAGCAATAGCGAAAAAATTCTTGCCAAATTTAAGAAGCTTAAGCTCGGAGTTCCTAAGACTATGTAATGCTTGCTAGTTCAAGTGCTGAATTCAAACTTCCGTACAAGTGGAAGTTTCGATGTATAGTAAAGAAAGCTGCATTTTCGGGAAAAATTCGTTGTGAAAGTGCTCGGGACATTCCTGTAATTGAACTCATAAAGCATTAGAAGTGAATACTTCAATTATTTATTTTACGCTGGAAGATATTTAATTTCATTTACGACATTTTGAAACATTTAGGCTACTCTATAAAATATGAATTATATCTTTGTTGTTTTAAATTAATTTTCGGGAAAGAACCGTCTTGCAACAAGTGCTCGAGAAATTCCCATAATTAAACGCACAAAGTGTCGGAAGTGAACTTCAACAATAAATCCATTTATTTTAATCTGGAAAATATTTATTTCATATAAGACATTTTGAAACTCTTATTTTATAAAACTTGAATTATATCTGTTTTAAATTAATAGAAGCTCAACCTGCGCCCTCTACGCAGCGCATCTACCTCTACGCTTCACATATGAGCATGAATCTAGTTGTCATTTCTCACTTATGTGCTTGTCCCTTCACATACACAAGTGAAAGACGTTTTAATAAAAATCGGCAAGGGGTATCATAAAGGGTTTTTTTTTTTTTTTTTTTTCGATTGTCTTTTCAATATCTCGCACTGTTTGCAAGATTGAGCCTGCTTCCGGTTGGAGTTTCTAATTCATGTATGATTAGTGTTTTCTTTCTTCTTGCATGCAGTATGTAAAAAGTAAATACATTACATACACAATTAATTATAATGTCAGTTATATATGATGTTCGTTGTGCAAAACACTCCAAACAATAAAGATTCTTCTTAGCCTGGAGAAATGGTTATCCTTTGTCTTTCATTATCATTTGGCCATGAAACAAACGACCGAGAGGTATACAACTATGTTGTGTTGGAATGTATAATTCATAGGATATGATGCTTTTCTAAAAATTTCAACACTTTTAGTGAACCCCTAAAAATATAATAAAGAAATAACGGCCACTTTTTATTTTAATATTCAATTAGAACTGGACAATCTACACAAAATTTGGAATCGATCAGTGAAAACGGCACGTTTCTAGCACTGGTGGTTTTCGAGATCTCATTCTCGAAAGGAATAGAGACAACCATATAAATCTAGCATTTTAATATATACTAGCTGAACCTGCGCTCTTTACACAGCGCATCATTTGCATATGAGCATAAATCTCCTTCTCATTCCTAACAACATTCATGAAATGGTTGTACGAGTCGTGTGCCGTTCTTTGGTATATTTTCAACCATTACGTCTTTGCCATTTGTCATCCAACTTACAGTGGACAATTTGTCTGTGAATGGACCTTAGTGATCAAGCAGTAGCATGTTCAAACCATCAGCCTTTGCCATGGGAAAGAATACTTAGGTTATATACTTCTGGTATCCTTTCTTCATCATGCATTTAACATTGCATCCCTCGAACAGTTTACAACCGTAAAGGAAGTTTATTAGTTTGTTGTAATCAGCAGGAATCGGTCTTTCAAATGCCATGCTTAGCTTCTCTGCAGGCGAGTGCTTTCTCCCGAACTTCCCTTGTGAGCTCATGCATGCCTCCCAGCATGGCATTGAAAAAATATAGGACAGTTTGGTTTGTACAATAGAATATGCTCTGAAGAACAGAAAAATATACAAATGTATTGTAAGAAAAGGTCATCCTTCACCCCAATGGGCAACTGGAAACAAATTTTAGATTAATATAGAATAAGAATATATATAATCTTTTACTTTTTAAATTTCTGGTTCTGGAAATTATATATACATTTGTAACAACTGTTATACAACATAAATTTCAGGACTTTTCAGTTCATAAATAATTTACAGGACATTTCCTAGATTTTTACCATTTTTCTACTTGCCATGGCTTCCAGGGAGTTTCCACGACACATTTTTGTTTCCCAGATTTTCGAGGACGCGTGGGAACCCTGCATATTATATACAGCATTAGTGAAAGGCGTTGGAATATGTCGGTGAATACCAACATCTTTCAATGCCTAGCCAATACTGCTGTACACACTGCTGAAAGAAATTGCTAACACAGCTTGCGTTATAAGAAACTGCAGCACGGCAAGGTTCCTCAGCTAAGCTTCAATAGGGAAGAATAAGCACATAGGAAACAAAGAAAAAATGAGCGGGCATGGGAGGATAGGAAAAAGAAAATAAATAAATAAATAAATAATAGTGAGGATTAGTGACTATCCCCCAAAAAGGTGCTAAGACAAATTTAGCATATTGTTAATATGTAGCAATTTAAATCACCATTGGAACTGCTCTTGGCTTGTATTTTAATAATTCAATCACTGAAAAATATAGGTAAGAAAGGACAAGATTAAAATATAGGACATATATACATAGGTTTTCAAAATATAGGAAAAAATAGGAAAATAGAACAGCTGAGAGCCCTGCTTATGTTATGGTTTCCCTGCATAACTTTGTGTAATACGATTTGATAACTCTTAGCTCTTAGAATCTGCCGATGTTGTAATTTTCTTTTAGCAATAATTTGTATTTTTTTAATTAATAAATTATAATTTGAGCAATTAGAGGCAAATTGGTTCTTTTACTTGAATTCCATAGAGAAAACAATAGGACCTACCTCACATACTTAAATAGTTCAGTCCGGACAGTTGGAATACAGTTTCCCTTTAAGTTTAACTTTATTTGACACAATATCTACCCCATAAACAACCCAAAACTTTTATTTTCATTAATTAATCAGTAGGCAACTCATTTTATTTCTTAGAATGTCTTGTGATATTTAATGTAATTTCCTTGTACTAGAATCCTCTTCTTCTAAAAGTCTTACGCGTAAAAAAAAAAAAAGAAAAAAAAACGGTTTTAAAAAAGAGAATTCCACTACAAGGAATTTACATGAAACAGCGTAAGACAAAATCCTAAGAAGTAAGATTAGTTGCACATGAGTTGTCAACATATGCTGAGGAAGGTGTTACGGAACACCGAAACAGTACGGTCAACCCTTTTAAGTTCTAGTACCTATATATAGGCACTAAAGTAGTGTCTTTATTCTTCGATTAAGAAAGTACAAATAAAGCAGCTTTTTACTTCGATTTTTTTTCACGCCTAGAGGCATTGTAGAGCACGTTACGTATGGTTTTACGCCTTTCTACGTCGAGACATAGAGGTGATGACATAATAACTTATAAAAAATATTTTTTGTTGGCGCCTATTTTTATTATTTTTTGGCGGGCTTGCTCTTGCACCTAGAAAATTGAAAGTTTGCATATATATTCAGGGCACGCCTTAGTATTTTCTCAGATTTTTTTTAGATCTCTGCGTTAAAAAAAGGAGGGGGGTCCAGAGGGGCAAAAAGGTAAAATCCCTTTTGTCGAGATTTTTCTGCCTCTGATACACGATGGAGACATGTGAATGACACCGTTAGAAAATCTGTTCTATTCTGAAGAGAATGATATATGAACCATGACTCTAGGATAATTAGGGGTGTCTCATGAAATTTTTATATTACATCCGGGTCTCTTGGAGTAATTTGGGGCATTGTGGGGCTCATTGGTAAATATTTTTTCCCGTCCTTACAATTCAAGATAAAAGGTTGAAAGTTAGTACACCCCTTACTACTTTTCAATTGATTTTGAGATATGTGTGTTAACACGGGGGGGGGGGGGGGTACAGAGGCGCTCAAAATTAAAAAAAAAAAAATATTGATTTTTCTAAAAATTTCCCGCCTCAGGAACATGATAGGGAAATGGCAATGGTACCGTTTAAAAGGGTGTTCTATTCTAAAGAGAATGAGGTACGAACCATGATTGTAGGATAAATAGGGATGATGCTGTAGCTGCTTGACTGGAAGTCTGTAATTTACCTATAAAAAAAAAAGCCAGAACTTAAAAGGGTTTATAGTACATTAAATATTAGAGGCGGGCCAAATACTGCATTCAATGTGGAAGTAATAAGCGTACGACGACTCAAACATTTCATTTATATTACATTAGGCCTACTTGCCGGTCTAGAAAAACGGAATGTACCATCTACTATGTGGAATCCAAACATGTGCGCCTTTAAAACGGTCAAAGTTAGGATTATGCAACCAAGAGAACCTTTAATTTCGTTTACTCACTTGTGGTTGGCTCAATCGGGGCCTCTTCTCAGGCTCATGTGTTCTCCTAGGAACGTCTGGACCTGTCGCTTCATTAGATATCTCTTCACAGGAGCTTGATTTCGACCTGTTAATTGTATTAAAATATGATGCTTATGTTAGTGATTAATTAGCTTATAAAAGCACGTTAACTTCATCAAAACAGAAAAAATAACATTCATGGCAATAAAATCATAAGGGTTCAAAATAGCAAAGATAATCAAGAATACACACATTATCGTTTCGCTCTAAACAATTAATTTAATCTTTCATTATTAGTCATAACCATTTAACAATTTCCAGGGCTTATAGAAATAAAGAAATTGTTCCAATATCTTTACGTAAGTGGAAGGTTTGTAAAAATAATTTTCTTGATATAAGTAGCATTTGTCACTTTTTTTTTTTTTTTTCAAGTGGGGAACTACTTTTATCAGTCAGGATGTTCAACGGACTACCCTACTCCTTTTCCTTCGAAAGCAAGTTTATTTATTTATTTATTATGTTTTGAGCATTCCAGTATATCAATATACTAATGTTTTTCAAAATATGTGAGTCAGTCAGAAAGTTAGTCGCACTCCTTCATAAATATTTTCGATCAAAGGCTATTTTGATGAAACTGTGCGCAACACTGCAGACATGTGGCTATATCGTGTGACGCTTTCACGAGGCAAGTGGAGGTGTTCTGATAATCAGTCGTAAACATGTCTCGACAGCTGCAAATAGTGTCGAAATTGGAAATGTGTGCAGTGATTTTTTTTTTTTTTTTTTTTTGTGGGCGAAAAGGTGTAACTGCACTGAAATTTATCGGCACTTAAAAATCGACGGGTAGGTAAACTGTCCAAAGGCATTGTGCTCCTGCATGATAATGCAAGACGGCATGCAGCACAACAAACGTGTCAACTTCCGACAAAGTTTAGGTGGCAAGTGTGGGATCATCCTCCTTATAGCCCAGACCTTTCACCGTGTGACTTCCATGTGTTTGATCCCATGAAAGACGAACTTTCAAAGCAACGATACCACTCGGACGACGAGGTGAAAGCTGCAGCCCAAGAATGGTTATCAAGCATTAGACGGGATTTCTCTGCAGAAGCCATAGAAAAACTTGTACCACGCTTCGACAAATACTTAAATGACGGAGGTAATTACGTTGAAAAGTATATTATGAGTGGAACTTTACGATACAAATAAAGTTATTTTAAAATTTCTATCCTGTTTTATTTTCTGAAGCAGTGCAACTAACGTTTTGACTGACTCTCGTAGTATAATTACAATTAATGATTAATTTGTTTAATGAGGAATTATTAATTAAAATTACCGTAAATTTTACATTGGTATTAACAGTAGAAAACACATATTAGCTTGTTTAAATAATTGAACACTATCAAGAAAACTTTGTAATAATACATTTATACAAGCCACTAAAGTTTGGAGTATGGTTCGGAGACTTTGACATTACGGAAGTTAGAGAAGAAATATTTAGAATGCTTCGAAAAATGTGGTGTTGGCGGAAGATGGAGAAGATAAAATGGACAAAGAGAATAACAAATGAACATGTTTTAAAACGGATAGGAGAGAAGAGGACGCTTCTAGCCAGCATCCTTCGTTAGAAGGCCAATTGGATTGGTACGAAGAAATTGTCTTCTTCATACCGCCATAGAAGGAAAGATGGAAGGAAAACGAGACATATCGAGAAACGTGGAAGAAACATTTCCAGGATGGAACCTTACAAAAAAAAACTCTAGTCCTAGGACGTCCCAACAGGCAAAAATTATTATTATTAATAATAATAATAATACTCGAATTTGTATAACCTTTTATCTATAACCGTTTGGTAAAGTTCACTTTGTGAATACCGGTGGTATAGCTGGAACGTACAGAAAATTGCGTTCTTTTTCATTTACTGAAAACTGTATTCAAATTGTCTCTCCATTCCGAAGTTACTTACGAAACAAATTTCATCAAACAGAAAAAGCTTTTGTCGCTGACTGTACAATTGTTTGAGATTCTTAACTATAGTGTGGGTGATAAGGAATTCACTTGATTTTTTTCTTTTTTTCCATTTTTTTAAACTAATGTTCAATTTAAGAAAAGCGAAGGACATAGTCTCGCGGACCACAGTTTAAGAAACGCTAATATACGCAAAATAAATATCTGAAACAGAAGTATGACTTTTTCTTTTCTTTAATTTACAGACAAAAGAGTCTACTATCGTTTCAAAGGGAACAAATCAATTTTTAGGGTATGCTTTTCCCGCTATTACATGAATGAATCAGAAAAGTAAGTCTTCATGTTGGATTCTGAAAGAAACCACATCTCTCTGTAATGCATGCGCACAGAATATTTGAAAGTCTCGTAAAGCATTTTCATAGTAATTCCAAATCAATATCTGAACTCGAAACCAATTTTTCGGTTCAACAAAAATAATGCCCCTATTTGGTCTTTTTTTTTTTTTTATTGGATCAAAAGATCCATTATATTCCAGTCAAAAATTTTATTGTAGGTCTTATATTTGGAGAACTACATACAGAGTAGCCAAACCCAAACTATCACTTAACTCAGTATGATGTGCTCATTCCGTAAAAAATACGAAAACTCGATTTAGAGACCGTTCAAAAATTTTGTGGCCCCTGATCCAAAAACGAATTAAAAGATCCAATATATTTCAATCAAAAATTTTCTTCTAGGTCTTATATCTGAAGAACTACATACAGAGTAGCCAAGCCCAAACTATCACTTACCTCAGTATGATGTGCTTATTCCGTAAAAGATATAGCTCGAATTAGGGGTCGTTTAAAAATTTTGAAGCCTCTGATCCAAAAAAAGATCGCAATCATTTGATCCATTTTTTGGATTACTCCTAAAATTCTTGGCCAAGATTACATTGGATTATTCCTAAAATTCTTGGCCAAGATTACATTGGATTATTCCTAAAATTCTTGGCCAAGATTACATTGGATTATTCCTAAAATTCTTGGCCAAGATTGCATTGGATTATTCCTAAAATTCTTGGCCAAGATCGCAATCTTTTGATCCATTTTTTTTTCTGATCATGCCTGAAATTCCTGTTTTCCTTCTTCATTCATTAAGCTTTGCAATGTAATGGAAACAAGCATCAGATAAATGCTTTCAAAATGGAAAAGAATAAAAGTCGTTAAAAAGGCTAATTCCACAGAGGATATTTAAAACAAGATATTTTGCAGTAATTGTTGTCTACTAAAAGTGTAAGGGGCTTAACATTGCCATGCATAAGAAAAGCTCTATTCCGCAACAGACCAGAGTATCCAGTCAGATAGCTTCGCGTAATCTCCTCTGAGTAGCGTACAGATCAGGTTGATGATGCGTGAATGTTCCACGAAGTACACTTTATATTCAAAAGTGTGAAGGCGGGACATAGAGCCCGGTTCCTCTATTTACACCTAGCATTCTTTTCCTTTGCTTCAAGAGAGCTTGGTTTCTCCTTTATACCAGCGTTTGTGTGCAAAGATTTATATATACATATATTTGTGTGAGATGTATATAAAATCAGAGGAGGCTTTAGTTTTCCTCAGTATATCGTCCTTTTTTTCTTTCCCTTTTTTCTTGTTTTTCGTTATTATTGGTATTATTACTGTTATTATTATTATTATTATTATTATTTGTTAAATAGTTTGGTTTATGCCGATGTGGCCACACGTGTGGTTGTTTCACTATAAATGTGGTTATTATTTCTGTTGTTTTGTAATTTTGTTGTTGTTCTTTCCGTTTTCTTTATTATGTTTCATCTTCCGTGTCTCGGTATTTTTTTCTGTTATAATGGTTGTTTCGCTTGCTTTTAATTCTTGTTTGTTTGATCTTTCGGTCTACATTAAAGCCTTTTTCTGTGTGTGTGTGGTTTGTTTTCGATCTCTCTTTTGTGGTTTCTGGTTGGGATATTTGACTTTTTTCTCTTTTTTTCTTTTTTTTCCCATGTGTTCTAGCTTCAATTTTTTATTCATTCTGGGTTTCCAGTTTCCTTGGTTGGATAGGTTTCTGTTTATCCCTTCGTTTGGTATTTTTCCGTTTTCTATTTACTTCTCCTGATTTTCCTTTTTTTCCGTTTTTTTTTTTTTTTTTTGAGTCCTCTCCCACAGTTTCTTGTTTGTTTATGGGCTTGTGATGTATTTTTGTCTAGGACACAGCATTGCCTTTTATCTTGTTACATCCCGGTAGTTTGATCGGGTTTGGTTTGATTCCATGGTGAGTCCCCACACATCTATGATTTTTGGCAGGTTTTTCTCTTTCAAGACTTTGTTTTGTGCCTAGGATTATTTTCACGATGTGTTTCAGTTCTGTTTTCGTATAAAGGTTTCTTAGGGCCCGTTTCTGTCTGAGTTAGTTCCATGTGAACGTAGTCGTTCGCATGGGTAACCGACAACCGATCCCCCTATGGCTGTATGTTTGCGTAGGAGAAATGTTTTGTCACCAAGTCTAACGTAATAATATACATAAGACTATCCAGCCCTCTCCTGTCTAGTGATGAGGCTCGTGGTTACAGAATTTCTCCCTCACATTCTTTTTTTGACCAGCATGTCTCGAGGTGTGATGGTTTGGTGCGAGTGCTATTCTTTTTTGCTTTTCATCCTTGGTTGTAGAATTTTGGTGTCTGTGGGATTTATTTTTCTGAGCTGTCAGTATTTTATTGCTATTTGGTATAATTATGTTTCAGTTTCTGTGAGAGTTTCTCGGGTTCCTTTTCAGAACAATCTGAGTTGTTTCGTGTGTTAAGAAGTGGAAAGTCTTTTCCCAGTACTTTCAGTTGGTTGCGGGTTGGAGTTTTGTTTGAGAGATTGCGTATTCATGATTCTTTTCATTTTTTGTTTGTTTTCTGGTTCTGCGTGCTTTTCCTTTCTCTTCTTTTTCTTTTCGTCGTTATTTCGTTGGGTTTGTTGTTGGTGGTTTTTCAGTATTGCTTGGGTAGGGTACGTAAAATTTTAACTCTGTTTTGAAGTTTTGGTGGTGCTGAGAGAGACCCTTGTTTTTTGGGTATTAGCTTTTTTGTTTAATTTTAGGGAAGTTCTTCAGAAACTCGTAAGGTCTTCTATCGATTCTCTTCTAGGTTTTCTTTGTGGGGTGTTTTCGTTTCCGTCTTTCTGTGGTTTGGTTCTTTTCGGTTGTGGTTTGTTCTTGTTGTTTGTTGTGTTTGGAATATTTCTTTTTGGGGAGTCCAGAGCTACTTGTTTTTCTCTGGACTGCCTCTTTTTGTATCATGTGGGCTGAAGCGAGACTTGCGCTTCTCCAGGGCAAGTTTCTCCTTTTTTTTTTAATTGTTGGTTCTAGTTGTCTGTGGTGTTCAATGACTCGTCTGTTTATTTTAATTTCAGTTTTCTTTAAAGTATATTTTGTGTGTTTGGTTTCGAAATTGATTGGTATTTTGGCGTATTCAACCAAGTTCATATCTGATTTTTGAAGCCGTATTCGGGGTTTTCCAAGTTGGGCCCCCTATTTTGTGTTTGGCTTCGTAGTGTTGCGCAAGGCGTCGTAGTAGACTAGCTTGCGTAGTGTTTTTAAGGTTCTCTTTCCTTTTCCCGCTCAGCCTTTATTTGGGCCAAGGGGTTCTGGGTTGTTTACTGGTTTTGGAGTATTGCTCCTTTACTCTTCTCTTCTTTTCTTGTTTGGCCTTGGTTCACTTCCTCCGGTGTTTGGCTTCTCCATCGTGTTAAAGGGTATTCTTTGTTTTGGGTTTTCCGGAGTTTCACAGTCTTGGAGGGTTCGTATTAAAAAGTACGTTTTCACACAGGTCTTTACGAGGTATAGGAGTTTTCGTGGTGAGATTGTTCTTTTGTACTGACAAGTACAGTTTTGATTTTTAATTTCTGGTCTTAATAACTGCTTGGTGTGCGTTGCCCCATAATACAGTTCATTCTTAGCCAATATCCCAACCAGTTACTCTTTCTCTTTTTAATATCTAAAATCGCTATTTTCTCCCCCACAATTTCTAACATTCTCTCATGCGTTTTACGCTAGACCCAGCTCTCCATTCTTCTCCACACGCACATTTCGAAAGCTTCTAGTTGTTTCTCATCATGTTTGTGTTATGTCCATGTTTCTGCCCCATACAACATTCCACACGAAGCATTTTATGAGACTTTTCCTCAACTCTTTGTTCAAGATCCCATAAAAAAGTATTTTCTTTCTCCTAAAGACTTCTTTCGCCGTACCTATCTCACTACTACTATCGAAAGACGCAAAACATAAAAATTCAAACTCCAAAATCATTCAAGTTAAAGGTAAAAATGTGTATCTGTGTGATACATCAAAAGAAAGAGATTTATTTAATTACGTATTATAAAAGGAATAAAAGAGTAAATATTTATTGAATATAAACGACTAAGCCATTTACTCGCACCAAACTGTACAGATAAATACGGGAATCTTATATAGTTAAGTCGTTTTCCTGATGTTCTGTTTTAGAACCACAAAGGCTTAATCTCATTCCGTTTTACCCAAATGAAAGCAATAGCCATCCCTCCCGCTGGCACAATCTATCCGTCAATGTGTCCTCTGATGTAGCCTTCGTCAGGAAATTCCTCAAGCAAAACAAACTAGTTTCAAAATGAAAATGAAATCTTTCAGTTTAACGTCCAACGATTATGCTCTTTAGGCTAATAAGGGAGACGTTGATTAAAGCAAGTTAATGATGATGGAAGAATCGGTGGAATGGAAAAGTGGGAGAAAAAGGAAGTACCCTGAGAAATCCCACGGACACGATGTTGTCCACCGAACTAACTTAGGGGTCGCAGTGGCTCAGTGGTAGAGCATTCACCTCTGGTGCGTGGGGTCCCAGGTTCGATCCCAGCTCACGCCAAGTGAACTTTGTGGTGGACAAACACCATGTAAGTGGGCTTTCTCGGAGTTCTCCCGTTTCCTCTCACTTTCTTCATTCCACCATTTCATTCACTTCCCATCATCACCGTTTCCTTTAACCTAGCCGGCATAATCGTGGGACGTAAAACTGAGTATCCAGTTCACGAACTTACTTGGCTCGAACGAGTGACCTCACGCACCAGAGGTAAGCGCTCTACCACTGAGTCACCGTGCAGAAACTCGTTTTAAAAACTAAGTAAATAGTCACACAATTTTCAAACATCATTTCGACCTAACACGTATAGTAGCATAGTCCTGTTCCACATTGTTAAATTTTCAAGGCTGTAAAATTAACAACACGCTTTCATGACCCGTTTGTTTAATAGTAGAATTTATTGTTTAGTTTTCTCAGGCAAACAAAAGAAAAAAATCGAAATGTCTTTCAGTTCAACGTCCCTCGTTTATCCACGTTAGGCTAAGAGAGACGGGTAATTAAGCCAAGTGAATGATGATGGAATATAATTGGTGGAATGAGAATATGGGAGGAAACGGGAATACCCCGAGAAAACACGCGGACACGATGTAGTCCACCACAAACTTACTTGGGCGGGGATCGAACCTGGGACCCCAACGCACCAGAGGTAAGGGCTCTACCACTGAGTCCCTGTGCTCCGCTCTCAAGACTGAGTCTACCATGCATATACACACACACACACACGCACAGAGAGAGAGAGAGAAAGAAAATGCTACAAAACTGTTCCCAAAACATGACACCACAAACACACAAAAACTATCAGCTTTATTGACTGCCGTGTGGCTAATCATAAATATGCTTAACTTGATCGAGTTTGAGAACGTTTCGGCCACACGACATAACTGTACAGGGCGCGAGGGATAGCATGAGCTACGACCTTGAAATCCGCAACCAACACACTTGAAAGGAACGGGCAATCCTAATAGTGTTACTAACTGCCACAACAGTGAACTAGAATTTGGCGATTTTTGAAGCATTTCTGGGAAGGGATGACAGAGACACTTTGAATAAATCTGCAGCCTTCCTTTTCTCATCTTCATTTAGAAATATCTGAACAATAAATTAGCCTATTTATTTAATAAGATGTAAAAGTGCACTCGGTGCAATAAAGGTTTCCTTAGTCGTTCAATGTTTTTTTTTTTTAAATTTATTTTTTAAATGAGTAAGCTAAAGTAAGTAAAACTTACATCACATAACACAACCTATATTTGCAATTCTGGGGACCACGACTCATGTCATCGCCTTAGTGAAATCGTGGCTACAGACCTGTCAACTGCTCCCCCCCCCCCCCCTCATACAAGGAAGTTTGTCATTTTCGCTTGTAAAACAAAGTGGTCCTATTAGTACCCTTCCTCCCGGGGTAGTTATTTATGACACAGATGGGGGCGTCTTGAGAGACACATGAAGAAGCCGAACCGGACACAGTGTTCTTGTGTTCAGTGAAGTGTGGTTCTTTGTGTATAGTTCTGTGTTGTTTTCACATATGTTGGAGGTTAGTATCAGCATGGGTTGAAACACTACCAAAAAATCTTCCTCCTCTCTCCACTGTCACACTCGCAGCGAATAGCGTTCTTCCTACCTCCCACTTCTCATAGCTCATGCTATCTCTCGCGCTCTGTACACGAGGAAACCGTTCAGATTATGCATGTTCTCCATCTGTCTGAAAAACAAAAATGGTCAGAGATTTTCAGAAATACGTTATTTCCATGGATACAGCATTTAGCATTCTATAAGTTTTATCTATGCCTTTATATTACTGTTGATATCAGGAACTGGTACATCTACCATTTAAGGTTTCGCTCTTGTATCTCTATCATTAGGATTATCTCTATCATCAGGATACATCTCTATTGTATCTCTTTCACTTTTAATCTCGAAAACAAAAATAAAAAGGCAGAAAATAAATAAATTAAAAACAGATAATAAATTCTTGCATAACGTTGTTACTCGGTTCCAAGAAACGTCCATGCTCTGTAAAACTACGTCAAACTAAGATCTATTTATAATGCGTTTTATAATGAAAAAAAAAGGATAAAAAACAAATTCAAAAATAAAATTAAAAAAAAAATATATTTATTTTTTGAACTGCAAAATTACAGAAAATACTTTTATACATATAAAAGTTATAATATCAGAAATATAACTAATATCAAACCTTTATATCGAAAAATGACTAATACGGATTACACACTTTTATATACGAGACACGTCCACAAAATAAGTGTACTAGGGCCCTCGCGGACAGAGGGAATTTGTTATTGCTATGTTTGTCACACTGCCGTCTAGTTTAGCTCTTACTCTTTCCAGCGAGCCCAATCACGCGGTGGCCACAGTAACGTCTTCCGTAAAAGATGTCGATAAAATGTGCCGCCAAGTGCGAGATTCGCAGCATTATCCGTTATCTCGTTGTGAAGAGAAAATCTTCATCTGAAGTTTTCAATGAGATCAAATCAGTTTATGGCGAAGGAATTATGAATCGTATGAGTGTGTTTAAATGGTGTCGTGAATTTAAAAACGGTCGCAGTGATGTGCCCGATGAGCAAAGGAGTGGAAGACCGTTGATTTTAACTGATTCGCGCATTCCCCTGATCTGGCGCCTTCAGATTATTATCTGTTCATCTCCCTGAAGATGCAAATGGATGGGGGAAAAACTCAACTGAGGAAGAAGTGATGGTGGAGGTGAAGAATTGGGCAAAAGAGGTGGCGGCTGACTTCTCTGATTAAGGCATAAAAAAAAAAAAAAAAACTGATCCCTCATCTTACTAAGTGCATCGAGAGGGATGGCGACTACACGGAAAAATAGTTCACATATGTACTGATGTTAAGGGGACAGACTACTAAATATTTTTCAAAAGCTAACAATTTTTCTTTTGCCCATTTTTCGTAAGTGAAAAGAGAGTAATAAATAGTACAAAATAATGTAAAATATATAGTACAAAATAAATAAATTTGTAATAAACAGCACAAAATAAATACAAATATTATTTAAAAAGTAGTTAACAAAGAACCTAGACAACATGATAAGTCATCAATTACCGTTGAGTTCATTTTTCTAGTAGCTGCCTTAACCTAGATTTTTGGGTAATTCACATTCTGATAACATTGTAATTTCTATGGATGGCAACACTGAAAATTCTTCCGATTCGTATTTTCGGATATAGAATAACATTATCTATTATTGTGGTAAGTTACATTTCATAATCTCATTTCACTTACGAAAAATGAGCAAAAGAAAAATTGTTAGCTTTTGAAAAATATTTAGTAGTCTGACCCCTTAAGCATGTAAAAGTTTTTTCTAAATAAATTTTTTGAAACCTACAAAAATCTAGTACACTTATTTTTTTCTGGACATGCATCGTATATATATACAAAAATCATATTGAAATAAAATATACTGAGCAATGCGACTTTTGACTAAGTCGGCGATGAATACTTGAACAGAAACAGCTACATAATTCTTAAAGTTTTAACTACAACTATGTTGTTAAGGAAAAGACAAGAAAGAAAAAAAAAGTGCTTAAACAGTGAATAATAATAGAACCATTCTAGGAATATACTAATAGAATATAACTAATAAAAAATTCTAGCAAACAGTGGCACTTAACTCAAGATTGAACCAGAACAAAAATAGACAAAGAAACTATTGAACAATGAATAATAAAGATAATAGAACAGATCTAGGAATATACTACAGGAATACAACTGATATAAATTGCAACCAACTATGGCACTTAATTCAAAACTAACTAGAACAAAAATCATATTTCTCTATAGAACTATATATATATATTAACAAAAAGAGTCAAGTACATTCTAGAGTAACTCCGAAATAGGAACATCAGAACATATAAGATGTGATCTATACAATAACAGATCATAACATTATCCACGGCTTTCGATTCGATATTGTAACAAAAGAAATAACGACCAAAGCTTCAATCTTTAAACTATAATGTGTTATAATTACGGATATCTACCATATCCTTCATCAAGACACTATAGAACATAATTAAAGATAGACACATATATATAGTCATCCTTATGAAATGGTCTTCCTTATGAAATATATAGTCATCCTTATGAAATAGTCATCCTTATGAAACGAAGCCTTCAGCCAATTCCGTAGGTCCCCATGTTCATTTTCCAACCAATCATTTGCCGCCATTTTTGGTCCTTATAAGGGCCTTTTTCAATTTCATCTCTCTTGTCTATCGTAGCCAAAATTCTCTGCCATAATTCATTAATAGGTAACACGTTTCAGTTTAAAATACAGTGTGTGTGTATGTTGAAGCTCTTGTCAGTTATTTCTTTTGTTACAATAACAGAACATAGTTAATGAATAATCTCACAAAACAACTTAAATATGCACCTTCCAACATTAAAGAAATCTTAGGAAATAACAAAATGAGATATACATTATTTAGTCGAACATAAGCACCCTCTTCACAAAATTAATGTTTTTTTGAGAATCCGCTTAATATGTGGATATAAGCACCCTCTGTACGACCTCACAAAGAGTTAGGTAGTAAATCTACCCATTCTGAAAAATATAAGCTTGGACCCATACATGCAGGGTCATATGAACTGAAACATTTCACCTTTACGTTGTTAATATTTTTGTTTTCGTTCTCCATCCTTACGGTATTTCGACACAGAAAAATTAAACAATGACGAATTCTGTGATTGATAATGGTGTTACAGTAAGTGTCACCACTCGTTATCAACATTCTCAAATCACTGTTTATAGTTTCCATTTCCTTTCCCCGTTTTGACGGGAAAGGTAAAACAGTGGCATTACTTTGTGATTAACAATGGAGTTAAGACAAAATAACAATTAAACAGCAACTATGCGTTTATAAACACCCTCCCCCCCAAATAAAAAAGGATTGAAATTTTAAAAAATTGGGGTGCTTCTATTCGAGTAAATACGGTAGTAAACTATTAATACGAGAGAATTACATTCAACTGTACATATAAACACACTTGATTAAAAAGAAAATAGAAAAAATATGCTTAAACGCCTTTATAACAAGTATTTAACAAGGCACTGAGGTAAGACTCCAATCAAGAGTTTTCATACATATACATAGTGTTTCAAAACAACATTAACAACATTTGGTAGATGATTCCTGACACCAAGATAAGAAAAAAAAAAAATCTGGATGCACAAACGCTTCCTTTCGAAGTTATAGGCTGCCGAAAACATGAATTTTAAAGGTCCAAAGCTCCAAAACTATGAGACCAACCGCAGTCGGGTCAAGACTTCACTTAGGAAGTAGTATGTGCCTTATTCAAATATACAAATTTCAGATTCCTGCGGTACTTCCACAACTATTTTTTTATAGAGGTAGTTGGTGAGTACTTTAAATTATATGTCTGTAGCCCAACTCCCTCTACAGAAATTGTTGCGTGAGTGAGAACCTTAGGATTCTGAAACATGCATTTTTGGATAGCGCACGATTAGTTTGTAAGTGAAGTCTTGACCCGACTATGGTAGGTCCCATAGTTTTGGTGCTATGAATCTTTAAAGTTCATTTTTTCATATTTTCGGCAGCCTATAACTCCGAAAGGAAGCATTTGTGCACCCAGGTTGGTCTATACTTTTTGTCTTATCTTGGTGCCACAAATCACCTCCCAAACGTTGTCGGTATTGTTTTGAAACACCCTGTATATTTTGGAAAGAAAATAAGAAATAAAAATGCAACATTTTTAAGATATAGGCGACTAGAATTTCTATTTGCACCTGAAGAAATTACCTTTAAAGAGGCCAGAAAGAAGAACATTTTTACACACACCAACGCAATTAAGTAATGAGAACTAAAAACAGTATTTCTTTTAAACGTTTACATAGTTTGATATTAAAGGCACGAAATGGTTATGATAATGCTATCAATATTATTGTCGTTATTATATTATTATTTAAAATACCTATAGATATTTTAACCAATCTTCTGTAATGATCGAACTATACTAGGCGACAGAACAAGGCAAGGTTATCCTGTTGTACTTCGCACTCGATATTTGAAAAGCACCTACTACCGGTATTCCACTATCTGCTCACCGACCGTAGTTAGCTATCATCCTACACAATAAAACAATACACTGTTCTTTAAAATCGATTTATGTGTGTGCGTGTGTGTGTCCCATAACAGGAAGATCAAAAGAAAGGAGGGAAGTTCAAAATAAAAAAAAAAAAAAAAGAGAGAGAGAGAGGGACAAGTTTTAAAACTGACTTAAGTCTCAACTTGCATGAACATTTTTCAAAGTTTCATGCGAAGTGTCACATGTTTCGGCCAAGCCCCCTCTCTGACACGATGGACATACAAGGAAAACAGGCAATGGAAAGCATATCACAAAAATGAGCACCATTTTTTCTTTTCCATGCTCGTACCTTACTCTCTCATGTGCATGCAGACGCTTCGCTCAACATATGGTTTCCTAGCTATGGGACCAGTAGGAAAGTTACTTTCTGGATGCGCCTCGCAAAAGTGGAGACCTGTACCTAATTAAAATGAAACGAGTAATTTTATTAATTGTTGAAAGTGACCTACTCTCATTTTCTGAAAGGTTTAAGCCGTAGATTGTAGTTTTATATTGTGTCTGATGAAAGAAATGCTACATTGCCAAAACTTTAACGCAAATTAGTGATAATAATTGCTTTCTTTGGTCAAATTTAACTTTTTATTTAAGCATTGCAAAATCTCTTCCCTTTATTTATTCATTTATTTTTTAACAGTCAGAACATGCCAATGGTGTTAGAACCTTCATGTATTATGAATCAAATGTACCTTTGCAAAATGCTTCAATAACTGAGTTTTCAATCGAAATCTACTAATACATTTGTTGCACTGGAAGGGTTTCTCAGATGTATGTGTTGAATAATGGTTTTTCATGTGTGAACTCTGACGAAATGCCTTTTTGCACACATTACACACGTAAGGTCTTTCGCCTGTGTGTATTCTCTCATGTGTAATTAAATTACCCTTAGACGAAAACACTTTGGAGCATACATTACAACCAAATACACGAGTCGAAGAGCTTACATCAGAAGGTTTCCTAATAACTGAAACATAGTTCCATGATGGAATGTATGTCGCAGGTTCAATATAACGCTGACTAAGCATATTTTCAAACATGTGGTTATCCAACTCAGCTCTCCTAAAACGAATGAAAAATGGCAATATCAAAGTGATGTATCGCGATATGCAGTGACTAATTTTAAACGTAAATTAGTTACATGCGAAGCACCTCAGATTTATTTTCAAAGTATTACGAGAATAAGTCGATAATAATTAAGAGATTAAGATATTAAATTACTACACCATTGTCAATCTTAAGATCCGCTCTTTCCCTCCTTAATATTCAAGGATATTTGATACCACTAGAAGAGCTGGCTGATTGATTTAGCACAATACGTACCAACAACAACATTTCTGTTCAGTAGAAATTTTTCATTAAACTGAAGCATGGTGATATACTTTATCATGATCAAAAAGCAATGAAACACAAATAAAAGTGATGCCAAGATAATGAATTTCTATATCCTAACACTCACTTAAAAGTTTTTTTTTTTTTGAGTTTTACGTCCCACGGTTATGCCGGTTAGGCTAAAGGAGACGGTGATGATGATTGATGAATGAAATGGTGGAATGAAGAAAGTGGGAGGAAACGGGAGAACCCCGAGAAAACCCACGCACACGGTGTTTGTCCACCACAAAGTTCACTTGGCGGGAGCAGGGTTTGAACCCGAGACCCCTAGCACCAGAGGTGAACGCTCTACCACTGAGCCACCGCGGCCCCCTTAAAAGATCTTAACTACTGGTTCAGACAATGACATGCAAATGATACCAATATACATCTAACCACACGTGGTTTCAAATTCTGATTTTAAAAAAAATACCTACTAAGCTTAAACTGTAAAATTAATACTCGGCAAACTAAACATTTTCCAATTACTTTGCCTTTGACTATGTCGTAATACCTAAAAAAATTACGTCACAATTTTGGCAGAAGAAGAAATAACTATAAAATATTCTGTAAATTGGATTACATAAAGCAACAAAACATTCAAAATACGAAGTCTACAACTAATATGTAAATAAGTAAATCTTTATACAAGTATTACTCAAAACAAAATATATACGTATATATCAGTTTATTATTATTATTATTATTTAATACTGTGAATACTTTCTATGCATCAGAAACAAGTATGATAATGAAAAGCAAAGTAAGGAAAAAGTAACAGCAATTATACTTTTACAACGTTTTAACTTTGACATTCTACAGATTGTTTATGCTGGAAGTTGTTTTCGAATGTGTCTATATAATAATAATTATTATTATTTAAAATTATCTGTTGAATTCGTAATGACTTCGAGAAACGGGTAATTGGAATTATGCACCACGAAGTCAACTTCGTTTATTGCGTTAAAACAAAATAACTTATTTCACATAAAGTCAAGTTTCTAATTATAGCCAATTGCTACTCGGATCCAATTTGTTTTCCATATTTTAAACATTTTAATTCGAACAATATTTATTTTTTTCCTGTAACTTCAATGTAAAAGAAAAAAAAAAGGAAGACAGAAAAGAGTACTGCTAAGGTTCCTATTTTATCTAGTAATGTGGTTTTTGAGATGTAAGCTCGAGTCTTGGATTTGGAGAGTCGGTTGAGCCACTTTCTTTACAGATAGAATAAAGTGTCGATCTTTGCCATCTGTTCTAAGGACTGTTTCCAATAATTTGGTTTGTAGTCAGTAGTAGATTGTGTTCTTGACAGCCAACAGACACCTAAAGATAAACGTCGGGTTTCCAAGAAGACTAATCACTGAGCCTTAACTGTATGTAAGATCGAAAAAGAACTATTCTGTCATAAAGGAAAGATAATGATACACTGTTTTCTGTTGCAAAAATAGACCACTTCGGTGATAAATTATGATCATAGATGCATCGCATTTCTAGGATTTTGTGTAGCAGACTGCGATGCGATCCCGCTTAAATAAAACGCTGATATATATATATATATATATATATATATATATATATATATATATATAGATATAGATATAAACTATCTAAGAAAACACTGTCATATATGTTTACATGTATGTATATTCTTCAGTAGTTAGGAAAGGGGTGTGTTTGTTTTAAAGGCCAAAGTGACAATGGTCATTTCCCAAGGTCACATATGATATTTTTGAGTTGATTTTAGTTTAGCGTCCCTTTCAGCAGCGAGGCTATATGAGACGTAGATCTACTGATTAACGTGGAATCCGAACCACATGAGCTCCCGCCGGGAATCGGACCCGGGTCTCCCACGCCAAAGGCACGTACGCTAACCGCTCTATGATATTTTTGAATAATCCTAATTTTTGTAGTTATTTTATAGTTACTAATTACATTAAGAGCATGAAAATATTATATATATATATATATAGTAAATATCTTATATACTATATTATATAATATTATATCTGATATAGGTAACTTAAGCTCCATCGTGGCTAAGCGGTTAATAAACGCGCCTTCGGCGCGGGATGTCCGGGTTCAGTACCCAGCAGGTGTTCATGTGATTTGGATCCTACGTTAAGCTGTAGGTTCATGCCTCATATAGCCTCGCTGCTCAAAAGGGACGGTACACCCAAAATCAAATCATATCATATATATTTATTTTATTTTATTTTATTTATTTTGTGAACAATGCAACAGGCAAAGCCCAATTATAGTGTTGATGTACTACAAAATAAATTTACAATAGGTTTCTTAAACATTTAGTTCATATTACAGGTGTCAATTTCTTTGTGTTCGATACATATTTTGTTATAAGAAGAGCATATTCTCCATATTGGTGAGTTCAATAATACGTTGGTCCTCGCTTTCTTGCAACAGGCAAGAGTTATCAGCACGAGTTTTAAGTGTCGGGACATGAAAATTTAGTGTCGATATCATATAAGTACAATTAAACTCGTTTTGTACTATTTTATGGAGAAGAATCAGATCTATTACGTTTCGCTTTTGTCCAAGTGTAGGGATACAGAAGTTGTCTATTAATGTTAGATAATTTTCGTAAGATGGATATATTCCAGTTCTCATGTATGCCAAGTATTTGATAAATTTAAATTACACTTTTTCCAGTTGGTGTCGGTATTGCTGTTGTGATAGGTTTTAAATCACAGCAGCATATTCCAGTTTTGATCGGACATAGGAATAATACATTTTTGTTAGTGTGGTAATATTGTTAAGCTCCTTGCCACTTCTAAATATGAGCCCTAACATCTTGAGACATTCATTAACTATGTTCTCTATATGGTTATTAAATGTCAGTTTCGTATCAAACGTAACTCCAAGATCTGTGACTGAATTTAATCTATTTAGTAAGATTTGATTAATTGAATAAATTCTATTTGATTTTTGTTTCTAGTAAATGTTACATTTTTTTATGTTTACATTAAGTTTGTTACGAGAACACCAACGAGCAATATTTTCCATATGACGTTGTAAATTGAGACAGTCATGGATGATCTTTATCCTACCGTATATTCTGAGGTCATCCGCCAAAAACCAATTTGTCACTTAATAATATATGATAACAGACGGAACAATAGAACAATAACGAACCTAGGTTAGAGCCCTGGGGAATTCCAGAATATGCAATATAATCAGTTGGTAATTATATTTATTATTGGAATACGGACATTATTTCTTCCTTATAAGCACATCTAAGAATACATAGATTATCTGTAACCATCATATTTGTTCCAAAATAAACATCAGACAGCTTGACAACAATATCTTTCGGGTCTTTAATGATTTTGAGCAACAAAGTAAAATGTGTAGATAATGTTGCTGCCTCTCCCAAAGTAACTGGTATTAGCCATGACTTCCAAGAATTTATATTTATCCAAACTGGATTCAAAATACTCTTCATGAACATCGTCAAAGTGGTTGTCAGCCTCCTAGAATGACTCTACTTTCGTCTTATTATGGGTTATAGAAGAAAAATCTCGTCCAGTTCTTTGCCAGGAGGTAATGTGCCTAAGATCGATGACACATTCCCGCGCTAGATGGCGATGCTGATACGTTGGAAAAGGAATGCAGTAGCTCGGGGATCACCAGTTTTGATTACTATTCGATGACCAACTTCATTAATGAAATTAGATCCTTCGTGACCCCAGGACCCACTGGTTTCTATTGCTACTGTTACAAACCAATATTTGTCCAACAGGTTTGAGTATTTTAGCCTTTTGTCTGATTCTCTGTGAGCGGCGACGAGACCTGCCTGAATTGAAGAATGGGGTTAAGTTGGAGGGAGCAAACGTATCGGAACATGTGAAATCCCAGCCTAGTGCTTTTCCATTTTTCCACGGTACCAAGGTCATGCCATCAGGCCTTTTACCATCAGAGTGGCAACTACCATTTGGTTCTTTTACTGAAGGAGCTCCCGCTGATACGAGGACTCTACAAATAATGTCGAGATTGTCTTCCCGCACTTTTTTTTTTTACATGAAAGAACATGTAATCCTTTATTATCAACACATGCGTTGCAAGCAGGACAGTAGTGAGGGTCACAAATATTAGCACCTAAGCGCAGAGCTGTAGCAATACGAAAGCTCTCATTAGAAAGGTGTAGGCTGAGTGTGTAAGAAGGTACGGCTTGAAAGCCATGCTCCGTTTTTGGAGGAGGAGACAGCTAACAGCCTGGCTTTGTCATCTGGGTTATTAGTTGATGATAGGAGTGAAGATAAACGAAGCCTGACTATAAGTTCATCCCAAACAGACTGGGCATGTCTTTTGTCGTTAGGTGGGGGATCCATTCCAACCAGACTAGTCCATTTATCGATGCATTCTTGCCCGATGACAGAATTTTCTGCGATGTGCTTTTGTAAGTGAAAAATTTTCTGCAGGAATTCCAAAATAAATAAAAAATCAAGATGATACTATCATGTTTTTATTACAGTATTACATGAAGCATGGTAAACAGTTTTGAGCGGTATCCCTAGTTCGAGTTACAACGTGTGAAGTCACATTTTTTTAAAGAGTTTTGCTAAATGAAGCAGATGTAAAATATTTATGATAGATACAGTGCATTTTATAATGAGAGGAGCTTTAAGGATTGTTTTTTCTTTCCTGATGGGGGTCCATTTAGGATAATGTATGTAAGCTGATCTGTTGTTCTAATATCATCACTCAGTCCATCCTTTTCTGCAGGCCTTTTCTCCATCACATTTGTAACCACTGAACTCCAGGTTTCACATATGGCCTCAGACAATGGTATACTCAAACAAAACATCATTAGCTTGACTGCAACAGAGTGTTTGCCTCGGAAATCAGTTCCAGCAGAAGGAACAATTGTGATTGTTAAAAATACGCTTTACGCAAGGTTAAAAAAAATGTTCAAACTATATTTAAAAGAGTCATCCGTGCATTTAAGACATCTACACATAAAAGGCGTGTTTCTATACTTTTCTGTTGGCTATTCTTTCCCCCCTGGCAATTTTTCTGCACGAGCGCGGCGGCAAAATTTCTGCGATCCCACCGCAGATCGCTGCATGTTCTGCTATGGGGCATTCTTGTACATCTCGAATCGAGTCTAAGTCAACCTCCTGTTCAAGAAGACATCCAATTAGTTCTCGTGAGCCATAGAATGATGCGAGGAAAGAAGGTTTGGTGATATCCCAAGGCCTCTATTCTTAACTGGTAAGGAAGCTTGTAACCATGAACTGTCTTTCAAAGAACACTTTAGAATGGATTCTAGTAATGTTCTAAGAGTGTGGTCGAATTTGTCAAGTAATTTACCATCCTGCCAAGAAGGGGAGTAACGAAGGAAATATAGTAATCTTGGAAGTGAGAGTGAAGCTCGTAGTAAATAATAAGGGGAGTGTGCAGAAAGTTTTGATCAGTTGGTTTATACTCTTTGTAGATAACAGTTTGTTTACGATTGCTTAAATATGATAAGAAGAACTTGATCGAGAGAGAAGAGAAATCATATTCATCTAGTTTATGCAATAATACTCTGTAATTGGCCTTTTAAATTCAAAATTATATTTCTCGTATATTTCATATTCCTTATATAATTTAGCACAGAAGGTCGTACTGGCTGAAGGCTGCAGGGTCCTCATCCCTGAATTACGCAAGGATAAACAAAACGACAGAAAGAAAATAAAAAGAATGTTTTTTAAGATCCTTTTTCATGCTCTGTTGCGTTCTCTTTCGTACATTATGTACAGGAAAATAGAGAGGAAAAGGTAAGAAGGAAGAATACAAGAGCCAAAGAGGAGGAAAATTTTTACAAAAAGATCGATATTTATCTTCACAAAAGCTCTCCATTGACTTCTATCCTTCGCCAACTGGATCCAGTTTCTACTTTGTATTCCTATTTCTTCAAGATTCATCTTAATATTGTCCTCTCATCTACACCTAGGTCATCCTAATGGTCGTTTTCCGATTGGATTTCCAATTAAAACTTTTGAAAGCGTTCCTACTTTCTTCTATTCTATCTACATGACCTGCTTACCCAAGCCTCTTAAACTTGATCAGTGACGTAACTAGCGGAAAGCAAACGGGGCTTGTACCCCGAGCGCCGGATTTGGAGGGCGCAAAACTGGGCAAATATTTATTTACACTGTAAAGCAAGGAAAGAAGTTTCAGCAAACTAAAGACTTACCTCAGAAACGTAATAGGACAACAACGACTCACTAGCCTTAGGATCATATCCATAGAGCATAAGTTAGCTACAAAGCTATCTTTTGAGGACATTGTAAAAACCTTTGCAGTCAATAGAGTCCGCAAAGTTAAATTTATTTCCAGCTTTTTATGTTTTCATTTATTTTACATCGATTTAAGGGTTTTGTAAACTGTCCGAATATAATACTCGAGAGAACACCTTGACTATTTGTTATAATTAAATATTATATTCTAAATCAACAGACTGTTGATTCATTCTACACATATGCACATCCCTATATAGTTCCAAAAACATTGTGATTTGCAGTTATTATGATAAGACTACAAGAATATGGCAAGCATGCTACTCTCACATGATTTGGCAATCAAATACTAATTAGTTTGGTGTTATATTTTCTACTAAAAATTAAATTATGTGCTGCAATTTTGAAATCAAGCTTTACCACTTGAAGGAAAAAATGAAATACAGTGAAACCTCCCTTAACGGACACCTCTATAATACGGACAGATTTTTTTGCCCCGGCAAAAATATAGAAAAACAAATATATATATATATATATATATATATATATATATATATATATATAAACATATATTTATATATGTAATATATATAAAATATATATATAAAAACAAAACTCTCCACTTTACGGACACTCTCAGATACGGACGCGGACAATCCTTTTCTTCCCTTCATAGCGGACAGGAATTATTCTCAGTTCTGCGATATATTACACTAGACAGAAAAATCTTTCCTCACAAGTGTATATATCATTAGCCTAGACGTGGTGAACCACCAAACAGAACAGCTTGAAGCTGAACTTGAAAATATTCTTATTATTTGATTTAAATGAAAATCACTTTCATTCCCGCTTTCCCCACCCATGTAGGAAAATATATCCAAACATCTTTGGTATATTATTCTTCATTAGTTGATATGTGGTATACGCGGTAGGGTCTATATGAATTAATGGATTTTTTACAGGGTGATGACATGTAGTTAAGAAAATTACCATACATACATTATCTTTTGTAGTATACGAATATATTAACATATCCCCCAGCAATAACATTATTTAACAAAAATGAATTTCTCCTTCAACCCTCCCAGTAATTCAAATATGTACTAAATAGAATATTTTCATATTAAATTTTACATATTTACGCTCACACACAATAACTGCATATAATTACTGTTGTGAGAAATTAAACTTCTGTAAACTCTCAGTAACGGACAAAAATTCATGTCCCATTGGTGTCCGTTATTCAGAGGTTTCACTGTATTAAAATCGCTGTGTAATGTCAATGTCAGGTATGGTCTGGGAGCATTTTGGTTTGGTTGGTCAGGGGGAGCGGGCGCTAAGGCGAGTTCTTTCCACGGGCGACAACTAGCTTAGTTGCGTTACTGGACTTGATGACCTTAACAATGTTTGGTAAACGGTACAAGTTATGAAGTACCTCGTTATGAAGTTTCTGCTATTCCACATTCTCGTTCCTCTCGGGTCCGAATATTCATCGCAGGGTTTTATTACAAAGCCATTGCTTATTTATTTCAGAAAATGAGAGGTCACTCCTAATAACCAACAATATTCTTCATTTTGTTTTTACATATTTTAATTAGGTACAGTTCAACTTTCAACAAGGATTAGAATTTTTACTCTTAAGCCTCAACTTTTAAGTAGGCCTATAGGTCCTCTCCTCTTCTTGTCCTGTAGTACAGCAAAGATATGAGGAGAAGATAACGCAGGTGTCTGCCTAATTAAAAGTTGAGATTTAAGAGTCAAAGTTTGAACCTAATTACGAGGCGCATTCAGAAAGTAACTTTCCCATGCGTCCCATAGCTTGGAAACCGTACGTTGCGCGAAGCGACTGCGTGCACGTAAGAGACTAAGGTCCTAGCATGGCTCATACGCCAGCGGAACTTCCCTCCTGCTCTTGGTAGCGTCGTGGTAGTGGCTGAAGGTGGACGTTCCTATTCCAGCTCCCGCCGCGTGTGAAGTGCGAGCAGTCATAAAAGTTTTTGAATACACAAGACAACGCATTGATTGAAATCCATCGTCAATTATGCCAAGTCTATGGGCCTAACGTCATGAGCTAGCAATTCGCGCAGATTTTTCGCTCCTCATTGCACACCATAGTCACGGAGCGTCTATTGTTCAAGAAGTTAAATGCCAGATGAGTGCCGAAGCAACTGACTACAGAACACAAAGCAAGGCGCATGGAATCAGAACTGACATATTTGCTACGATACAGCTGACGATGGATGCCATACTAGGACCTTACTCTCTCACGTGTAAGCAGTCGCTTCGCGCAACATACAGCTTCCTAGTTATGGGACGCGTGGGTTTTACTACGCTTCGTAGAAGTGGAGCTCTGTACCAAATTAAAACTTAGAACCGTAAAAATGAAACGAATAAATTCAATAATTGTTAAAAAGTGACCTACTCTCATTTTCTAAAATATTTAAGCCGTAGTCTTAGATTGTAGTTTTATATTGTGTCTGATGAAAGAAATGATATATTGCAAAAACTTAGGCGGGCTATACACTACGAGATCAATCCTAGGAAATATCTCAGGCTTTATCTTCGGAAAAATCTTACGACACATCCGGTAGGAGATCGTATTGTTTTGTGCCATACACGTGAAGAATTTTCCTGTCTGACCGAATGACGTTTATCAACCTTGTGAAATAGTTTATATTTAATAAAAGTACAAGACTAATGAATTACTCTGCTAACTACACTGCTCATCGCACTGATATTAATACCAGGCGCCATATTGTTAAATTGGATACCTCTAAAAAAAAAAAAAAAAGCATAAAAGTCAGAATGGTGCTGGTATACTTTTGGCGCACCACATTTTAGAAGACTTACAAGTACGAATTCAATATCTTGCATGAAAACACATGTTTATAAGAAACAAAATTCTGCAAGCAACAGAATTAAATACAAAGTAATACACCTGCACTTTATGTTTAGAACTGTAGGGTTACTAGTGTAAAATCATTATAAATGTTTCAACGACGGATAAAATAGATGAGGGACAATGTTTAGCAGAAAGAGTCCAGCTAATTTTTCTAAGAAATGTTACAATTTCGGTTGTTTCTATTCACATTAGTTTAGTTTAGGTTGGTTCAGATTAGTTACGATTACGTTAGGTTATGTTAAATTATATTAGTATATGGGTCTAGCATAATTTTCAAAAAGTGATAGAATTTCTCTTCCTTCGGGTTAACTGCTGTATCGCCAGACCAATTTTAGGAAATTTACCGGGTCGATTGGAGAATTTATTTAAGTTTATTGGGAAGAGTGAGTGAGTGAAAATCAGGTAAGGGAAATAGTAAAAAGTTCAGAAAGTGATTGTATTTGCTGGTTGTTTTTGATGTTGTAAGCGGCGCTGTATGTGGAGGTGGATGGACTATTTCGCGGATAGGTACACTTGTTTTACTATACGGATCCATAGATTGTAAAATGTACAGAAAAATTTTGGCAAGTCTTTAACTTGCCAATTTCATGTCGAGAACAGAACTCAACCAACCCCTGCGTGGCTCCGAACCCGTTCCTAGTACTAGTACTACTACCGCTACTCCTACTACCACTCCTACTCCTACTCCTGCTACTACTTATACTATGGATCCGTATAGTAAAGCTGCACACCTAATAACATAATCTAACGTAACTTAATGGAATCCAACCAAATATAACCGAATGTAGTATATTTAGGTCATTTTTTTCGATTTTCAAATTGGTCCGGCGATACAGTAGTAATGCCCTTACTTCTATTAATATTAGATTAGTTTAAGTTAGATTTGGTTAGGTTCTGTTTGGTCTAAGTACTTGCATCTTCCATTTCTCCTGTAAATTTTGTATGTTTTGCCTACTTCTGGACCCCTTCTGCGAAACATTTACCTATGTGACTGCATATGAAAGATGGCCGGTGATACTATTTTCCAGCAACGGTTTATTTCTGTATAGTTTATAGAAGCTATAGTTCATGTTTACAAGTGGAGCGCTACTACCACGATACCATGACAATTGCTATTCAAACTCGTATCATTGCCGAAACCCACTCGATTTCACTACATTCACTGTCGCGCCTGCTTCCTTCGCTCGCACCCCTGATTGACGCTCGGGCCCCGGCTTCACCCTGCTCTGACTCGGTTAGATAGCTTTCGTATTTTCCAGAAGCCACCTAGCACAACTTGGTTTGTGTTTTTTGCACTATAGTTTTTATACTATACATCCGGACCTCGTATTTGTACACAAATCGTAAAATGATTGTAGTTTATCAACAATTGCTTTTGATGACCCCCTTGAATTTTGTCTATGCTATGCAAGATATTTTCATGCCAGTCAACGCAAATCATTTAGGAAACAGTGACAAATTATAATTTTTTAACAGTTATTTCGAGTGGTACACCTAAAGCAAACCTGGACAATCAGAAGATACCTCATCAGTTGTGTTTTCATTTGTTTTGCTTTCACTTTCTCTCACCTCATGTCGCTTAAAGCGAAATTTTATGAATTTCCTTTCCGAAATAGAGCATGCTCTAAACAAGAGAAATCTCATAGGGTCGTTCAGAACACAGGAAATGACATGCAATCTGATGCCATATACGTTAAGTTTTTGACTCTACGACAAATCGTAAGAGATTTCCTAGGAGCTATCCTATAGTGTATAGCTGGCCTTACATAAATTAGTGATAATAACTGTTTTCTTTGGTCAAATATAACTTTTTATTTAAGCATGAAAGAAATGATACACTGCCAAAACTTTAACACAAATTAGTGTTAACTGTTTTCGGTCGTCAGAAAGCACTGTAACAGATTCGTAATAATAAATGTTTAATGAAGGAAATGATACATTGCCGAAACTGCAACACGAGTTAATAAAATCTCTTCCCTTTATTTACTTATTTTTTTGTGAAAAAAAGTCAGAACATGGCAAATAATAGTAATGGTGTTAGAACCTTCATGTATTATGAACCAAATGTTTCTTCGTTAAATGTTTCAATAACTGAGTTTTCAATCGAAATCTACTAACACACATTATGCACTGAAAGGATTTCTCAGAATTGTGTATGGAAAAATGGGTTTTCATGTGTGTATACTGACGAAATGCCTTTTTGCACACAGTACACGTGTAAGGTCTTTCGTCCGTGTGTATTCTCTTATGATTAAATAAATGATCCTTCCTCTTAAACATTTTGGGACACTGGTCACAGCCAAATATACGAGAATCATCAGTCGAAGACCTGCCATCAGGATTTTCCCTCATAACTGAAATATATTCGATTGATGGAATGTTTGCCGTAGGTCCAGTGTAGTGCTGATTATGGATATTTTCAAACATGTGATTCTCCAACTCAGCTCTCCTAAAACGAATTAAAAATGGTAATGTCAAAGTAATATACTGCGATATTCATAGACTAACATTTACATGCAAACTAATTGCGTGCGAAGCACCCCAGATCCGTCTTCAGAATTATACACTGATTACCATTTGAATATAAGGCCCATACCTAATACCGTGTAGCACCACCGTCTATCGGTTGTTACGATGCGGGCCATTAGGCGCCTACCCCTGTCATCGACCCGCTCCTGACCGAGTCAGTTTGCCCGTGCGGGTGCGGTTTTACCGGAAGCCAGTTACTCACGATACACCCTTGACACAGTTGTCTTTGAAACTCCGAGTGCTGCAGCCACCTCCAAAATCGAGCCACCCAGTTGTCTGCCACCTACGATTTGACTATGGTCATATGCACTCAGGTCCTTCGTCTTGCCCATCACATTTTGTACTGACACGGATACCGAGAGATGAAGCACAGTACACGCAGCAGTACACGCGCGATGCGCTTCATTCACATGCACTGGTGGAGTCACTGCAAAGCGGTTTCTGCAACTGTCCTGCTATCTCTAATTCAACTGGTGATCAGTGTATTTTTTTCTGAACTTGCCTCTCCTAAAACAAAATAAAAATGACAATGTCAAAGTGATATACCGCGATATGCACGCACAGACTAACTTTTACATGAAAACTAATTAATGCAAAACACCCCAAATTCGTCTTCAGGGTTTTATTTTCTCTGAACTCGGCTCTCCTGAAACGAATTAAAAATGGCAATGTTGACGTGATATAACGCGATATGCATAGACACATGTAAATAATTATGCGAAGCACCCAGATCCGTCTTAAAGGATATTTTCTCTGAACTGTTTTATTATTCAATTGTTAATAAACATCGATTAATAAAACAATAGAGTACAATTAAACCAACACATTCCTACCAATCTTAAGATCCTCCCCTTCCTTCTTTTAACCCTCCGACTACCAATGGGGGGGGGGAAGTTGTAGCTTGTGGGCACCACAGTATATTTTTTTTTGTAATTACTCTTCTAATTGTTTCTTTAAAATTGTAAGAAAATATGTTATTGCTCAACGTGTTTAATACCTACACGTGTCTAATACCTAAAGCGAATACCTTACGCTGGTTCATATTGAACATTACTGTGCCTCAATTTGCTATTTTAAGTTGATGGGCACAAAGTATCCTGCTCCTCCCGTTGGTAGGAGATGTGACTGATATTTAGTAACGTCTCTTCTAGATGCCAGTATAATAAATAGCTGTATCCTGTCTTTTCTGAATTTGGCGTTTAGTCTTATCCCATGTACTGTTGATTTTGAGAGTTTCACGTTAGTCTCATAAATTTGCTATCTTAAGTTGGTGGGCACAAAGTGCCCTTCTCCTCCGTTGGTAGGAGACGTGACTGATATTTATAAGTGTCACTCCTAGATGACAGTATAATACATAGCTGTTAGCCTTATCCTCTGTACTGTTCACTTCAGTCATTGTAAATTTCTGTGAGAGTTTCTGATTTGCTTCTTTTGCGACATATATTTAATGACAGGGTTCCTATTTAACAAAAATCCCGTACTTGGTACTGTTGTATTAAATCGATCAGCAAGTTCCTCCAATAGTATCGAGTGTCCATGAATATTAACCCTCGCACTACCTAGGTATTTTTTGTAACGCGGACTGCCAAGGGGGGAGGTCATTTTGTGCCCACCTGTTACGATTAACCGATGAAGCATAGTGACATCTTTTATCATAAAAAAAAAAACAAAAACAATGAAATACAAATAAGAGTGATGTCAGGAATTATTGAATTCATACATCCTAATACTGATATGACAGAAAATGAACAGGCAGGAAATAACAAAAACTTACATGTATCCACAACCGAGTACGTAGACTTCGATTTTTTTTAAATATCTGCTAAATTTGTACTATACATCAATATTCGACTACTTCAAAATTTTCAATTACTGTATCTTACGTTTTCCAGTAACACCTGAACTAAGTCATTTTGCCAAAAAGAAAAATCCTACAGATAGAATATTTGGTAAATTCAATTACATAAAACAGAAGAACATTTGTATGTAAGACGAAGTTACAGTTAATGCATAGATAACAAAATCTTTGCAAGTGCCCCATTCACCAGCGTTTTTCCACATAAGAAAAAATACAATCATACACGTTTTTGATGTACGGAGATTTTACAGTACAGAATGTTGTTCGTTGTATATCCGATCATTATCCACTCGGTGCTGCCACCTGGCATATCATGCTGGAACTGCAGGTTTGCTGGCGGGAGAAATGTTTCGTCTGACCCTGTAGGTAAGTGAATGTTAGTAGTCAGTGTTACCAAATGGCGCTGATCATCAACTGGTATTGGGAGCGTTAAGTAACGATCCTTTTCCATGCTAGTTTTCGTACGTACGCATTGTGAAACAGTGTCGGCAGAATGGGTCAACACTCAGGATGACAACTGCAAAAAACTATTGTGGCCTGTTACATACAACAGACTCCAATTGCGAAACATTCACTCACAGAAACCACCAGTAGAAGGACTGCAGGCAAAGTGATACCCGTAGTGCTAAGGGGAATCAGTCCATAGGCGTGCCAAGACAATCCGCGACGCAACGTGATATGGACCACAAATTCCACCTCGCACCGTCAACTGTGAACACAGCGATTTGCAAGCGCCTCGGGTTCAAGTAAGCGGAAGACCGGTGTACACCACCTGCTACCGCGTCGCATTGACGAACGTAAGACGAACTGCAGAAAACTGTATGAAAGTACCTGGAGGGTTCCAAATGGAATAAAGTTGTGACAATGGATGAATCATATTCCTATTTCACTGCTGGTGGTCACATTCGGGCGATAACATACCATGACATTGATGGCAAGCGGCGCAGCAACTTTGTTCGCCAGTGCAAAGAAAGTTTCTTTTGTGGCTTTATGTTTGTTACGGGATTCGGATATGAAAGTAAGTTGATGATGCACAAGGTGGACAAACACGTGACGGTGAATGCAAGATATTTCCAAGAATCCATTCTGACACCTATCTATCGGAGACATCCCAAAATTGTATGGAATGGAAGCGAATTAGTGATGATCCATCTGGACATTGCTTCGAGTCATACCACCAGAATATCACTATGTTTTTTTATCAGGAAATAGCAGAGGAATTAGGAATTCGTGTCATTCCGTACGAAGACATTCCTGTGAAAAGCCCAGATGCCAGTCCAATGGATTTTTTGCACATTTGAACTGTTGAAACGACGTCTTGAACATCGCCGCCCGCGCATCTTGGATGGTCTATGGAAAGCTTGCAGGAAGGAGTAAGACAGAATTTCCATGCTTGTTCTGCGCCGGAGCTTGCTGCAATGGAAACTGTGACGCCGTGTGATAGTCATCATGGTGGGGATCCAACAGAACATGATCGGTGGTGGGAACGCGGTATCTCTTAAGGTGAGTACCCGTCAAAAATGGTCAGATATAGACCGAACAACCTTCTGTGCTTGGAGCTCTAACATGGCTACGAAAAGAAAAGCTGAGAAAAAAAAGTGGAACGAGTTTTCAAATTCTTTCTTCTTCTTCTTTTTTTAAGCCCAACTCCTGTTCTCTCTCGTTTTCTATCTACAGTGAAAGATCATATGAAAGAAAAGGAAATAAGAAGAGAACAGGAAAAAGGCAAGAGAGAGAAGACGAAGACGAAGCTTTCTTCAGCTCTATACATAAAAGGGAATGCATGTTCCTGCCGGCTATTTCTTTAGCTCCAGCTGCCTAAATGGATAATCACTCCATCAAATCACCATCACAAAATGGTGAAGGACATTAGAATTAAGTTTCCCATCGACAAAACTGTCTTTAACTTTACTGTGATGGTGATTACTAAAGGAGATATTAATCTACTTTGAAAAACTGAAACTGAAAATTAATCGAAGCAGTATCTCCATAGGCTGGCAGAAGCATGTTCCCTTTTGTATCCATACACTAGTGTCTCTCCTGAACCATAGGTCGGTAGGCAACATGGAAATTTTAAAACTTTTCTTTCCGTTGGGACAGCTGTTTTATACTTTGATAAGGTCTCTTCTTCGTAACTGCATATAGATATTCTATCCTTGGTCTATCCTCGTTTTCCTTCTATCAACACGATGATCCAATCGGAAATGAAATGAAATGAAATTTTTGAGTTTTACGTCCCACGGTTATGCCGGCTAGGCTAAAGGAGACGGTGAAGATGAGAAATGAAAGAAATGGTGGAATGAAGAAAGTGGGAGGAAACGGGAGAACCCCGAGAAAACCCACGCACACGGTGTTTGTCCACCACAAAGTTCACTTAGCGGGAGCAGGGTTTGAACCGGGGACCCCATGCACCAGAGGTGAACGCTCTACCACTGAGCCACCGTGGCCCCTATGATCCAATCGGAGTATTTGAATAAGATGGCCAAGCATACTGTTTCTTCTTTTTCTTATTATTTTCATGATCTGTAGTCCTTCATTAGCTTCTTTTAGTACGTCTTCATTTCTTTTCCTTTCTGTTCATGATATGCGCAGCATTCTGCGCCAACACCACATTTCAAATGCTTCTAGTTTGGATATTTCAGCTTCTCTTAATGTCCACGTCACTGATCCGTAAAGCGCCAAGGGAGAGATTAGTTTTAAAATTTCCATGTTGCCCACCAACTTATGGTTGAGGTGAACCAGAAGCACTACGTAATTATACATGCAACAACTAATAATTTGAATCTAAAATGATGCAATTGGACCTATTCTAAGCTATTTTCCGACTCGAATTAAACCTGACATCAGTCTTCACACTGTTTCCTTTCCTACACTGCCTTTTTAATTCATACTTAACCCTTCCATATTATATTGTCTCTTCTTTCGTAGTTCCATTTCTTCCAGTTTTTACCTGTATGAACTGGTTTCCACCTGCACATGTATTTAGCTTTCTCCTGTGCGGTATATCTTTATTAATTTACCACATTCTCCTATCTGATTCACTATTCATTCACTTCACTAATCCACTACTAAACACTAATCCACACTATTTTTTTAAAAAACGGACACTAGCACACTATCACACTTGTGTGTGTGAAAACACACTTAACAACTAATATTAATTCCACTACATTCACTACATTTGTTTACATTTCCCTGAAGATCGTGTATTCTTCGCTAGTCCTTTATTGATATTATTATTATTATTAATGTTCATCGGTTGTTTTGCGAACATCTGTGGTTCTTAGTACAACGGCTTGGGGTCCAGGACCCACTCGGAGCACTTGGTGCGGGTCCTGGTCAGTTGTGTCCCACTACCGTGTGTACCGGAACGGGGAGGGGCACGTACGCAACGGTCACGATGTTCTCTTTACTTGAGAGACACGATACTGTCCACCACAAACTAACTTAACCGGGTCGAACCAGGGACCCCATGCACCTACGGTATGCATTTTATCACTAAAGAGAAGCAGCTCCAAAGGTGTCAGTCTGCGATTTTGCTCAAATTTTGCACATAGATAGTACCCCACCGGAAAGCAATAAATCTAAAACGGTTCACGGTACCACCTAATAGAACTGGAGATATAGGGGGGGGGGGGGGGTTGTATCTGAAAAATACGCGAATAAAGAAGCTTGGTATCCCCCAGAAGCGAATAAAGAAGAAGAACGGTGAAACAGATCTCAAAGCCGGAAAACACGTTTAAAACACCTTTACTTACAGTCTAAAATAAAATATTATTCGCCACTATGTAACGACCACTTACACACGTGTTTCATTTCAAAAGTACCCCATATCGAGAAAAAAAAAAAAACATTTGTCCCAAGGTCCCCTGGAGGGTCCCAACTCAAAATTTGCAAATGGCAAGGGGAATTAAGTAGTATACCACTTAAAAGTTGTTAAAAGAAGGAAGATGGAAAGAGCCTCAAGTCTCTTACATCTGTTTCACGGTTTCAGAGCCAATGGACTTCATAGATACCAAGCTTCTTTATTCTCTCTCTCTTTTATTTTTTCCCCCAGATACAAACCCTTATATCTCGAGTTCTATTAGGTGGTACCGTGAACCGTTTCAAATTTACTGCTTTCTGGTGGGGTACTATCTATGTGCAAAAATTGAGCAAAATCGCAGACTGACACCTTTGGAGCCTCTCCTCTTAAGTTACTGTGCCCCCACAGATCCGGGATCGATTCTCAGTGGAAGCTCATGTATTCGTGTTCTACTTTACGCTATAGATCTATGTCTCATACAGCCTCGATGTTGAAAGGCGCGATAAACTAAAGTTAAGCTAATCAACATATAAAAGTGTAAACCTTACACACACACACAAAAAAAAAAAAAAAAAAAAAAAAAAAAAGAAAAAAAAAACGTAATCTGGTTATCATTTAGGTCTATGAAATTCTTTAATATTTGGAGCTACGAAACTAAGCAATGCCAAAACTATGTCATATTTACATTCACATTCAACAGTGCATGGTCCGCTTACTGTAGGTTTCTTTATATTATGTTCTTTACAGTGAACTTGCTGAAGTTATTGCTTTTAATATAACTCCTAATATTGTTCAATGCTATTGTTTGTGGTGAGAGAAAAATAAAACTTCGTTTTGTTTGAATCGCATCACATTTGGCATTGTAACAGCGTTTGTATAAGGATAGCTTTGTATGCATTCAGGTTGGTATTAGTGAAGCTATCAATGTACAGGTGCTGGACGAATTCCAAAGTTCGATTCCCGAGCTTGGTTATCACGTTGATCTCTTCTGCCATCTGCGGTAATCTTAATAGCTCTATGTACATCATAGGCTCGGAATGCTAATGCAGATGTTCCTCCATAATAAGCAGCATAAATCTAAAGAGTACCAAGATATAATCAAAGAAAAAAACTACGTTTTACGTCCCGCGATTATGCCGGCTAGGCTAAATGAGACGGTGATGATGAGAAATTAATGAAATTGTAGAATGAAGAAAGTGAAAGGAAACGGGAGAATCCTGAGTAAAACCCACGCACACGGTGTTTGTACACAACAAAGTGCACTTGGCGCGAGCTAGGATCGAACCGAGGATCTCGTGCACCAGAGGTGAACGCCCTACCACTGAGCCACCATGGATATAATCAGAGAAAGTAACAATAGTTATGGGTCTTGGAGTAATCTAAAATTAATAACTAGTAAATTTATTCCCGATATCAGCTACAACGTCATTTGGATCCTCGAAAAAGGTTGCTTTACAGTTTCATGTTTTAAATGTTTTCACTCTTTGTATTTCAATACTCTCAGGTATTTACAGTAAGTTTCGTAAATTTGCTTTTTAACAATATTCTTCAGATCTTGAAACAAAGCTTCCTATAATCTATCTATATATACATAAAAATGAAATTGACTACGTTTGTGACTTAATAACTCTTGAACCACCCGACCGATCTCGATCAAATTTTCAACATAGATGAGGTTCGGGCCTGGGATGGTTTCTATCATTTCACTTTAACGGTGCAACTTAAGGGAGGGGGAGACAAGAGGTATACAGGGTGTCTCAGAACAAACTCGACAATGTTTAGGAGATGATTCCTGATACCAAGATAAGGCGAAAAGTATAGACCAACCTGGGTGCACAAATGCATCCTTTCGGAGTTATAGGCTGCCAAAAACATGAAAAAAAAAATGAAGCTTAATGGCCTATAGCTCTAACTATGGGACTTATCGTAGTCGGGTCAAGATTTTACTTATGAACTATTATGTGCACTATCCAAAAATCCATGTTTCAGAATCCTAAGGTACTTCGGCAACAATTTTTATAGAGACATTGTGGCTACGAGCATATAAATGAAAGTACTCACCAACTACCTCTATAAAAATTGTTGTGGAAGTACCGCCGGATCCTTAAACATGGATATTTGGATAGGGCACATACTAGTTCCTACATAAAGTCTTGATCTGACTACGGTAGGTCTCATAGTATGGGAACTATGAAGCTTTGAAGTTCATTTTGTCATGTTTTCGGCAGCCTGCAACTCCAAAAGGAAGCATTTGTGTACCCAGGATGGTCTATGCTTTTCGTCTTATCTTGGTGTCAGGAATCACCTCGCAAATGTAGTCGGTGTTGTTTTGAAACACCCTGTATAAAAATAAATGAAAATGACTATGTTTGTGGCTTAACTCTTGAACCACCCGACCTTCAACATAGATGAGGTTCTGGCCTGGGATGTTTTTATCATTTCACTTTGACCGTGTAACTTAGGGGAAGGGAGAGAGGAAAGATATTTTAAAATGATCAAAAATGACCGATATTAGTGTCGAATCCATAGTTTTCGGGCTCGATGAGAAGAACATTGACACTTTCAATGCCGTTTAAATTCAAATTCAGTCCTACATGTCCAAAAATGAAACGTATTCTCCCCGTACGAAGAACGGGTATTCTGCTAGTTATAAGAAAATAAATAATTTCCATGTATCTTGCGTATATTTCCTTTAATTAAATCCAACAGCACTTACGTAGAAATTATTATTTTCATATTTATATATTCCAGAATTATAGTGTGTTTCTGTACAGTAAGTTATACCTTGATTTAAGTCTTGGTATATCATTTTACAGATGAAGACGACGTCACAATATAGTGACATATAAGGCGATGGGTAATGTAAAATAAAACATGAAGTTCCTCAGAAATGAAAACCAGTCATGTCACGAATAAAAACAATGTAAGAATAAAACATGCATAATCACATTAAATAAATGATAAAATAATAGAATGTACAAGTTGACAACAAAATAAGTGAAGCAGAACAACAAAAAGAAATGAAGTAGGGCACAGATTTACAAATCCGAGGTCTTTGATAAAATAATAGGTTTATCAGATATAAACAATAAAATAACAAATGGAACTCAAATGCACTTAGACTGTAACCAATGCTCGCGATAAAATCAGGGCGTTTCATGTGCTCAAGAGAGAAGTATTAGAATGTTAAACGAAGCTTTTCAATTTACGTCATGCATGCGATGTACAGGATGGAACTCAAACAACTACACTATTTATATTTAAATTTGGCGCCACGCCAACATCTTCGTAGATGACGCGATGAAACACATATCTCTGACTAAAACAGCACAAAGCATTTAATAATTCATGCAACGCTTGGCTGGAAGAGCTTCGAGCTTCTACTGTGCAAGCGTTCAAACACAACGATTTCAATACTGTGACGCAGCTAGTTTTGGTAAGGTTTCGACACGCCAAACGATACTAAATTTGGTCACACAATAAGATTATAAGCTTTCAATATTGAACTGAATTTTGAATTCCAAAAACTCACGTCTGAAAATCTTACGGCTCACCAAAATTTGGATTGAACCACTTCAATGTGGTGCAGAATAAAGGTGAATTTAAAATAAAGCAAAATTAGCAAAAAGGTAAAAGAAGAATTATAAATAACTAACTAATTAATACACAAATAAATAAAGGATAATGTAAGCTGCTTTAAAGCCACAATAAATGTAATTAAGAATGCTTCTATGGCTGCCTGCAGGGGGGAGGCAATAGCCCCAACCCTAGATTTTCGGATTAGGATAAAAAATTAGATTTCTGGGCTTTCGGCATTGATGGCCATGTTAGGCCGTCACTAGGATTAGGATTAGAAATTAGATTTCTGGGCTTTCGGCATTGATGGCCATGATAGGCCGTCACTAGGATTAGGATTAGAAATTAGATTTCTGGGCTTTCGGCATTGATGGCCATGTTAGGCCGGCACTAGGATTAGGATTAGAAATTAGATTTCTGGGCTTTCGGCATTGATGGCCATGATAGGCCGTCACTAGGCTTAGGATTAAAAATTAGATTTCTGGGCTTTCGGCATTGATGGCCATGTTAGGCCGTCACTAGGATTAGGATTAGAAATTAGATTTCTGGGCTTTCGGCATTGATGGCCATGATAGGCCGTCACTAGGATTAGGATTAGAAATTAGATTTCTGGGCTTTCGGCATTGATGGCCATGTTAGGCCGGCACTAGGATTAGGATTAGAAATTAGATTTCTGGGCTTTCGGCATTGATGGCCATGTTATCCCGTCACTAGGATTAGGATTAGGAATTAGATTTCTGGGCTTTCGGCATTGATGGCCATGTTAGCCCGTCACTAGGATTAGGATTAGAGATTAGATTTCTGGGCTTTCGGCATTGATGGCCATGTTAGCCCGTCACTAGGATTAGGATTAGAGATTAGATTTCTGGGCTTTCGGCATTGATAGTTATGTTAGCCCGTCACTAGGATTAGGATTAGATTTGTGGGCTTTCGGCATTGATGGCCATGTTAGCCCGTCAGTAGGATTAGGATTAGAGATTGATTTCTGGGCTTTCGGCAATGATGGCCATGTTAGCCCGTCACTAGGATTAGGATTAGATTTGTGGGCTTTCGGCATTGATGGCCATGTTAGCCCGTCACTGGATTAGGATTAGAAATTAGATTTCTGGGCTTTCGGCACTGATAGCCATGTTAGCCCGTCACTAGGATTAGGATTAGAAATTAGATTTCTGGGCTTTCGGCACTGATGGCCATGTTAGCCCGTCACACATATGAGAGGTGACGTCCCTCGGCGATCACACTATCCCAGGGAATTGAAGAGAGAAAGGAAAGAACTGGCATGGGACTATTATGTTCGGTACAATGAGGAAAACAAAGGAAAAACCTCATTCAGGATGACTATCCTTAAAAAGCTGTTATACCTTTTTGACCAGTGACAATACAAAGTTGTCCTATAATTATATAGGAAAAGAAAAGGGGGAAAAATATCTAGTCTATCTGTTGCGTGATTAAATTTGTTGATAAATTCGCATGTTTCTTCATGATCACATGGAATCATACTTGTGATAACGCTCGATAGTATCTTCTTCTTCTTCTTGTTCACCTCAACCATAGGTTGGTGGGCAACATGAAAATTTTATAACTTTTCTCTCCCTTGGGATAGCCGTTTTATACTTTGATAAGGCCTCTTCTTCGTAACTGCATCAAGATATTCTATCCTTGGTCTTCCTCTTCCTCGTTTTCCTTCTGCCTTCCCCTCTATCAGCACAGTAATCCAATCGGAGTGTCGAATAAGATGGCCAAGCATGCTGTTTCTTCTTTTTTCTATTATCTTCATGATCTATCGGCCTTCATTAGCTTCCTTTAGTTCGTCTTCATTGCTTTTTCTTTCGATCCATGATATGCGCAGCATTCTGCGCCACCACTACATTTCAAATGCCTCCAGCTTGGATACTTCAGCTTTTCTCAATCTCCACATCTCTGATCCGTACAGCGCTACGCTCCATACCAGTGTCTTAATAAATCGTTTACGAACGTTCAGTGACACACTTCTTGATGTTAGTAGTCATCTTTTCCTATTGAATGCTTGTTTAGCCTGTGCTATTCTGAAACTTACGTCTTTTTCACTTCTTCCGTTCGAGGATATTAGACTTTTTAAATAGGGGAACGTCTTAACGTCTTCGATTTTCTCTTTATCTAGCCACACATTTGCTCCTTCGTGTCCTGCTCTTGTGCACTTTATCACTTTCGTTTTTCTCTTATTTATCTTCATTTTGCATGTTTTTTCCAGTTGGTCGTTCAACTTTTGAAAGTGCTTTCTACATATCCTCATCGTTCTCCGCTATCAACGCTATGTCATCAGCAAACCTTACACTTGGAAATTCCGTTTCCTGTTGTTAGGTGGCGCTGTCTTACGCTAGTCCTAGTGCTACCTGTTGGTCTACTTGCCGGTTGTGCTCTCGTCTGGGATTCCTGTAAAGGACAAGGGAATCAGCGTGGATCTTCAGTTGGTAGTGGGATAGAACCAAGGTTAGACCAAAGAATCTAACCAGAATTGAAAATTCAAATTCGGCATCGAAATTAGTTATTTGGACTCTTTAACCGTCGTAAATTTTTAACCTAGTTTGGTTCAGTGGAAATTAAACAGTGGTTTGCTTCTGAAAATGGGTGTTTATTTGGACCAATAAGGTTAAATTTCAACCTATTGCTTTTTCGTCTAAACATTGTGTAACTACTACGTCAACATCAAAGGGAGAGACTATGTGCTTTGAACGATGAAATCCTGAGGATTACATATCAAATATCTAATCAAATGAGGATTTGGTAAAGTATACGTTTTGCAAGATGTTATACGTGTTTGGATTTAAGTGCTGATAAAAGAAAATTGTGAAATTTAATTCAGGCAAATATTTCTGATTCTATATTATTATCCTTAGTTGACTGACTATACTTCAGTGGAGCTCCTTCGTGGCTAAGCGGTTAGCATACGCAACTTTGGCATGGGAAACCCGGGTTCAATTCCCGACGGAGCTCATGTGATTCGAATTCCACATTAATCAGTAGGTCTGTCTCATATAGCCTCGCTCCTGAAAGGGTCGTTAAACTCAAAATAAAGTCAAATATACCTCAGTGGTTTGTTACGTCACGAGTAAAACATGCTGTGACATGTTTAATGGTATCTTCAAAAGAGACCAAAATTACAGTTAACATTTGCTCGTTATATTTAGTCGTTGTGTTAGTTTACAAAAGTTATTTACACAAGGTTGCTACTAATCTACAGAAATCTATTTCCCTGACTTTTCCTGATCTTTTGTCAGGGATTCCCTGACTTTTATAACAGGTGTCGGATGATGGTGACATATAAATAAGGAATAACGGTGAATAATTATATATTATTCTATAGAGACAAATAGTAATCAATTACTCATACGTACAGCAATAAAATAGATAGCAATACAAATCAAATATGTATTATAATGGTTGGCTAAGTTGAAATTCGTGTACAATTAATGTTAGAGAAAATATATTTTACAAAATTCCCTGACTTTCCTTATTTCCAGCTTTTCCCTGACCTGCATAATTTTCCCTGAGTTTCCCCAACTTCCCTGTTATACAGATTTGTTAATTATATAGCATTTTGTGAAAATATACACATATCAAAGGGGGGGGGGGGGGAAACATTGTTTGCTTCCAATTGCCGCATCAGCCTAATATTTGGTCGAGACCGAGTCTTACTAATTTATGTGCATATTGCAGACCGAGTGTCCCCAACACCCTAGATTTTCGAAATACATATCAAAGTGTACTAATTTGCTCTCATATATTACACAACTTAACACTTTATACTAAATACTACACTAGTATACTTTATTTAACGTAATTATAATTACACGGGCGCATGGGAGGGATAATCCAAATTAACAAAAAAATTGGAAAAAAATGAAATGAAATCTTTACGTTTTACGTCCCACGGTTATGCCACTTAGGCTAAAGGAGTCGGTGATTATGAGAAATGAATGAAATGGTGGAATGAAGAAAGTGGGAGGAAACGGGAGAATCCCGAGAAAACCCACGAGCACAGTGTTTGTCCACCACAAAGTTCACACGGCACGAGCTGGGATCGAACAAGGGACCCCAAGCACCGGAGGTGAACGCTCTACCACTAAGCCACCGCGCCCCCAACAAAAAATTTGCTACTTACCAATGAATCCTCCTTTGGAAAGTCTAAATACTTTTTTGACATTTCGGAACTCACAGCTGGTTCCTTCCTCAGTGGCAAGGTTAAAAGGATTAAAACGGAAAGGAGGAATACATACCACTAAATAAAAGTAACGTACAAAGTGGATCCTGAGATGAGCAGAGCAGAGTAAAAAAAGGAGTGAACTGAATTAAAGAAAATTTGTTGATCCATTAAATAAGTCAGGTATTTACCGCGTACGATGCGAATATGACTCCTCATATATTGGCCAAACGAAACGCAATATTTACATACGTGTTAAGGAACTTGTTAGACAATCAAAAAAGTCAAAAGAAGAAGGCATGTCAGGTTTGGCGCTTCATTTAAAACAACATTCACATAATATAAAACAGGTTAAGGTAATAGGCTCAGCAAAATAAATAAATAAGTAAATAAATAAATAAATAATAAAAAAAAAAAAACGAGAAATGAAAAAATCGTTCTTTATTCAAATACGAACCTGCATTGAACCTTGATCGAACTTGGGTACCTACATCTGATGCCTACTTTGAATCTGGCAAACAGTGACGTAACATAGATACCACGTTTTCTTTGATTCAGTTCATTCCTTTTTCACTCTGCTCTGCTCATCTCAGGATCCACTTTATACGTTATTTTTATTTAGTGCTATGTATTCCTTGTTTTACACCTTTTATCTCCTTTCCGTTTCAATCCTTTTAACCTTGCTACCGAGGAAGGAACCAGTTGTGAGTTCCGAAACGTCAAAAAAGTGTTTAGGCTTTCCAAGGGAGGATTCCAAGGGAGGTAAGTAGCCAATTTTTTGTTAATTTATTTAACGTAGTTAATAACGAGATGTGGTAATAATTGTTGATTTACACCATATGTTATGTGTACGAGTGCATCGAAGTGTGGTATATTCGCGACAGTCCCTGTCTTTCAATTAATCAAATAATTCTTTTCTTTTTTCTTACTTTCTCTTTCTCTCTCTCTCTCTTCACTCCTTGGAAAAAATCCTGCAGCGTACCTGGTTTTTACATGAACGATAAATCACAGAAAGGTGATGCAGTACAGATAGAAAGTAAAATAAGTACAAAAAATTAAAATTTCCTTACCGTTCTATGATTTTCCCACCCGCAATCTCATTGTTTATGCGACCACTTACACCAACTGAACTTATACCACTGAAAGCATTGCGGTCACTACAGGGCATTTCACCACTGTTTCTCTCTTGCAACGGCACAAGATTGTCACTACTGTTTGCTGCTTGTTTAGTCCTCTCTGGTGAAGCTTTCCGTTTAGAACGATGCACGTTTTCGATTGTGAATCTATCCGTTTCTTCAGCGTCACATTTGTCCAGTGAACCTGTGTTATCATCGGTATTCTCGGATTTAATTAAGACACCCACAAATTCAGGTTCCGCAACTGACCTCAACTTATGGGCTGTTTCCAAGCGTTCCTTATCCAGCGAAGAGCACTGCCCATTGAAATTCTGAAAATAAATTTTGCACATCAACTTATAAGAAAACTCTCATGTTATATTTGCATATTTTCACCAACATTCCATATTATTTCCAATTATACTGTGTTTTATCTATATACATCAAAATGAAAGTGACTTGTTTGTGACGTAATCTCCTGAACCACACGACCGATCTCGATCAAATTTTCAACATAAATTAAGTTCGGGCCTGGGATGGTTTATATTATTTCACTTTGACGGTACAACTTAAGGGAGGGGGATATATATATATATATATATATATATATATATATATATATATATATATATATATATATTATATATATAACTAGAGATGCAAGGGCTCGGAAAAAAACCGGCTTTTTTGGAAAAAAAAACTCGGTTTTTTCTGCTTTGCTTTTTTGCTTCGGAAATTTTGGGCTTTTTTCAAAATACTGCTTTAAATTGATAAAACAGACTTTGTATCGCTTCTCTATAAAACAAAAAATCATTTAATTAGTGGTTGATGCTGATAATAATATAAAACATCGAAAATAAACTATGAATTTCGAAAAAATATTTCAAACAATTTTTCTTCAACATATTTACATTATGAATTCCACAGGATTAACCAATGTATATAATAAGAATTTTTTAACCTCCTATATACAAAAGTAAGCAGAGTTGGCAAGAACCATGGTTGTTTTTGAATATGCCAAAACCCCGTTTTTGGGGGGATGTTTAAACCAGGCTTTTTTGGTTTAAACCAGGTTTTTTTGACTTAGATTTTTTGCTTTATGTATTTATATTACATATTCACAGAAATAGCCTAAGTTTGTTTCGCCTTGATGTTATTATGCAACAGCGGGGTTATGCCGGAAGAACTCCCATAAGCTTAAAGAAGTGCGGTCAGTAAATTTCTTAAGTTGAGAATCTCCCGCCCTAGCCACTGGGAAAATCCCGTCATTACTTGAAATGTAAGACAATAACGGGAAAATCCTGTTATTGCTTTGCATGTAAAATTTAAAGGTCAACGTACCATAGTCTGTACGCTAAAACTGAGGTATTAAATTACAAATTTAGTACCGGTACGTAGATATCACTGAAAGTCCAATCCAAGCTAATGTTGGAAGCTACGTAGGCAATCGATAAATTTTGCCAATTTCTATCAATATATTTAAGCAATATTGGCTTCTTTATAAAACAACACGCATTTAGGCATGTAGAAATATACAATTTGGTTTGTTTCGTATATTTAGGCTTAACATCCTTACGAAATACCGAGGTTATCAAGGAGAAGACTTTCGCTTAAACTGACATCCGAACCGCTACTTGGGTTACGCATGAAAAAAGGATTGTGGTTCGACCGAGAATTGAACAGAGACACCTTGATTAAAAGGTGAAAGGGAAATAAAACTATTGCAGGTGGTTTGATATCTGGAAACGTTACCATGAAGTTCACACGATTCGCATTTTTCATTCTTTTTATTTTTGTGGTTTAAACAAGTTATTAAAAAAAAAAGTTGGTGTAAATCAGCCAACCCTAAAAGTAAACACTTCTTTTTAAAGAATACACAAATAACTAGCAAAATAGTATGTAGTGTTTTTACTTCAAAATATTCCATACCCTCTTTTTGAAACAAAATAAAATTAAAATAAAACATAAGAAAATACTTAGATTTATATGATACACTTAAAGGCTGCACATCTAGAGCTTTTGGTTCTGTATATTCTTGAAATTCTACAGTTAAGTTTTATAGAACCACCATCACAGTTTACTCAATCCTCAAGTTTTCTGAATTTTTAACAAGAGGGATTCAACATATCATTACGGACCCCCCCCCCAAAAAAAAAAAAAAAAGACTACGGAATATATTTAAGTTAAGCTAAATACAACTGCACAACAAACATGACTGAGTGATTAGCTTTTGCGCTTCTATCGGGAAATCCGGGATTCAACCAGCATTCGACCATTCTGACAAAGCTTTTCTTCATTCCATCTGTGAATGTAGAAATAGTGCGTGTACTGTGAGTTGGGCGACTTCCTTTTTTATTGTTTTTAAATCGTTATTATTACTAATTACCAGCAGTGACGGTTTTGCGAAGGTTAGGGGGCGGTCTTTCGGACTGAAGCCTGTTCCCCAAAGTTACGGAATGTCTGCAACAAACGAAATATCTATTATTTATGCCTTTACTCATAAACTTTAAGCTCCCGTCAAATAAAAATTACAAATGTTTAAAAAAACTAAACATTAGTAAGAAACCCTTCCCAAAATACTTTTCTAAATCCGCCACTGATTCTCAGTATAAAATGATTTTTAAAGTTGTATCCGGAAGATTATTGCTAAACATATAAACGAAACGAAATATTAGTTATGCCTGTACTCATAAACTTCAAGCACTTCCCAAATAAAATTAGGACTTTTTAGGAAACGAAACAATCAGAAAAAACCCTTCTAAAGTACTTTTCTAAATCCGCTACTGATTATTTGTATAAATTGGTATTCAAGGTTGTGTCCGGAAAATTATTGCTAAATCACTTCACAGCTACAGTATAACAGAAATGTGGAAGTACGGTTTGACGGATATATTGAAAATCGTACGCTTTGACGGATAAATAGAAAAACGGGCAAGTTTAACTTTTGCGCTAGAAGCTAGAGTACTAAAAGCTCTTAGAAATGAAACACGGATGACAAACTAGAGAAGAAAAAAGATGTCGAAAACTCAAAAGTTAAAATAAAGTTAAATAGCCTCTAAAATTACCCTCAAATACTACATTCTTCATGTTAGCTTTAATTCGTAAAACATGTGCTCCATCCATCTTGATGGTGAATTTCAGAGCGAAATATCACATTCAGGTCATGGAATTTTTATCTAACTATAGAATATACTATAAGAAAGCTATTTAGATAGAAAAATCATGAAGTTGAAAAAAGCCAAAATTTCCAAAATTCTCGTTTTTTCCCCAAAAAAGCCGGCTTTTTATGTGAAAAAAACCATCGATTCAAAAAAGCCGGCTTTTTTGCATCTCTATATATAACTTAATAAACCGAAGGTTTTATTTCTTCCTGAAAATTTAATTGATTTCAAATGGAATGGCTCAATTTAATGTAGTTTTTCAAGCAGGGTGTCTACTAAATGTTCATTTTCAAATTCCAGGTTTTTTCAAGGTTTTCAATGTTTATTTTTCCTTTTTTTTCCAGGTCTATTCAGTAGAGTGACATTTATTGTAACACGTATAAGTTACTGCAATTTTATATAGTTCTTAACAAAAACTGGTTATAATTAGAGAATGCATATGGCAAGTGATAGTTTCTTTAAGTGACAAGATGGAAAGAAAAAACTGACTGAAATGTAGGTTCTCAAAACATTTTACACAAGAAAATGTTGAATTAAAATCTCCCCTACCAGAAGGCCGGTTGAGAAAAATGTGCAGTAGCTTTAAATATCCTTATGTAGGAATACTATACAAGGGTGAACCTTAATTAAACCGACAAACTTCGGGAAATGATTCTCGGCACCCAAACAAGAAAAAGAAAAGTCCTTTTAACTCTTCTCCAGGGAGCATAGTTTCCGAGCTAAAAGGTGCCGAAAATGTGGAAAAATGAACTTCCGACGCCTGCATTTCATAAATTATCCAAAGTAGAGAGTGCTGCTTAAAATCTCACAAAGGAAGTCATATGTTCAGAACAGATAAGACTTCCTTAAAGAGATATTAAGCTGCACTCCCTACGTTGGATAGGTTTGGAAATATAGGTATCGGAAGTTCATTTTTCCACATTTTCGGCACCTTGTAGCTCCAAAACTATGTACCGTGGAGAAAAGTTAGAGGAATTTTTTTGTTTCGGATTCGGGAATCACCTCCCGAAGTTTATCGGTTTAGTTAAGGTTCACCCTGTATAATAGTAAATTTCCGTCAAAAACATTACTTCAAATAAACTAATATTATAGTAGTAGCACGTGAGTGTTGATGAACAATGACAAAAATGGCGGGAAAATAGCTTACTCACCGCTAAGTTATGGGATAAAATATTACAAGAGTATTTTACTACAAGCACACCCTTGTACTTGTACTCTTGTACTCTTGTGATATTTTATGCTAAGTACTGGTAGGACTTAGCGGTGAGTAAGCTATTTTCCCGCCATTTTTGTCAGACTAGTATTAGTTTAGAAGTAAAAAGAAAATGATCATATATAATACAAATTCTTAACGCAAAGTAGTCCATATTGTTAAACGTCACTGCACATTCTTCATGGTCATCAGTTACATTTTATTTAAAAATTTCTTGTAACATGAAAGTTTAAAAAACTGAAAAAATATGGAACCACACACATTATATGAACAAATATAGAAAACAACTTTCACAGTGAGCAGTTTTTTTACATTTAACTTCTCGAGTTCAACATCCCTTTTAACTTTTTCGCCTGTTCTTCCAACGTATCTACTTCTGCTTCGGCGTCAGTTAGTATTCTTTTCTTCTTCCAATTCTTTTATTCCAACTCTTTTATTTTCTTCTTAATATCTTTCTTTTCTCGCGCTGCTCTGTATTCTTTCTCACCATGGTCTTTCAGATATTCATTTCTTCTGCTTGATGCATTCCTCACATACTGGATCATACCCTTTGTGATATTCATATTACGTATGTCACCAGCAACACGCACAGAATCCAACACACTTCTCTGGGCAATCAAGCACTCCTCTTGGAGATTTTCAACAATGCACACTTTACTAATGGAGAAACTCCTTTTCACTGCTGCGTTGCTATGGAAAAGTACAAATCTTATACATGAATGTTTTAAACGCATTGGAGACACCTTCTTTACTTAACAGATCATGGAGAAAAACGTCTAATCTGTCATTTTTGTAACTGAAATTTGACAGTTTTCGTGCTGTGTCTTGGTCTGAACAAAATTTTAAATATTGCCGTTTCACCATACCAGCATTTACAGGTGTTATTTGCTCCTTCTCGATAAATATCTCCAGGGCGAGTGTCATACGTGATTCACGAAGGGTTTCGTTGGTCATAGTTTCTGAAGACAAGCAATTTGCGGCTCTTGTTACACTGTATTTTAAAGGACATTTTAGCATAAGTTTTTTACACGGTTCTTGCAAGAATCTTCTGCATTCTTTCTTAAAGTTCAATATATCAACATTCTTCACTCTTTTAAGCGATGTAACAGCAGAAAATCCAACATCAACTAGATTAAGTGGTTTTAAGATGTCCTTATTTAAAAAAAACTGACCTCAATAGATGTTTTTGATAAGTTTTAGCTACTTTTAAGACATCATCTTTCACGAAGCGGCTTAAACTACGAATCAACGTGTTTAGGTCATTCCATAAAAACGGTAGTAATGGACTGTCTGTCTGGTACTTAGTGAGGAATTCTTCTAGTTCTACAGATACGGACTGAAGGAACCCTAATCTAGCAGGCAAGAGTACATCAGAGATGTGGGCTTTTACTTTCAGACAAGTTTGATGTTTCAGGAGGTTTTGTTTTCACTGCATCAACATAAACTTTTAAGGCACGAATCATAGTTATGGCACGGTTGATAACTTTAGAATTTTCCACCCACCTAATAGAACGAAATTTAAGAGGGAAAACTGTTGTTCCAGATGCTGCCATGAAACCTGCTCTTCTTGAAGGGAAGTCCTTGAATAAATAGTACAACGCTCTCAAAAACTCTGCCACATTCCAACCAGCTTTGGTATGCGCAGTCTTAAAAGCCCCATTAACAATATGTAAAGAGCACGTTCCTGTCTCCAAAAGCTGTGGACCTTCACCATTTTCTTCACTCAGATAGGCCTTCAAAATCACTCAGAAATTTCAAGTTAACGTTGGGGCTATCAAGAGAAACCTAAAGTAACTTACAAAAATCGAGACCCTTGTCCCTGAAAGTATTTATAAATGCACTTAACAAATCCTGGGCAGTACCATGTCCGAGGAATACTAATGTTAAATAACGTGTTAAAACTTTATTTCCGTCACTGTGCTAGAAATGAACTACTAAGTCCATTTGACTTTTCTGCGAGATAGTGTTTACGCTTTCGTCGAACGATACTGCAAAAAATTCACATTCACCGCCTGCACTCTACTCACGTCTGTCTGTCTTTCTCAACTATATCTCCACTGAATAAGTTATTATTGGCTTTCAACTTACGCTATAGTATATAACTTTCTTCTATTTTACAAAAATATACTTATTTCATACCAATCCCAAAAACAATATTTTAAAAACAATTTTAAAACTTCCAGGTTCCTCGTCCAATTCCAGGCTATTTCCAGGTTTTCCAGGTCCAAAAGTAAATTCCAGGCTAATTCCAGGTTTTCAAGGTTTTCCAGGTCAGTAGACAACCTGTCAAGTATAGTCTTCAGGGTGTGAACTGATGAACTCGATTTAATTGACAAAATAGAGCTCCTCCGTGGCTAAGCGGTTAGCGTACGCGCCTTTGGCGTGGGAGACCCGGGTTCGATTCCCGGCGGGAGCTCATGTGGTTCGGATTCCACGTTAATCAGTAGGTCCACGTCTCATATAGCCTCGCTGCTGAAAGGGACGCTAAACTAAAAAAAATCAAAATCAATCAATTGACAAAATAGTCTGCTACCAGAAAAATGTTTTTATCATTTTAACAAAACTTCTTTTTGTTTTTCTTTCTTTCTGGCGGGGTTGTGACAAAGACATAAAGATCATTATATTTTGTGGTGAAGTGTGGTAAGCATATCATTCTAATGTGGATGAATCCATATTATGCACGGAGTATGTAGTACTATTTTTATATTGCACACTATATTCTCAGATGAAATAGTATTAAGCAATTATTACTTTCAAATAGCATAGTATGGTCGGAAGATATTAAGATACCATCATTATTTATATAAATAATATTAGAAAAAAATTACCTGAACGTTTGGCGGAACAGAACCCTCTTCTCTTAATAATACATATGAGTTGAAAAGTTCTTCAGCTTGGTGACACATTTCTTTGAAATCATAAAACGCATCCAACCTCGCAACGCAGAAAGTACATATATAATTTGGTAAGGAATCCTTTTCCGACACCTGAAACAAAAGAAGAAAAAAAAAGTCACAAAATCAATTCTGATACTTCGCTCCAAAATGTTTGATCACTATTTGTGGTACCAGAAATTTTTCGTTTGAGTTTCTCTTAATAAAAGCAATGCGTTAACTGCACACTGTTGCCAATATGAAACCAAAATGCATGCGTCTTACTTAACACTATTTCCCCACGGGTCCTGACAATTCTATCCTCGCAAGAATAGCCACTGCCTTGCGGAATACAGTAATATCTATTAAAGGAGTCATTTGGTTAATCTTTACATCTACGTACATTAATGTTAGAATATTATCCAAAAGTCAGAGTTACGTTAAAGGCGTAGCAGTCTGGAGTATTATGGTAACTTGTATTAAACGGGTAGCAGTCTTGAGTAATATGATAGTTTGTATTAAAGGCGCAGCAGTTTTGAGTAATATGGTAGCTTGTGGAGTTGAGTAAACGGTGTACTCAACTAAGTAAGTTAATTTATAAGAATCCAGATCAGGGTGGATTGATTTAAGTCAGTCTGAATTAAATCAAGATTTAAATCCCTTAATTTTTTAAAATAAAAATCGTTGATCTAAATCAAATTCCCAAATAAAATAATTTAAAGAGAAGTAAAATCCCGTTTCTGTTCTGTTGTTTCGGTTACGGGAGACTCAAATGTACAGTATAGTATGAAAACAAGTGTCATGCACTGGATGATTAGGGAAAATCCCGTTTTGAACGGGTAACAGAGCAATCCTGCTTTCTTCTCTTCGTAACAATGGGTTTGGGTTTTTAAATCGTTAACTATTCCAACGGGGAAATCACCACCGACATTTAAGACGAAAATCCTTTCGTGTGTGCTTCTGCTTGTTTGTTCTCAGATAATAGGGCGTATTTAGAGGGGTCCTATCCTTTCTCTCTCTCTTTTTTTTTTTTTTTTTTTAAAAAAAAGATTTATAACTTTAGGCAAAATGTATGTATTTCGTGCCTCAAGCTAGTTCCAATTTTTTAAAAATATGCCCCTACCAAATATCAGTAACTTTTGTAAAAAAAAAGTGTCATTTTGATAAACGTTGCTATACTTTTTCCTTAATGCTTAACCTTTTAAATTATACTAGCTGAACCTGCGCTCTCTACACAGCGCATCATTCGCATATGAGCATAAATCTCCTTATCATTCCTTACAACATCTGTACATGTCCCCTTACAGACACAAGTGAAAGACGTATTGATTAAAGAAAGCAAAGGGGTATCATAAAGGGAAGAATTTCGATTATTTTTCTCAATATCTCGCATCATTTGCAAGATTTGAGCCAGCTTCCGGTTGGAGTTTCTAATTCATGTATGACCAGTGTTTTATTTCTTCTTGCATGCAGTATGTAATAAGCAAATACATTACATACAAAATTAATTATAATGTCAATTATTTATGGTGTTCATTGGGCAAAACATTCCCCCCCAAAAAAGGTTCATCTTAGACTGGAGAAGAGTTTATCCTTTCTTTTCCATTATTATTTGACCATGAAACAAACGACTGAGACATATACAACCCCTATATACAACAGTGTGGTGTTGGAATGTATAAAGCTTAGGATGTGATGCTTTATTTTTTTTAAATTTCAACACTTCCAATGTACACGTAAAAATGTAATAAAGATATAGTGTCCATGTTTTTTAAATATTCGATTAGAACAGGACAATCTACATGAAATTTGCAATCGATCAGTCAAAACGTCATCTTTCTAGAGCCTGTAGTTTCCGAGATCTCATTTTCGAAAGGATTGGTCACATACATATACGCGTAGTTTAAAAGAGCTCCAAAGATGGCAGCAGAATTCATTTGCATTTATTTCGGAGGAGGCTTATTAAAGGCAAAGGCCTCCGAACAATAATTTAAAAGTATAAAAATTTTCTGAAAAATATTTCTTTAGGTAATTTATTTAAAATACACTCTTTTAAAAATATTTGTCTTTGTTATAAACGTGAAATCACAAATAACCGTAAATCAAACGTTTGAAAGCTAAGGTTATAGGTTAGAGCTCGGTCGCTCTTAATTGGTACTGTAGCATTTTAATATGTAGATTACCTATTTTTATTCTATTAAAAATCGAATCTTCATTATTCGATTAAAAAAGTACCAATAACCTTTTTACTTTTTTTTTCCCAAGACTGGTGGCATTGTAGAACATGTTACATATGCTTTCACGCCTTTCTGCGTCGAGACAGTGTGTGATGACATCATAAATTTAAAAATATATTTTTTGTTGTGCCTATTATTCTTTTTTTCCTTTTTTTATTTTTGGCGGGCTTACATTTTCCATTCAAAAGACTGATATTTTGCACACTCGTTCAGTGCACCCCTTAGTATTTTTCAAATTTTTGCGTGAAAACAGGGGGTCCAGAGGGGAAATGTAAAAAAAAAAAATAACAAATTAGCTTTTTTCGCAATTCAGATGGAGACATATGAATGGTACCGTTTGAAAGGCTGTTCTATTCTGAAGAGAATGATGTACGAACCATGATCCTAGGATAAATAGGGATGTTTCAGGAAACTTTTACCTGAGATCCTGTTTTATACGGGAATCTGGAGATATTATCTTTCGCGGGCTTACTTTCGCACCTAGAAGATTGAAATTTTGCACATTTATTGAATGCACCCCTTAGTATTTTTCAGTGTTTCAGATCTCTACCTTAAAACAGGGGATTGGTCCACAGGATATAAAGTAAAAAAAGGATATTTTTAACAACCATTTTTTTCGTGGTTTTTCCGCCCCAGATACACAATGGACACATTTGAATGGTACGATTGAAAATATTTTTTTATTCTGAAGAGAATAATGTACAAATCACGACCCTAGGATAAGTAAGGATGTCTGAGGAATTTTTTATATTACATGAGGTTTATCTGCGAGATTGTGGAGATGTTCTTAGCTCAGTGTTAAATATTTTCCCCGCCCTTACTAGTCAAGATAGTTTGAAATTTTATACACACATTTAGTACACCCCTTAGTTTTTCCCAGTTCATTTTGAGATATGTGAATTAACACAAGGGAGTCCAGAGGGGATCAAAATTTGAAAAAAGAAAAATCCCACTCTGAAAATTTCCCGCTCCAGAAACATGATAGGGAAATGTGAATGTTACCGTTTCAAAGGCTGTTCTGTTCTGAAGAGAATGACGTATGAACCATGATCCTAGGATAAATAAGGATAATGTAGCTGCTGTAACCCATAATTTAAAAGGGTTAAGGAAGATTGTTTGCGATTGATATAGGTTAACAATTGAGGATTAACCCTAAATTCAACCCTAATACTTTCACTTAAATGGCATAATTAGCATTTAATACTAACTCCTAATGTTTTTTCTTCAGTTTGCGACTTGTAATTTACGAGAAGAATGATTTGATTTAAATCAAAAAAATCGATTTAAGTAAAAAAAAGATAAACAAAAATGATTTTTAAAAAAAAACTTAATTTTTTCCACCCTGATCCAGATTATACAGGGTATCTGAAAAGTTCCCTAACATAGGGTAACTCTGTTATTATCTGAATTAGAACAAAAAAATGTAAGAGCGGAAACCGTCTCCAAATATGATGTTTTCAATCTAAAGTAAAGGAATTTTTTAAATCGGAGGAGACGTTTCGGCTGTACACTCTTGATACGCCTAATGTTAAATGAAAATGCAACGTTACCATTTACCTGGACCCACAATATGATTGAATGAAGTTACTGTCTTTTATGCTAACGTGTCGATGGCCAGTCCCCATTTCAAAAAGTAACTTCATTTACTTACGTTTTGGGTCCATGTAAATGGCAGCGATGCATTTTCATTTAACATTGGGCGCATAAAGAGTGTACAGTCCAAACGATTCGTCCTATATATATATATATATATATATATATATATATATATATATATATATATATAAATTTCACTTTAAATTGAAAGCATTATATTTGGAGATGGTTTCCCCTCTTTTTGTTCTAACTTAGATAATAACAGAGCTACTCTATGTCAAGGGAATTTTGAAACACCTGTATATTTAGGGAGAATAAGGTACCCTCTAACAATACTCGCTTCAGAAAGTCAAAACAATAAATTACCAACTGTGAACAATCTTCCACCAGATACAAAACAAAACAAAAAAAAAGGGGGGGGGGGTTTCCCGATCTTCTTTTAATACAACTATTACTGATTTTGTGATTACTATTACTGTGTAATCATAAAAAAACAAAGGGAACATTGCTTTTGTCCCAGTTCACAGCTGAATACCATAACAGCGAATCTGATCGAGTGGAAACTAAATTCGTTATGAATGATTCCCAAACACATTTTTTCACCGATGTTCTGTTCTGGATACCTCTTTGCGGTAATACATATTTACAGCCAATTCTGAAATTAGACATGTTCTGAGAAACACGATTGAAAAAACTAATTATGATCACCTTAAAGTTGTCATTTCAACCCAAGTTTTAAAGTATATTTTTGAAGGTGCATTTTATTATGGGTACCCCAATAAAACAGTTTCTTTTTAGCGGTTGGAAAAAATTCCAAAAGCTTTGTTTCAAACACTGTAATATTATGCCCTACAGCCCTATTGTCTGTTTATCTAATATCGCATCAATATGTGAACTCGGACAATCCAAATCATAGCCCCGCGTAACGTAGTCGCTAACGCTCTTGCCTTCGGTGCGAGCGGTCCCGAGTTCGATTTCCGGTGAAGCCACTCGGTCGAAAAAGTGTAAAACGCTTTTTCAGTTCAGCCACCCTAAATGAGGTTTTCCTCATTCACACCAGGCGATTGCTGGGGTGGTACCTAATTTATAGGTCCCAGGCCGTTGCTCGGCGAGGAATGTCATCCCTCAAATGTGACAGGCTAAATGGCCTTAACTGCCAGTAATCTAAATTCTAAATCCCTAGTATAATCTAGAATTTAGCTTTGTTTTCTCCCCTAATTAATCATCCTATACTGATGAATTTTCTTACGTTTCTTATCACTCATTCTGACATTTCATCTGATTTTGTTCATTTCTTCGTAAAGTCTGTGTTTTGGACTGCCATCTGTGGGAGTTAACCCGTGGCATCAGCAAAACTTAACCTATTATTTATCAACCTGTACGCAATTATCTATCAGTCTGGTACAGAAAATAAGGGTTTATTCGAGCAGATGGTTTTACCAAATAGAAAATAAATAGGTAAAATACGATGTGACATTTTTTGGCATTACTCGGGCAGACGATTCTATCAAATTTTCATACATTTATTGCATATTCTGATTTCTACTTGCAGAGCATGCACTAAATGAGCAGCTAATGCATAAACCACGAACCAACTTGTGCTAGGTGGCCACTAAAACACGAACGCTATCTAACCGATTTAGAAAGCGCAGCAGGAAGCCCGAGCGGAGCGAGGGGGTGTGTTCGTAGGGAGCAGGCGCGTCAGCGACGGGTGGCATACGCATAAACAATAGTGAAAGAAAAGAAAATATCCGCAATAATTTTCATCTTCAAAAACACTTAAATAATCGTAGTAACTCTTAAATGGCTTCACTGGTTTCCTGGGTACAAATGGCCCGCTGCGAGGAGAAATAAGTCAGTTTTGAATTTTTACTTCTTTTCCACATTTCGCATACTTGATTTTACGTTTCAACATACCATGACGCTGCAAAAACTATATAATATGATGCTCTTTAATCTCACAATTCTTTGTAATAAAATCATATATTTGCATTATATCCATTGCTAACACGAACATAACATTGCCGCCGTTTATTTCTACCTTTTTCGCATTCTTGTATTCTTCCGCTTCAGTAAATAGTTACACTTAGAATACGTACACTTCCATTCAAAATGTATTTCAATCACACTCTACTCCTTTTACGAAAAGTGTTTGACATCGTATTTTACATATAAATTTTGTTTTTGGTAGAGCCGTCTGCTAGAGTGAACTCCCATTTATTTTTTTGAAGGGATCAGGGTGTGAATATAAGTAATCACCAGACCTTGAAAAATCCACTCGCCTGCTTGCCAGTGGCGAGTACTTTATTATATTTGGCGAGTAAAATCTGGTCAATCAAAAACGCGAATTCAAGAATAAATAGCAGGTATCACCTTTTTTTTTATTTGTAAGAGACATATCAATAAACAAAAAAAAAGTATTGTTATGTTTACTGTGTCACAAAGTTACTTTTTGTTTCTTTGTATAAATACGGTGATAGCAAAATGGTATGGTACTAGATTTTTGGCTGGCGAGTGCTTGTAACCAACACTTTTCAAGGCCTGATAATTACTGCAAGTGGGCAGCATATTGAAATGTATTGCATATGTAACAGCTCTTCGTTTATGCGTATACACTACGTCACTGACACACCCGCTTCCTACGAACGTACCCCTCGTTAACACTCAGCTCCCACTGCAGTATTCATGCTTTTTAAAAAATGAAATGAAATCTTTAAGTTTTAGGTTCCACGGTTATGCCGAGTAGGCTAAAAGAGACGGTGATGATGAGAAATGAATGAAATGGTGGAATGAAGAAAGTGGGAGGAAACGGGAGAACCCCGAGGAAAACGACGAGCACGGTGTTTGTCCACCACAAAGTCCACACGGCGCGAGCTGGGATCGAACCAGGGACCCCTAGCACTGGAGGTGAACGCTCTACCACTGAGCCCCTTCATGTTTTTAGTGGCCATCCAGCACAAATTGGTTTGTTTTATTTATTGTAGTTTTTATTGCACATGTCCACACCGTATTTATACTGAACCCTCCTGAAGTCAATCTGGGCAAGGTTCTAGATTACTGGTCCCCCTTCTAATTGAGCAGTAATAAAGACAGAAAACAACGTGCCCTGCGGGGCTCTAACCCGCCTATCATCTTTTGCAAAATTATGCAGGACTTCTACACTAATATAACATAAACTAAACTATCCTAACGTAACCTAAACTAACCAACTCTACCCTGAACTAACCGAATATGAACAGAAATTACCAAAATTGCAACATTTTTTAGAGAAGAGCTGGACCCCTTCTGCTAAACATAGGCCGAAAATTATGTAAAAAGAATGAACCGCCATATAGGGAAGAATTATTTTTGTATTCAACACATTTTGTTTGTAAGTACGCGCGTTCTGTATTTAAAGTTACGGTACCAGTACATTTTCTTTACTTTACGTTCCACCGATTACTGTAATCTGTTTATGTGGCAATCACTTCTAATCAGGACGTAGAAATGAATCCTTCATGCAATGTTATCCTTTAATCCATAATACTTACCATGAGAGTCACACAATCCAATATTTTGTGTTTGATTCGTAATTCCTGACCCTCATCACTAAATATATTCACTTTTGATGTTGTTTTCAGTAAACACAATCGACACAAATTAAGGTAATCATTCTCTATTCTTCGTTTTTTTAACATATGTGTATATATTCCCGTCGATTCCATCTCTCGTAATATTTCAATTCGTTCGTGAGGAGGAATATTGTTTTGTATACCACATCATTCAAATACTTGTTCCTTGACTAAATCTTCTTCTTCTTCTTACAAAGATTACTAAAATCACTTCTTCTTTTTTCGTCAGGTATCCCCATACATTCTCCTAGGCAACGGCGCCGACTTTCCAAAATTTATGTGGGTGCATATCAATGTCGGGGCGTGTTATGTTTTCAGGAGAGTCTAGATAATTTTTAATTGATTTCCTTTTACTTAAAATCTTATGAACACTGTTATAAAGGGTTGTGCTGTGATAAAGTAAAATACTTGTATACCGGTATTATAAGTATAACGAGGGATTGTTGTAGCTCAGTTGATAACACGGCTGACTTAAACGCAAGAGAAGACGGGTTCAAACAGGACTAGCTCGGGAGAGTAATGCTCCTGGAAGTAGAAACGAGAAACACAGTTCTGATTGGTTGGCGTTATCCAAATCTTGCCACGTTGCATTAAAATAGCAGAAATCAAACGCTTGTTGCTGTCGGCGTTCGTGGTCGAGTGGGTTAGCGGTATATGCTAGTAATAAAAGTCTCGTTGGCGCGAGTTCAAACCCGGCCCGAGGAAAGTTTTTTTTACATTTTTATAACACTTATTAAATTAATACTTAAAAAAGTGATTTATTTATTTTTGTGCAGATAAGTAGTTGTAGTACTTATGCCCTTGTACTCCATGATATAGGGCTCGTTTTGTTCCCCGTGTACTTCATGATATAAATTTTGTGACCAACTTAAAACAACTGACTAGGATAGCGCGTAAGACAGCTGGCTAGAGTAGCGCGCGGAAAAACGTACTTCCTGGAGTATTACTCTCCCGAGCGGGTCGTGTTCAAACCCGGGTCCAATTTTAAGCATAAGTTACTGTAATGCATAGATATTTTAACTTCCATCTCAATGTTTTAATTGCTTATTATTTTTTGATAATGGCAAGTGAGAAATATTATCTTATTTTGTTTCTATCAAATTAAAAATCTTGTAGGTGAAGCACAAGATTATTTCTGAGAGTGCTGGAGCCCCGGAGCACCCACGTAGTCGGCGCGCATGCTTCTAGGTCCATCCTCTGAGGGTTATCAAGCCCTATTTACGTGAAATTCAAATAGGAAGCCTGCATAGGATATTTAGATCGCTGGTCCTCTTATTTCAATCGAATGAGATTTACAAACTCATATCAACTGCCCCTGAATTTATTGCGAATGCGAATAAAATCAACGCGTATCTTTTAAATTTCAAGCGTTGTTTCAAAATAAGTTCTTGGGAACGTAAATAAGATAAACAAGGATGATTTTTCTTCTTAGAAAATTAAGAGAAATGACTTTAAGTTACTCTCGAAAGCGGGACAATAAGAAGTACAACTTTTGAGCAGGATGGGTAGGTCTGCCGAGTTAACACTCGGTGTGTTGCACCTTTCTCTATACGGCGCTGCTAGAATAATACATTTAGGAAAGAAAATATATTGAATGAATTTTCTTCAAACATTTAGCTCCAAAAATACACAAAATAATTTCTGTATCTGAAGCAACACACATTTATAAATGGTATAAAACCTAAGCAAGAACGAAATTGTAATGTAGTCACGAACTCACGTGCCTTCTCAATAACTATTAAAAATAATACTGGGGAACATTTTTTTTTTTTTTAAGTTTTCTGTTACATGAAATTTTTCAGCTGTTTCTCTATTTTTTTGCCCACTGATTCGAAATATGAAATCCGTTTCAAAGTGAATGCCATAGTTTCCATGCAATTTGAAACTTCCGTATTTTATAAAGGCCATTTTCCATTTTATTTTCCTTTTTTTTTTTTTTTTTTTTTTTTTTTTTTTTTTTTTTTTTTTGCTTAGACCTACTCTAACAACAAAGCACATAATCTCAAATATTGATGTTTTTCTATTCTTGTCTGTGTTTCAAATCATATCATGGCTTCTTCAAGTAGAGGGAATCGAGTAAATAAATCTGACGCCTTTTGGTATGAATGGGGCTGCTTCACACTTCACTACCAAAGGCGCAGCATAACATCCTTTCTTATGCGTGCCTACAGAATGTATTTTCAAGTTTCCCTTGGCGAACAAGGCAAAAATAGGCTCCTTGTATTGTGTCATAATTGTGAAGAAATGTTGCGTGATTGGACAAAAGGAGAGCTAAAAAGTACGTCTTTGGGAGTTCCCGCTGGTTTCACGAGAAACAAAGGCCCATGTAGTGACTGTTATTTTTGCATGGTCAATACGAAAAGTGTTATTGGTAAGAAAAAAACGACATTCTATTTTGTATCCGAGTAATTCACTCAGCAATTCAACCGATCCCGCAATCGGATGAACTCCTGGTTCCAGTTTTTAATAGTTTCGGCTCTTCCGAAGATGAAGAAAGTGAAAGGGAGGGCCATCGCACGGCTTGTAGGCGCATGAAGAAACGGCGATGGAATCCGAAGACTCACCTGACATTAAACAGTCATCTACACCTTAACCGTTTATTCAGCCTAAATTAAATGACTTAGTGCGCGATTTGGGTCTCTAAGAAAGCTGCTGAAATATTAGCTTAGTCTGCCAGAAAAAATTGGTTGCATCATTCGGCACCAGTCGGGAAAAGGGTTTTGTAAACTACTTTTCAGAAAACAACAACTTTGTTTACTGCCATGATATCCCAAGTCTTCTAATTGAATTAGACATTTCCTCATAGTCCAACAAAATTGAGGTTATTTACCGAGAGTTCGAAACGCAATCTCAAGTGTGAACTTTTGCAAAGCTTGCCGATCGGTTCCAATTGGTTATTTGGTGCATTTGCAAGAACAACTTAATAATATTAAACTTGATTGACTTACTCAAGTAAGAGGATCATAACTGGATTATTTGTGTTGATCTCAAAATTGTCAACTTTCTGCTTGGACAACAAAAACATTTCACGAAGTATCCGTGTTGTCTATGTATGTGGGACAGCTGAGCTCAAGAGCAGCATTGAACACAAAAGAATGGCCTTCCGTGACACTCTGAAAATAGGAATGCCAAACATTGTAAATAAATCAATTGTCAGCTGAGATAGCATCATTCCCCCCCCCCCACTCTACATCAGGCTTGGCTTGACGAAACAGTACGTAAAGGCACTAAATACTGATGGTGACTGCTTTCAGAATCTAATTTCTAAATTTTTTGCTTTATCCTACTTGAAGATCAAAGCAGATGTGCTCGATGGACCTCAAATTCGTGTTCTTTTGCATGATGAGGAATTTGTCAAGATGAACTACAAGGAGGAGGTAGCATGACTGTCTTTTGTGGAAGTTATAAGAAAAAAAAAACTTTCTAGGCAAGAAAAAGTCGGATAACTATGAAGTACTGCTTAAGAGAATGTTATCAGGCTTTCGGGATCTTCGGTGCATCATGAGTATGAATGTCCATTTCCTATACAGTCACTTTGATGAATTCCTAGTGAACCTTGGAGATTATAGCAATGAACAGGAAAAGTATTTTCATTAAGACTTGAAGACGATGGAAGAGCGTTATCAACGGTGATGAGACAAAAATATTTTGGCAGATTGCTTCTGGATTATCAAACGAGAGTGTCCCGTGTTTCTCCGTTAACGTAAGAGCTACAAGTGCAAAATTTTGCCTCAATAGGAAGTATCTGAACTTTTCATGATTTCACATGCGTTTTGTTTCCTATGTCTAGATACACATGTTATTCTCAAGGAAAAAGCCTTAAATATATATTTATATATTAAATGTAAGAAAGTGTATGTGTAATTACCACAGAAAAATACTTTCGTATTGGAATATATCTCATCTGTAATGCACATTAAATGATCAATATAATCATTTTTCTAATGCATGTGGTGTTTCTGTAGACCAATGTGCCATTCTCATGTAAATGCCTTAAATTTACATTTGTATCGTATTACTAGATTGGGTTTGCACGTAATACCACTGAAATGTGGCATAGTTCTAATTTTTAATGTATATACTTAATTCTGCAAGACTTAATGTTACCTTTCTGTAATAGACGTGGTTTGCATTCAGACATACGTATATGTTAATTTCTATGTAAATACTTATATTTATATTCATAGTGGGTGCATATGTAATGCCCGTAAACAAATACGTTTATTTTGCATATTTTCTATATATATATATATCTATATATATAAAAGAGAACGTACAAAATCCTTTGTCCGCTCATCACGCTACTTTCATTTTTGGGGGGTTATTAGGATTTGGACCCTAGATGGTTTTTATCATATCACTTTAATTTTTAATTACCAGTGTCTTGAGATAATTGACCATTCAAGTGTCCATAACGTACAAATCCTTTGTTATTAGTTCATCATAGGTAAAAATAAACGTATTTATATGCAACCCGCATGACCGTGTCACTCGGCGGGTTAACATAAATGACAGGCGATATACAGCGGAAAATAGCTTGAATCTTCTGTTTAAAATTTTTTAATTGATTTGCTTATTTTTACAGACACTTTTACAATATGCCAGCACCGGGATGACCGCAGCGAAGCGGGGCGGGTTAACATAAATGACAGGCGATATAATGTTAAGATTTACTGCAATCTTCTATGGTTTTTATCATATCACTTGAAAGCGAAAAAGTAAAAATTATCTAAGTAACAAAGTTTATTGCGTTCCGGGGTGACCGCAGCGAAGCGGGGTGAACGCTGCTAGTATATATATATATATATATATATATATATATATATATATATATATATATATATATATATATTGCATATTATAATGCTGTGAATATATAGATGAATTTTCTTCCCGATGTCTCTAGCCCTATTTAGAGACTATAAAACTAGAATTCTTAAAGTGTATTGCTCCACAATGCGACAATCTCCAGTTGTAAAGAGTATACATTTCATAAATTGACATTATAGTAAAAAAACACAAAACATGGAATTGGAAAAAATAGAGCTTACACACAAAAATGAAGTTCATACTTGAAATCATCACACCCAAATTAGGGTAAACGAGGTGTTGGTATGAATGCAAGAAAAATGTTGTTCCCTAGTGTAATTATAGGCATTTATTCCTATATAGGAATGAGGAGCGATTCAACAAAAATTTTTAATATTTTAATATGGAATCTCCAACCCCGACAGAAAACCATAAGGATTTGACAACATAGAGATAGTCATGATGGTTGATATTAGACCCTTTTCTGACTTCGCTCTTTTTACCGTTAGGCTGCCTCAGGGAACAGACCTCTAACCCGTTAGGGTATGTTGATCTGTGCCTCTAAATCCTGTTCTTACGTAGAATGTAATCACACTTTTGACGTGAGCGAAACAACGTGCTTTCTACCTTCTTCTTGCGACTGGCGGGAGTGACAGGGCCGCAACCAGTCACAGAGGTTTGGGGGTGGCATGGATATGTTAGGGGGCAAGTCATTAAAAATTCTCTAGCACATATCTAAATTGTGTTTTTTGTATTGAGGTCTGGAGAGGCCACGAAAAGTTTAGGGAGCAGGCACTCCCTAGCCCCCCTCTAGTTGCGGGCCTGGGGAGTGAAGAAGACACGGGTGGGCGGGTAGAATTAGGAACTGTACTTTTTCTGTATGCTTCACACGATGAAGGGGGGAGAAAAGACCTGCTTTGCTGCTTATTGCGAGAAAAACTGATTAATTGCTACAAGGGTAAGAGGATTTCGCAGTGCATTTTCGAAACATTTATTGTGACTCTCATATACAAATTACCATGCAGGAAGATTAAAATAATTTCTTAATGTATTTTATAATTTCGGAATTTAATAACACGCGATTTTTTTGCATGCATTTAGTGAACGTATGAATGTTTTAAAACTACATTTTAAATTAATTTATTTCTGAAATGTTATTGTGGAAGCAAACATATGAAGCCGCAGATAAATATGTAAATGTAATTTAAATAATTATAAAATACCAATAAAGAAAATAATTAAATAACTCATGTAGGGTAAGTTTAAAATACAGAAAAAACACTCACGGATGATTTAGCAAACAAGACAGTCGCGGGGAGTGTGTGCTAATCAAAGAACTTTCTGATACGATTTTCTAGAATTACTTTTTAACTCAGCCGGTGTGAACAACAAGGATGCTGATAGTTAAAGAAAATAAGTATAGTTTTTCTTCTTCTTCTTCTTCTTCTTCTTCTTCTTCTTCTTCTTCTTCTTGTTCTTCTTCTTCTTCTTCTTCTTCTTATTATTATTATTATTATTATTATTATTATTATTATTATTATTATTATTATTATTATTATTATTATTATTATTATTATTATTATTATTTAACTAGAAGCAGATACGGCGGTATACTAGTATTCGCATCGGGTTCAACAAAATATTATGTAGTAACCTTTATATTAACGCATACATTCCTAATTTATTTTATATTAATTAAACACAATCATTACACACCTCACGATGAACTATTGCCTTCTTTCAAGCCTACCTTTCTCCTTAACTAATTGCGTCAGCGCGGGCGTAGACAAATGGGTGTCGCAATGTGAAGCAATGTACGCGCGACCGAACCGTGAAACATGGGGTATGTGATATGTACGTTCCTCACATTCCAGTAAAGCATGTATAATACTTTGCAAGTGTCAGAAGTTCCTCGAAGAGTACTCACCTAGCGACGCATGTTGGGAACATGAAATGTACCTTCTCAAGTACCAGGTACGTAAACGATTGGTATGGAAGTTAAATGGTACGTGCCTAGCATTATCTGGTTGGATATGTAAAAAGTATATGTTTCTCAATTGCTCCCTGCTCTCCCCAAATGACGCCAATGCCTCGCGCTTCTACTACTGTATGTGCAGTACTGACCTTCATTTTTCAGAAAGTCTGTACGAGCTCCGATTATCCGAAGTTAGTCCGGTCCATATTAGCTCGGATAATCGGGTCTCTACTATATATTTGTTCTTCTAATCACAATTCTTTCTGTTGTTTCCCGTATCATACTGTAGGATTATTTTCTATGTATAGTTCAAGTTTCGCCAATTTGTACAGAGGTTGTTCAAACTACGTTTGGCCGATTTCGTTTCTTCCCCGTCCCGGGCAGAATGGACTCACCCGACCTGGCTCGTGGCGTCCTGCAGTGTTGTGCAGTGGCTTCCTGGGAACGGAGTTGTTCCGAGCGGACGACAATAACACACAAAATAGGACCATTGTTGTGAGTGTCGTGTTAAATTTGGTTCCAAGTGGGTTTCCGCTCTGTGACCAAAATGCCGCCCAAACTAAGCCGGTTTTGGGAAGGCTATGTTGCGGCTCTTTATGACGCCCACTTTAGTGTTTCTGTTATTAGAAAACAGTGCAAGAAGAATGGTTGCAACATCAGTTTAAGTGGAAGAAAAAATGTTATTAAAAAGTACAAGGGCAACGAAGCTCCACCATTTGGATCACCAATGAAGTTGCCTAGGAAGTGGGAATGCACCAAGGCCACCTCCATCGTGCAGAGGAAACTTCGCAAAATGGCAATGCAAGAAAATCCTCCAACACAAGGTGTATGGCTAATCGTCTTGACGTGTCTTTGGGGACTTGAGCCGGACGTTACACCACCAACTCAAGCTGGAAAAAGTCATGAAAGCTCGCGGACATCTTCTCACGGATGCCCACCAAAAGGAACGAAAGTGTAACGCCCGGAAGCTGTAGAACGGCATCTGGCAAAACAAAGGTGGATGTACGTCGTAACGATGAAGCATGGATTTACCTTTTCGACTGCGGCAAACCGAGAGCCATCATGTACCGAGAGAAAGGCACCAAGAACATCAGAAGGTGGGTCCGTGTCTGTAAAGAATCTTTCCCAAAAGGGTTCATGGTCGTTACTGGCTACTGTTACAGAGGTAAACTGAAGATTTGTAGGGTGGCAAAGAACTGCAAAATAAATTCACAGTATTTTCAGGAGCAGATCATTCGGCCTATCTACGAGCATGAGATTCCAACAATGTACGGAAATGACCCCAATCTGGTGCGCATTCACATGGACAAGGCCAGGTATGTGATGTGGCCTTGTCCATGTGAATGCGCACCAGATTGGGGTCATTTCCGTACATTGTTCACATACCTCACGATCGTCCCCCGCATTCTACAGGGAGATGGAGGAGGCAAGTGGTATACAGGTGATACCTTTCAATGAGGTACCTGATAAATCTCCAGATGCAAGTCCTATGGACTATCGTGGATTTGGATTGCTGAAGCGGGCTTTGGGGAAAACTGTGTGTGACAACTGTGGAACGACTTTGGAAAGCTGTGCAAAGTGAATGGGACAAGATTTCCCTTCCAGTTCTTCAGATCAGCCTATTACAGTGGAAATTACGCTGTCGAGCTATTGTTAGGAACCAAGGAAAACACATCGAGCATTTACGGAGCTGGCGCCATGGACTCTTCTAAATTTTTAGGTAAGTCGAAATTGGCCAAATGTAGACTGAACAACCTCTGTACTACTTGGGAATCACAGATCAGTATTCGAAACTTAACTTTATCGTTACGTTTTGCACACCAGTGTAAAATATAATTTTGTGAAATAATCAATTTAATTGCAATTTTAATTTGTAAACCTTCAGTTTTCTGTTGGTCTCTCTCTCTCTCTCTCTCTCTCTCTCTCTCTCTCTCTCTCTATATATATATATATATATATATATATATATATATATATATATATATATATATATATATATATATATATATATATATATATATATATATAATATATATATAATATATATATAATATATAAAACTTTTGTTATGTTTAATCTCAATTTCAACCTCAATGTTTATTTTCAATATGTTATGTTATATTCTGTAGCCTAGAACAGTGTTATTCAATGCGCTTATTTTAATACTTTATTTGTTATATATTTACCTATAATTTGAATTAAGGGAAGTTTGAATCTGGGAGTATACGCTTGAACAGAAAAATTATAAGTAGGAATACACAAGGAAAATCGTTGAATATCACTGAATACCGTCAGAGATTTTTGGCCAAAATCTTGGGTGGAGACGACTCAACAAATTGCTTGGCATATCAATGGCGGTTGAATCTTCTATTCCGACACCTCCACAAATCATTTCGCTTATATCATCCTTAATAATAATAATGTTCTTCGGAAAGATATACAGGTGTAACTTAAGAGATTAAGAGATGGGGAGGGGAAGTGGCATTTAAAAAATAACTAAAAACTACCGGTGTTAGTGGCATAACTATAATTTTTGTAGTCGCTGAGATTAACGGTGACACATCTGATGCTGTTTAAATCCAAATTCAGCCAAGCAACTGGGAGGATGGAGATACATATAAAAATGATCGAAATAACCAATATCAGTTTCGAATTCATAGTTTTCTATCTCCCGGAGATGAACAATGACACTGCAGATGCCGTACCCCACAACATAGGGTGGGGAGGGGATATATAAAACTCATCGAAAAGGACCGATATCGAAGAGCGCTTTAGTAATACTAAACAGTGACAGTAACGGAACATATTACTATTTTCTCTGAATTTAACCCAAACGAAGCGGGTAATTGATAATAATAATAATAATAATAATAATAATAATAATAATAATAATAGACAACTACTGTGAATGTGAACATTTATTACTATTATTATTATTTTCGTTATTGTTATTATTATTATTATTATTATTATTATTATTATTATTATTATTATTATTATTATTATTATTATTATTATTATTATGACTATTCACCTTCTTTTGAACTTGCACGGCGAAATTACTGCAAAATATGTTTTATTTCTGTAATTTTTCCTGGATTGTATGTTTCTCCTTTATTAGTGGGCATTAATTTCTCTCTAGGCCGTCAAATAAATGAATTTTGTTGTGCACTTTGGTGCAAATAACGTTACCGGAAGAAGCCGTTTCGTTCCAAAGATCATTGCTAAACTAAGTCATATTTGGCTTGTAATTTCAGGTGGCCCGATAGTGTAGGGGTAACGTAATGGCCTTATGAATAATACAGTTATCTAACATAGGTGCAAATCCTGTTCACGCAAAAGTTAGCTTTTCACAATGTGATTGTGAAGAATCGACTTATCATACTGGACAAGCAATACGTAAAAATGTGGACGCAAACACCTCTATCATGATAGAGACGATTTACGAATGTTGGTTGGGAAAGGGCAAGGGAATTACCAGGACATTCCAAAGACATCATTGATCTGCAGTTTACACTTTTCGTGTTATCGTTCTCAGAAGGAAACACTACACCATTTGTTAAACAAAGTTTGGCTAAAGCAATCGGTGGTGTAGTGGCAGCGTGCTAGACTTCCAAATGGGAAATCTTGGTTCGATTCCCTGTCAGGTAGAATGATTTTTTCGCATAAAATAATGGCTGCAAACAGAGATTTACCTTCTGATGGAGAACTTTCAATGCATCATTGGCGATAATTTGAGTAAACAGTGTGTGCGTTCTACATCATACACTGCAATGATAAGTATGTTTCATATTTATATTCGTCCCCCTCCCTCTCTCTCTTTCTTGACGTTTTCCTATCTTGTCTTTGCATCTTTCACTTCACCCCCCGCTCTCTCTCACGCACACACGCACTTCATGTTCCAATGTTAAAACGGAGCAAGAGCTCGGTATACCTGGTCTGGAGACTCTAATTAACTGGGAGCTTCAGCGCCGTGTTTTTCGTACTCTGGGGAGAACATCTCCAGTCATCGTCATCTTTGACAGATATACTATTTAAACGCATGGAAATAAATAAAATATCTTTTGTATCTTCTGGGTTACCGAGTCTCTGTCGAATTACCGAGTCACTACGGATTTGAATCCTCGACCCAGTAGTGGACTTAACCTAGCCAACATCATCCGACTGAAACGATGATCCGTTTGAGTTCTTAACATTTCATTTTATCTGTGCAAATTACGTTATATCCGGAAGAGATTAAATCAATTCTGGATGTTCGGAAAAGATAAATCTTCGGTAAAGACCAAAAATGGTAACCTCTTTGGTTATTTGAAAACAGAATTTTATTTATACTAGTTCGACAGAAAATTTATTACCATCCTATAATTCAATGTGTTTTATTAACGTTGAAATTTGAAACATGCTATATCTAAGCGGAGCATAAACTTTCGCTTTCGAACATTTGTAACTTTTCAGTACGATAAAGTTTCTACTTTTAATATAGGGTATTTCTGATAGAAATTTAGCAGTCAAATAGCATTCCTCAGTTTTCTCTTTCTTTCTTTCTGTTTCTTTTCGTTTTTTTTTTTCAGTTTGCATTAGTAGTCTGAAATGGAGGATATGACCAAGGCTATCTACTGGGTATATTAGAATGTGTTTTTGGATCAATACGTCCAATAAACACTACCGAATTTGCAATCGAATCACGCGAAAACAAAGCACGTGTGTTAAACTTTTGACATTATCCTAAATGTGTCTTGGAGTTATACAGTTCTGCTGGGAATTGAGTACAGTATCCATTATGATAGTGACATAATGTTTGAATCGTCCTCTATATATTCGAATAGTTCTGAAAAATATGTGAAAACAAACGTTATTTCTATATTACGGATTATTTCTATATCATTTCTATATTCTGTTGGATTTCTGGAAACGGAACTTTATAATGTTAGGTTCTTTTTTACTACGTTTGAATTCCACAGTTTTATCTGTTCTCCTTTTCTTTTATTCTTCTTCTTCTTTTTTTCTCTCTCTCCCTCTGCTTCATTTTTGAATCTCTGTGTAATAGACATCCATTGGTTTCAATTTTTCATTGTGTATGTTTCGTTTCTCCCTACATCAACTTATGAATCTTGTTTCTTCTCGCTCTTGTTATTTCATTTTATCGAAGCTAATGCATGTGTAGTTTGAAATCAGAATTGCGCTCATGTTGTTAGCTAATTTTAGTATGGGAGAGAAGAAAGGAGGAGAGAGAGGGGTCTCTTTACCTGACACGATTATGGGATAAGAAGATGTATATTGAATGGCCTAACTGCACGGCGTTAGCTGTCGCAATTTTTTTGATGCGGAGTGTACAACACGCAAAAGGATTTTCATATTATGAGAACATAGAAGACACATTTCGATATGACAAGCCGTGTAAACTATGATGTACTTACATAATTCATCTCCTGTAGATGGTTAATTCTCTGGTTTGCAATAGGGTTGTCATTCGTCCGGGAAAACCCTGTACTGTCACGGAATCGAGATCTGCGTCCCGGCGTCCCGAAAATATTTCTCGGGACGCTTAAATGTTCCGGATTTCAGCGGAAAAGAAAGAAAGGCAATATTATAGTTTGTTTTTTCCCCACAGGATTAGGTATATTATTATTATCTTTAACTCCTGAGTATCTTCAAAATCTGAGGAAAAATATCTTGGTTATATAAAACGGATTTAGTTAAGTTCACGATTTAACTTCGCTATTCACGGGTTAAGTTGGCGAGAAATTAGGAAAATAATTTTGCTTACAAGGGGGAGGGCGTAAATCATCTGCTTACCTTTGATAACTAGAGAATAAAAGGTCTACTAAAATAACTAAAACTGTGATTACGTAATACTTGAACAACTGTATCTAATGGAAAATAGTAAATTACTATAATATCACACTTCTTTCGTTTTAAGCTTTTAAAATATTCTTGTAATTTACTAGCGTCACGGATTTTCATTTTTTAAATATGGCAACCCTAGTTTGCGATGTATTGTGAAATCATGCATAAGACGTGTTCAATCGCTGTGAGCTCAGGTGAGCTTGTTCGCCAACAAAGCAGTGCAACACGATACACAACATGTACGACAATGTGAGCTACTTGCGCTTCCGCGACAGTGACGCAATGCAGAACCTGCAGTAATAATAAACACAACGTATACAAAATCTTACTAATCTATCACCAAAGTATGCACCATTCCGTATTAGAGGCAAGATGGTATGAAATTTAATTAGACCTATGCCATAACTTCCGGTGTTAGACCGGCTTAAAATGGGGGACCTAGTCGTCATCCTGTCTGTTGCTACTTTGCATTGAACGTGGAAGGGGTTATGACGGTGCTGCCAAAAGAAGTCGTTGACGTACAAATCAGCCCATCATACGCGAAGCTTGCGGCACCACTGTAGCCGCACTTACTTACGTCGTCTTGTAGAAACCAGCCGCACATATCAACTTCGTCTAGTGTAAGGTAGCGCAGGAGCCGTGCAAATATACCACGACTCTCCATTTGAAATTCATTATTGAGTAAAGAGATACTGATCATTGCGAAACAACTCTTAATTTGTGTGCCAGCTGTGTGGTCTCCCATAATCGTTCGCCCAAGAATTCCTAGTCTGTGACATTAAGTGCCCATTAGGATCATGCACATTATGTGTTATCGTGAATATCTCTATTATATTTTTGCTCAATGTATATGCCTTTGGTCCAGGGCCGGATTTAGGGGAAGTGCGCCGGTGCACCTAAACCCCCCTTCGTTAAAAATACACACTATCTAAAATAAGAAGCTAGAGTTCAAATAACAACAGTTTCCCAAACTTCCTGCCATCATGTTTCCACATGGGGCTTAAGAAAAAACAGAGCTTTGCAAAAGCAATAGCTTAAGTCAATTTTAACGTTGAGGAAAAAGAATTCGCCAAGCAAAACAATATAACATTTGTCAAATAGGGGAAAAACCGTAGCCAGGAGGAGAGAACATTTTTTCCTGCATATCACTTCCGACCCTCTTTAAACTACTACCGCCCCCAAACCGCCGTTCTATGTATCAGCGTTGCCAGGGATAAATAATATCGTCGCATGTCATTTTGAAAAGTTTCAATGTGATTGGTTATTTTGATAGTTATTGCTGCACTCCGCCTCAGAATATCCTGGATCCGACCCTGCTTGCGTCCATTATGGGCAGCGTTGTTGTGAGAAGATAATAAGCTGTAATGCATTAAATGGTAACTGCGTGGTATTTTCGTTTGCTATGCTTCGTAATAACAGCACAATGTAATATTATTGTCTAAAGACTGATATTTAAACCGAGATCAACATATACGTTGAACTCAAGTTAATCAGAAATTTTGATTCATTGTTCCGGGCTTCCCTTGAGTGAAAGATATTATGTGTCAATGTAAATGCCACATTTTTGTTTCCTATGTTTCTCAAATTTGTTTCAATATAATGCAGAAACTGGAGTAGTGAATACGTGAAAGAAACTATTATAATCGAATTTCCGTTTTGACATCAGCTCTTAGTTTACATGTAATTTCACATTGTTCTTTTTCTGGGAAACGTTTATTGTCTCTCAGAATTTTCTAAGTAGATTATTATGGCAATACGTCAGGATGTCGTCACAGCATTTTCTATAACGTGAGTCCAGGAAAGGTTGAAAAACCGAAATCTTTGAGTTTTACGTCCCACGATTATGCATGTTAGGTTAAAGAAGACGGTGATGATGAGAAACAAGTGAAATGAAGAAAGTGGAAGAAAACGGGAGAACCCCGAGGAAACCCACGCACACTGTGTTTGTCTACCACAAAGTTCACTTGGCGTGAGCTGAGATCAAACCAGGGACCGCAAGCACCAGAGGTAAACGCTCTACCACTGAGCCACCGCGGCCCTTAACAGGTAAATTTGATTGAAGCATGATTGTGTTCGCCATGTAGCGTGAGCCATGTTGAATTTTGAAATGATTGATTGTAAAGAAAAGCGAATGTGTGATAAATGCTTTTTAAACTTGACAAAATAACTGCAAATACGTACAATATGTTTCATGTAACATTCGAGCATGTATTAAACATCGTGCTTTTCATTGGTTTGCATGTTTCTCCAGCTGCATGAATGTTCGTGGAGGGTAATGACTGTGCAAGTTGCACGTTGATCAGTAAGAATGGAGAGAAAATTATCCAGATAAGTTCATTTATTAGAGCCAATCACAACTGACTGTTTGTGAACCGCAAGGTAGTAAATACTTCCATCGTATCATATCAATAAGTCTTACACGAAGACCTTGGCATAGATCATATATGTGCGAAATTTGTACCGAAGATTCTTACGCAGTACTAGAAAGACACTCGCCATAAATGAGGAGAAAGCAACTATAAACGTTCCTATCGCCCTGGCTAGTATCATCACAAACAATGAGTAATGGCCTTACATATATGACCATGTAATGTCATCCCAGTGGAAGGGACATGGATCGTAGATACCAGAAAACGATAGACAAGTTATATTTCTTTTTGTCATATGTTGAGGATCATGCATCACATGTTTGTCCTATATGGTTAAAGTGTAAGTAAGAAGTTTTACTGAAATTTGTTACAACTATTAGCGTAGTTCCGTCGTCATAAACATTCTGATAGATGAACACCTAGACAGTGGTATTCACACCATGACAATGCTTGGTTTCACATTTCAGGGTTCACCAAACAGAACCAATACCAGCCATATATGTGTTTTCTGCGCCGATACCCATAATCTCTTCAATTACTATTAGATAGAAATTTTCCTTGAGCGAGTGGTGAACGATGTTAATATTTTAAATGTTTCTACGTAAATGTGTTAGTCGGGAAAGGTTATGGGTTTGAGATGTCACAGCAGTTCTCTATGAGTACTAGTAATTTTGTTAATTTATTAATAAAATACAACAAAGTAGATATATTATATTAATATTACATATCTATTTAATACCGAAAGTAATTTTGGTTTGTCAATATGACTGAACGTGTTGAACGAAATGATCAATAAATAATAATTAATTCACTTTCTGAATAGAATTTGTGTGTACTTAATTTAAGAACGAAACTATTCCGAACTGCAATATAAGTTTATTTTACAATGTACGAGGGTCATTCGGAAAGTAAAGAACGTTTTTGTATAAACACTTTAATAACTGATATACAAAGGCGACAACTGTGTATGCCGAAGGCATAGAAAAACTTGTACCACGGTATGACAAGTGTTCAAATTTACACGGCGACTATGTCGAAAAGTAACTTAAGTATCACATAGTATGTAACACAAAGGCGAAATTTGTGTTACATACTATGTGATACTTAAGTTACTTTTCGACAGAGTCGCCGTGTAAATTTAAACACTTGTCATACCGTGGTACAAGTTTTTCTATGCCTTCGGCATACACAGTTGCCGCCAAACTGTTGAACCAATCACTAACAGCTTCCTTAAGTTCTAGAAATTTCAGGAAAGAATTCGTGCAGCCCATCAATAGTGAATCGCCTATCCTCTTGAATTTTCCGCTCAATTCTTCCTTTGAGTTCGTCAGTCACAACAGAAGGCCAGCCCGAGCGTTCCTCATCGTGCACATTCGTCCGTCCGTCATTAAAAATAATGCACCACTTACGAACTGATGCTTCATTCATTACATTTCCATACACCTCAGTGATTTGTCTATAAATTTCTATCGGACGCACTTTTCTTGCATTCAAAAATCTTATCACACTGCGAACCTCACACTTGGCGGGATCAGTAATTGTATCGCACATTTTACAGTCGCACAGCGAAGCAATAACGGACCGTAGCGGATCGCAGCTGGTGCCAGACTGAGGCTAAAGCATGCCCAGGTCAATAACCCAGCGGCACCGGGGGTGCGGGAACACGCGCACGCGCTAGCGCAAAACGTTCTTTACTTTCCGAATGACCCTCGTATTACTATTAGTTGATATACTGTATATATATATATATATATATATATATATATATATATATAAACTTGATGTAGGCAATATACAGTAGGGCAAGGGCAAACCTTTCGGATGGTGTTTCGCAAACTGCTGCCATCTTGAATTTTATTTCAAAGGATAGATAGCTTATGTGATATATCGCTAGAATTTTCTCAGGATGTCAAATCTGAAATCAGATTGCATGCATCTCTATTTGGTGAGAAGTTATGGACAACTCAATGTGATTATTCCTCTTCCTGCAGGTAATGAACCATACCGTTAACAACTGAGGAACGCATCCAGATCGTCAGACTGTGGGATGGGAAAAGTGCCCCTGCAGTAGCAGCCGATGTCAATCAGTGTCATCCACAACGTCGCCCTGTGTCACATGTAGCAGTCGCACAGTAATTAACCAAATTTGAGGAGACAGGCACGCTCTCAGAGAGATAGCATAGTGGACGACCGCGGACAGCAATAGAAGACGCAACAGTTACGGTAGTGCTAGCCTCGTTCTCGATGTCACCACAGCGGAGCATACATTGTCTCTCCATCCAATGTAATGTGAGTTCCAGTCCAGTTTACAGGCTGCTACAGAAGCACAAGTGGCAATCGTATACGGTGCAAATACAGCACTACCTATCTGAGGACCTGTCATACTATTGGCACACCTATCATTTATTATTGGCAGCAAGTGGCATATTTTGTGCCTTAAAGTAAATTGATAATATTGACGTCCATCCAATTTAGATGGAAAGAAGTGTATCACATTACAAAGTCAAAGAGTAATTAATAATATACAATTGTTCTTAACCCAAAGCATATTATTATAACCACTACATTCATATTCCTAAAGGTTAATTAAACAGTACCATTTTACGAGTAATATGTGATAAATTCAGAAACAATATTATGTATACTCATGTTCAAAATGAATGTCGCATATTTATAACAAACTCTTTGTAAGAATATAATTTGGTAATGATTTGGAAGGGTACTTTTAATACTAATACTATGTGTATAATCGGGAAATGTGTATTTGTGTAAATTTCATAGGAAAAAATTATAAATACGAAAATTACAATGAGTAAAACAAAATTATGCTAAATGGACAAGAAAGTTTTATTTTTGTTTTATTGTTCTTATTTACTGCTCTTTTAACATGAAATTTGTCACATACATGTCTTTGCCGACTATACACATATTAACATTATAAGAAATACCGAGCGAATTCGTTATCGAATTATATTCCTACAATAACATATTTATAAATATGCGGCAATAATTATGGACATGATTGTACATGTTACAGTCGTTCCTAACCCATGATACACTAGTTGAAATGCATTTAAGAGCACGTAGGATAAAATTTTAGGTTTGAACCTAAGTTGGTACACAATAGCATTATGATGGTAGGTGACCTCGAGTGATGTGTCTCCAGCATGTTATGTAGAATTTAGAAAATGATCCACTTACCTTTGTCTCACTTCAATAACAAGTGTAGTTATAGTGAACTGACGGACAAGCAATTGTTACAACAGGTAGTATGTTGTGTTGATGCTAAATTTATATCTATGTATCATAATACAACCGACACTTGCTGTAAACCTAAAAGTAGGTGGCAATTGGCCATGCCGGAACATATATTTTATCATCTCACTATCATCCTCACATTCTGAAAGGGCTTAGGTCCGCAGTGAGACCTACCCAGCGTCGGTTGAAAGCATATCCTGTCTAGACCACGCTGGACTGATTCAGTGGTATATAAACACGTGATCTTCTACTGAATTTTAGGAGTTCAGCAAAATAGTCACCCACATTTGAAGATAAAATCGATTATAACGTATATGTACGACACATCTCTTATAAATTAAGATCAGAAGAAGCGTGCTGTATACCTTATGATCTCATACCAAGTTAGCCAATGCCGATGATGCGTGAACACACGTTAGTAATTCCTCTCCTGCACATCTGCGATCAAACACGTGTTTATCATAATGTCCAAAACACAGACAAACTTTATTTTCTAAATATCAGAAAATATCATCCCGCACTCCATTTGCTTCGATATCCTAACCTCTTCCTGCACAACCAAAGAATTTCTCCTAAGTAAACAGGTAAAACACATAAACACAGATTTATGACTTACAAATCGATTGTTTAGTGTACTTGTGTACTTTCTCTCACATGGTGAATGCGCATATATATATAGTTCGTGTTTCCCAGATAGTGCAATCGTGTACTTAATCACAGAAACCACATTAGGCTGCCCTTCATGTATGGATTTTCCGAAAACATTTTGAACTTTTGTTTTTTACACGCGAGTATTTCAGTATATTAAAAATGCACTAACGTGAGATTTAAAAATCTTTAAACTACTAGGCTGGAGCTGATTTTTTTTACATTATTTACATACTAACAACTAAGTAATATGAGAAATTATAAACCAGAATTGCCGATATATTTTTGTACTTCAATATTCAACTATATCGTCCAATATAAAGTCGAATTGTAGCACGAAAGTAGACAATCCAAATTGTATCGTTTGTATATTACTACTACTACTACTACCACCACTACTACTACTACTACTACTACTACTACTACTACTACTAATAATAATAATAATAATAATAATAATAATAATAATAATAATAATAATATATTGCGTTGACTAATTCGGAAAGTATTTCGATCAAGTTTTAGGCCGTTAATCTCGACTGGAATATTCCATTATTTATCCCCACCCACAAGGTTTAAATACAGGTAGGTCTATGCTAGCTTGGAAATAGGCCAGTCCGATTCCTTTCTCACATAATATCTCATTTTCTCGTGTCAGTCTATGGCGGTTTGATAAGTCCGTGCAAAATTGAAAACTACTGCATTTTCAGGGATGCCATTATTTTATTTTTCAACGTAGTCTTCTTTGAGGCTGATACCCTTCGTCCAACGCTGCTCCAGTTTCTTGATCCCCTCTAAATAATATGAGTGGTCCAATTCTGCAAAATAGGCACTAATTGCTGCAACCACCTCGTCGTTTGACGAAACTCTGCGTCCCGCCAACCATTTCTTCAGATCGAGAAACAAGTAGTAGTCCGAGGGGGCCAAATCTGGCGAATAAGAGGGATGCGGAAGGAGTTGTAATTTTAATTCCATCAATTTTATTTATTTATTTATTTATTTGCCATCAACACAACAGGCATAAGCCCAATTATAGTGTTGGTGTATTACATAATACATTTACAATAGTTTTCTTAAACATAGAGTTCATATTGCAGATGTTAATTTCTTTGTGTTTGATACATATTTTGTTGTAAGTAGAACACATTCTCCAAATTGGTGATTTCAATAATACGTTGGTCCTTGCTTTTTTGCAATAAAACAGACCAGAGTTATTAGCACGAGTTTTAAGTGTCGGGACATGAAAATTTAATGTTCATATAAGATCCGTACAATTAAATTCGTTTTGTACTATTTTATGGAGAAAAATCAAATCTGTCACATTTCGCCTTTGCTCAAGTGTAGGGATACAGAAGTTGTCTATTAATGTTAGATAATTTTCATAATATGGATAGATTCCAGTTGTCTTGTACATCAAGTATTTGATAAATTTAGATTGGACCTTTTCCACTTGGTGTCTGTATTGCTGTTGTGATGGGTTCCAAATCACAGCAGCATATTCCAGTTTTGATCGGACATAGGCATAATACATTTTTGTTAGTGTAGTACTATTGTTAAATTCCTTTCCAGTTCTAATTATGAACCCTAACATCTTGAGAGATTCGTTAACTATGCTCTCTACATGGTTATTAAATGTCAGTTTCGTATCAAATATAACTCCAAGATCTTTGACTGAATTTAATCTATTTAGTAAGACCTGATTCATTGAGTAATCAAACTCTATTTGACTTTTGTTTCTGGTAAACGATAAAATGTTACATTTGTTTATGTTTACATTAAGTTTGTTAAGAGAACACCAATTAGCAATATTTTCCATGTCACGTTGTAAATCGAGACAGTCATGGATGGTCTTTATCCTACCGTATATTTTGAGGTCATCAGCAAAAAGCAATTTGTTACTTAATAATATATGATCAGGGAGATCGTTAATGAATAAAAGGAACAATAACGGACCTAGATTAGAGCCCTGGGGAATTCCAGAATATGCAATATATTCAGATGATTTATATTCCTTGTAGATAACAGTTTGTTTACGATTATTTAAAAATGATGAAAAGAACTTGATCAAGGGAGAAGAGAAATTATATTCGCCTAGCTTATGTAATAATACCTTCTGATTGACTCTGTCAAATGCTTTTTCAAAATCTATATATATTACATCAACCTGACATCCTACATCTAACGAATTTGCTATAAAGTCTGTGATAAGTGCAAGGTTTGTTGTTGTTGATTTGTGTGGGATAAAGCCATGTTGATAAGGTGAGATTACGGGTTGGATGTGGTCAATTATCCGTCGGTATAAGATTTGTTCAAATATCTTTGCAAAAGTAGGTAAAATTGATATAGGCCGGTAGTTATTTATTTCGTGTTTATCATTGGTTTTTGGTATTGGGCAAACTATAGATGATTTCCATTTATCCGGAAAAACGCATGTTTTTAAAGCGAGATTGAATGCAATCCTTAGCGGATATGTAAACGCATCTATACAACCCTTTATGATATATGGAGGTATTCCATCAGAGCCAACAGCAGTTCTGGGCTTTAATTTTTTGATTGCCATTACTACTTCAGATTGAGTGATTTCCTCAATGGTAAGTGACTCTAGTTTGTTACTTACATAAGTTAATAAATTGTTCTTAGGAATGTCAGTGAAACCTGTATCTGGAACATATACTGACGAGAAATACTGTGCAAAAGCATTGGCTATTTCATCATTATGATAAAGTTCGCGTCCCTCATAATTTAATTTTCCCCCAAGAAGATGCTTAGTCTTATTTTTTATAAAATTCCACAATTCATTAACATTGTTATTAATGTTATTTTCAGAGTCTTGTATGAACGCTCTGTATGCCAGCTTAATTTCTTTCTTTATTTCCCTACGCAATTCATTGAATTTATTGAGATAATTTACTTCTTTATTACATTTGTATTTTTTATGATACCTTGCTTTAGTTTTGATTTTTTTGATAATTTCTTGTGTAAACCAGCACGGATAAGCTGTTCTTGAGTTGTTTTTAAGTGGCACGCACTTGTCAAATACACTATAAATAATATAATAGAGATTATCAACTAGGTCATTGGCGCTTTCATATTTCTTTAGGCACTTCCAGTCAATAGATGAGAATTCAAGATACAACTCTAAGAAATTAGCTTTCCTAAAATTATATCCTGATATATTAGTTTTCTTTTTAATCTTCGCGGTTCCCTGCTGCAACACGTTTATTACTAAGGATGGATGGTGTACATCTTCTGGAATTAGTGGACAATATTCCCTACTGACTTCTATATTCGTTATATTAGAGAGAACCAGATCTAATGTACGATTATTTTCGTTCGTCACGTTATTTAATGATTGTAAATTATAATAGGACATAAATTCATATAAATTCTTACATTTAGAAGAGCTTGTTTCAAAATTAAATTCCGTACCGTTTATTTCTGATAAATTGAAATCACCAATCAGGAGAACAGGACAACCTTGAGGACAATTAATTTCAAGTCGAGTAAATAAATCATTATACAATTCAATATTAGATCCCGGTGAGAAATACACAACACAAATATATATTGTTTTCCCCTCACTGTTTATTTTGGCAATCAAGCAGTCATATTTATTTATTTATTTATTTCATAAGGACAACACAACAGGCTTAATGCCCAGTTATAGTGTCGTATACAGAATTATTTAAAATACACTATTATACATACACAAATATACGTTATCTAGTTATACATAAGTTATTGCATGATAATTCTTTTGAACTTGTTCTCTGACATACTAAACACATCTATTACATGAAGTCGAATCATTTCATTATAAGAAGCACACATTCTCCACAGAGGAGACTTATGTAATATTTTTGTTCTTGCTTTTCTACAATAGATTGTCCCAGCGTTTGCTGTTCTAGTCTTACCTGTTGGGACACGTAATAATACTTCTGAAACTAATTCTGGACAATCAATTTTACCATTTAATAATTTATGTAAGAACAACAAATCAAAAACACATCTCCTTTCTTCTAATGTTTGAAAATTAAAACTCCTTACCAAGTCTTCATAGGAGACATACTTTGGATAGAAACCGGTTTTCTTGTATGTAAGCATTTTTAAGAATTTAAATTGTATATTTTCTATTGCATCAGTGTATTTAATGACATTTGGTGTCCAAACAGTACAACAGTATTCTAATTTTGACCTCACATATGAAAAATATAACCTTATAAATGTTGATTGTTTGCAGAAATCCTGTCCTATCCTATAAATTAAACCTAGGTTTCTATATGCACTACTCGTTATCGCGTCAATGTGTTGAGTAAAGGTTAATTTGCTATCAAATATAACTCCCAGATCTTTGATAGTATTTGGGGTAGACAAGGAAGTGCCATTTATTGTATACGTAAAGTTAATTTGATTTTCTTTCCTCGTGAAAGATACAGATTTGCATTTGGAAACATTCAGGACTAATTTATTCTTATCACACCACATTTGAATACTGTCTAGATCTTGTTGAAGTTTCACGCAGTCATCAATTGAACTTACTTTGGAGTACAATTTGAGATCGTCGGCAAAAAGAAGAATTTGAGAAGTTTTAATACATAGAGGAATATCATTAATAACAAGAAGAAACAACAGAGGACCTAGATTAGATCCTTGAGGGACTCCTGATAGAGTATTAAATTTTTCAGTAACAAATCCTTTGTATGAAACATATTGTTTTCGGTTATGCAAATATGATGCAAGATACTCCATTGCTTGTTTCGAAAAGTTCAGAGATGCTACTTTCAGTAGCAAGACATCATGATCAACTACGTCAAATGCCTTGCTAAAATCAGTATAAACAACATCTACTTGACCGCCTCTATCTAATTCTGTTACTATAAAATTTGTTAAAATTGATAAGTTTGTCGAAGTAGACCTATTACGTAAGAAGCCGTGTGGATAAGTTGAAAGAACAGGTTCTACATGATTTAAAATTCGCCCATATAATATACTTTCAAGAATCTTTGCAAAGGGTGATAGAATAGCAATTGGCCTGAAATTTTCTATTTCTCTCTTTTTTCCAGATTTTGGTAATGGACAGACTAAACTTTCTTTCCATTTATCTGGGAAAGTGTTTGTTCTAATAGAAATGTTAAATATAGCGCGAAGTGGATATTTAAATATATCACTGCAACCTTTCACAACATAAGGGGGAATGTTATCAGGACCACAAGATGCTTTTGGTTTCAACGCTCGTATAGCATTTTCTATTTCTTCGAGTTTTATTTCATCTAATTGAAAATTGTCTAATATATTACATTCGGTTCGATTAGCGAGAAAAGAGTCAACGTCGTATGTGGCGGGTACATTGTTGTACACTGAATGGAAATAATGTGCAAATGCCTGTGCTATTTCACTGACATGTTGGATATCATGACCATTGTATGTAAGGGAGTTTGACGACAAATGCTGTGTTTTGCTTTTAATAAAGCTCCAGATCTGGTTTGGGTCTTTCTCGATAGAGCATTCTGAGTTTAAAATAAAAGTTTTGTAGGCTAATGTTATGTCAGATTTTATTTCTTTACGCAGTCTCTCAAATTGATGGCGATGATAAAGTATATTTGTTGATCCATTTTTCCACTTGTTATGGTGGTATGTTTTGGATTTTATTTTCTTAATTATATTATAAGTAAACCAACATGGATAACTTCTGCTGATATGTCTTTTAAGTGGAACACATATAGAAAATATGTTGTTAATCATTTGATAAAAGTTTGTTAATGCTATATTTACATCATCCGATTGCGAAAGGCAATCCCAGTTTACTTTAGAGAGTTCTATGTACATCTTTTGGAAATCTGCTTTTCTAAAATTAAAACCGGGTTCCTTAATTTCTTTCTTAGATTTCTGCAGGTGTTGAAATGGGAAAGAGATAAGTAAAGCTGGGTGATGCCTGTCTTCATTAGTAACAAGGGAACACTCTTTTATTACGGAAACGTCATTAAGATTTGAGAGTACTAAGTCTAAGGTTCGGCCATTATTATTTTGAATGTATGATATTCTGTTAAAAAACTTTCGGTGATTGTGATTACATCATAATTATTTGATAAGACATTTGTATAGAATTCTAGGGCTTTGGATCGTAAGCCAAAAGTATTTTGATAAAACACTGAAAACAATTTACAAGTATGGTTTTGAAGCATATTTTCGGATACACAGCTATTATCTACAGAGCATGACAATGAATGAGCCTCGGGGCTTGGTAATACATTAAAAGTTGAAGGTGAAATTCTGCTTTTAACACACTTGGTATTTACTAATTTTGGTGTACTTACTAATTGATGCAGTTCCTGAGGGCAAAATTCTCGTTGGTTGCAGGTCGATTTCCGCTTCACTGACTCAGGGCTGGGTAGTTGGTTTCTTAACAATGGGGATGGAACAGAGGGAGGGTTAACATTCTTCAGAGTACTAAAACTTCACTTTGAACTGCCTTAGGCTGATTTGGTGACAGGGGTTCAGAGGCTGTAAGCTGGAATGTGGAGTCTCTTGTTCTGCTTGGATGCTGTCTGTTTCTATTTTCGAGTGCACTTAAAGTGAATTTTTCCCCATCAATATACAGATAACGAAACTGCAGATAAGCATAACTACCGCGTTGCCTTGCCTCTTTCATGAAAATTTGTAAATTTTTGCGTTCATTTCTCACTTTGTAAGAATAATCCTGTTCAATGTAAATGTTACTACCACGAAGTTTGCGTCTGCTTTTAAGAACATCTTCTTTGGTTTTGTCTCTTAAAAACTTACACACGATAGGTCGATTTTTATTCGCAGTTATCTTTCCTACTCTGTGAGCTCGCATTATTTCGTCGTCTCTTAGCTGGATTTTTAATCTGTCTTGAATTACTTTGCACACCTTTTCTTCAGTTTCTGTCCATGTCTCTCTTTCGCCCTCTTCAACGCCATACAGCACAATGTTTTGCCTTCTACTCCTATTTTCGAGGTCGTCCAGCCGTTCTTCCAGGAATTCAGTATATTTTTGTAGTTCACTGACGTCATTTGTTATGGTCTCGAGTTTCTTGTCAATCAAGTCAAGTCTATCCATAATTTTTGTTACGGTTTCTGTCAACCCACGCACTTCACTGACAACAGCTTCATTTGAACTTTTCACTCCATTTAGTATTGCCTTGATTTCAGCAATATCCGATTTGTTTGAACTAGTGGGGCCCGGATTGGATTCAACATCTCCTATAACAAGCATTACGAGAATCACTATTCCATATACATAATATGATTTCTGGGTTTCGTTTCGTGCACCAACATTTTCTACAGAAAATTCATTTCTTGATTTACTACAATTGAATAGACCGATAGCGGCCCTCCAAACACTGAGCGAGACACCCATCTTTCGCTTTACGCTCTGCTGCACTTCGGAGCTAGACACACACACGTCTTTTCACCACGATCATCACACCTGTCCAATAAGAACATGCAATGTTTACTTAGGGCTGCAATAAGAACACCCCCACCCCTTGTTTTACAGGTTTTGACAGAGTTTCTGTCTTGCCTCAACACAGTATATCTGTTATCAAATAACTCAGCATCATAATGAGATTCGTTAATCCATGTCTCAGTGATTGCAATTAGATCGTAATTGTTAGTTAATACACCACAAAAGAAATCACATGTTCGACCACGTAAGCTACGAGCATTTTGATAGAATATTTTTAGAGAGTCTTTATTTATACTTACACTTTCTTGGTCTTCTACCGGAGCCTTGTCACAGTTATTTCATTGTTTCCGTACGAGATATTCCGTACGGGAAGGGGGAGGAGTTTTAAGAGGGGGATAGTCCTTCTGTTCATAGAGTTCCTGTGTACTCGCTTGACGGGTGGATGACCTTAGAGCTGGAGAGGGTGGAAATGCGTTTTCACCATCTGCCGTTGCATTCGAGATGGAGGCTGAACATTTCTTTTCCTCTTTTTGTCCATTATTTAGGTCTGCCTTCGCCGCGGGGATTGAGAGTTCTGGTGGTGTTTCTCTTCTCTCTCTGGGGACCGCTGCCTCTCGCGTGTTTGGTTCAAGGTCGTACAGACTATAACGCTTGCCATCGATGTAGAGATAGCGATATTGAAGATAGGCAAAGCTGCCGTTCCTTCTTGCCTTAATCATGTGCTGATTTAGTTTTTTGCGCTCCTCGCGAACTCTGTAAGAGAAGTCTTGTTCAATATATATATTTGTGCCTCGAAGTTTGTTCCTGTTTCTTAGGACAGTCTCTTTCTTTTTGTCCGAGAAGAATTTGCAGACAATTGGGCGCGCATTGCCATTTCTCTTCCTTCCGGTACGGTGCACACGTTGTAAGTCATCATCACTTAATGAGATTTTTAATCGATCATTTATTGTGTCCCTGACTTTTTTCTCAGTTTCCTCCCAAGTTTCACCATCTTTTTCCGGAATGCCAAAAAGTACTAAGTTCTGTCGTCGCGATCGACCCTCAAGATCATCAAGTTTATCTTCTAGGTACCTTGCGTGATCTTGAAGATACCTTAGTTCTCGGTTCACAACTTCGAGATCACTTTCAACACTACTCACTCTGTTCACTAGTGAGTTCATTGTAGCACTAATTTGCTTCATTTCTTTCACCAGTACCTCATTAGAGGTGACGAGGTTGTTCAAAATTTCTTTTATCTCGGCAATTTCACTTTTTCCACTTTTTTGTGATTGCGGGGGGCCGGGATGGGGTTCGACCCCTCCTATGATTAATAGTGCGAGAATCACTAAACCGTAAGATAAGAACGCCCGTGATGCTTTCATTTTCGGAATGTTTGAGATTGGAAGTTTTCTCGCGGCACTACAAAACAGGCCAATTCTAGCTCTCCACTGGTCGGTTGAGATTCCCATTGCGTAGGTCACTGAACTTACGAGCTTCACGAAAACACGTCCGCGCTCGACGACTGACACAAAATGCGGCTACAATGACAGATGAATGCACTGGGGAATTGTCGTGATGGAAAAGAACTTTTTTCGTGGGTTAATCGTGGACGTTTTTCTTCCAGCTCAGTTTTTAAACGGCCCAATAACGATGAATAATATTCATCTGTAATAGTTTTCCCCTTTGCTAAATAGTCGACGAGGATTATGCCTTGATAATCCCAAAAGACAGTCGCCATCACTTTTACGGCTGAAGGACGGTCTTCGCCTTCTTTGGTGCAGATTCCCCGCTGGCAACCCACTGTTTGGACTGTGCCTTGGTTTCAGGTGTGTAGTGGTGTATCCTAGAGACCTGCACGGGCCGAATTTTTCGGCCCGAGCCCAATCCAGCCCGAACGTACCTAGGCCCGGCCCAGCCCGGGCCCGAAAAGTTTTGGAGATTTTCGGCCTGAGCCCGGCCCGGCCCGGCCCGATAAGTTTTTCAAAATTCTTGGTCCAAGCCCGGCCCGGGCCCGATAAATTTTAAAACTTTTTGGCCCGACCCCGGCCCGATATTTTTTTTTTAAAATAGCTCGAGCCCCAATCTTTCTCAAAATTTAGTACCAAATTTGACCTAACCCTCAGAAACATTTTCTAAAGTTTGGTTTACAACCTGACGCTTGCCTACCGAATGGTACCATTGCCTCCTAGAACTTTGCCTGTCATCGAGACAACAAAAACTCCATTCCCTGTAACAAAAATCTAACCTTATTGATTTTTAGCATAAAGTGAAGATGGCAATATTGTTTAGCGACAGGCAAAACATTCCCACCCCTTCTTGTCATATTTTGGGTTCAGTGAAGGTCAAGGCCAGAGCTCAATTTACCGCATAATTCCTGCAATCCTCTATAGTGAAAGTGGAGCCGTTAAGCAACACAAACTGTAAATAGCTATTGCATCCTTTGTAACATTTTTCACGGACACACTTCTTCAACGTTTGGTTTTATTCCAATTATCGTTTAACGAAAGTCAATAATTATTAAAGAATTGCAATTGATCGGCCTCAGCCCGGCCCGACCTCAAGAGAAATCAGTGTCGGCCAGCCCAAGCCCGGCCCGGCCCAAAGAAATACCAGTGTCGGCCCGCCCAAGCCCGGCCCGGCCCGGCCCAAAGAAATAACAGTCGGCCCGCCCAAGCCCGGCCCGTGCAGGTCTCTAGTGTATCCACGTTTCGTCCACAGTGACGAAACGACATTTAAAGTCTTATGGATTCCGTTGAAAAAGCCGCAAACCGTCCTGGACTCACACGATTTTGTTTTTGATCCACTGTGAGCAATCGCGGCACCCATCGTGCGGATAGCTTTTTCATGCCCAAGTGTTGATGCAAAATATTATGTACCCTTTCACTAGAGATGCCCACAGCACTAGCAATCTCACGCACCTTCATTCATCTATCATCCATAAGCATATAATGGATTTTCTCAATGATTTTTGGTGTAGTGATCTCGATAGGGCGTCCAGGACGTTCACCGTCACTTTTGCTCATATGGCCACTCCGAATATTTTGAAACCACTTATACACTGTTTTAATCGAAGGTGCATATTCACCATAATGTTTATCTAGCTTCTCCTTTGTCTTCTGAGGCGAAGTACCTTTCATAAAATAATGTTTGATCAGCACACGAAATTCTCTTTCATCCATGTTTGTGATACTCACTTGACTTACCCACTTTAACTGCACGCCAAACATAGACCACTAAACAGATCTGACTGCCACTTGGTGTATGTTCTTCCAAGAGATGTTACTAACTGACAATCACCTCGGTACGCATCAGTGTTGCCCTCTCTCGGACTTTGCACGGACTTATCAAACCGCCATTTGACTTCGGTTCAACAAATTGAGCTTCCTTCAAGTAGCAGTCAATACAAAGAGTTATAAAACCTTAAGAGGCCTAATCACTGCGAAATTAAAATGTCGCTAATTTTAGAGTAATAATGTGATATCTTCAAATAGATAAAAGGTAATCGAAATGTGGAACAAGAGCGCCCTACACAATATTATTTTTCATGAAGTACTGATATCACGAGTCACCTAGTAGCTTTCCTTTTACAGCCACTTTTAAACGCAAAAATTAAAGCCGATTTTCTACATGGCTGGAAATCGAAAGCAGGTAAGTTGTAATGACGGTATCTTATGTAAAATAATATATTTTTTAGCGAGCTGCTGTTCTACTTTTCGATTATCTTTTATCTATTTGAAGATATCACATAATTATTGTAAAACTAACGGTATTTTAATTTAGCCGTGATGGGGCATCTTAATATAGTGGCATTTAGCTAATTGTGTTAATATCGACAAATAAAATTCGATTTTTTGTGTTTTTCGTTTTCTTTTTCTTACATTCTATGAAAATAGGAAAATGGTTATTTTATACAGATTTTTAAATCCGTATAAGAAAAGTAGTATATCAGTGTAGAATTCTTGCTTCTAAATTGTCGATATGAAAATTTATTGAATAAAGAAGTGGAAGTATGACATACTGGTGTATACTGGCTCATTTCCTTCACTGGTAATATGAAGTAACTTTTAAGCTAACCGTCTTCAGTTAATGAAATCAAACCGTGTATTATTGAGATCTTTGGAGCTATAAGAACTTTATTGGCAAGATTGTTGAATGGATCGTAGCTTTCAAACTAACAACACAACATTGCTGCACATCTTGCAAATGAGAACAGAAATAAAACACTGAACTGATGAATAAGACTGTACTACTCCTAAAAATAAATACTTTAGATGTTACGTTTCGATCTTCTAACCAAGATCCCATACACTCTGATGTCAGACATAGAGACAGACAGACAGACAGACAGACATCAGACAGACATAGAGTGTATGTATGATGAGGATCTTGGTTAGAAGATCGAAACGTAACATGTAAAGTATTTATGTCTGATGTGTATGTCTATGTATGTCTTATCTTTGTCTCTCTGTCTGTCTATCTCTCTGTCTGTCTGTCTGTATGTATATATGTCTGACATCAGAGTGTATGGAATCTTGGTTTGAAGATCGAAACGTAACATGTAAAGTATTTATTTTTACGAATAGTACAATCATATTCAGCAGTTCAGTGTTTTATTTCTGATCATAGCTTTCGATAATCATTTTCCACATATACAGTAGTTGTTTCTTGGATTATTCGCCATTTCCCTCCCACTTGTGATGTGTTTGTTGTTGTTGTTGATTTGAGTTTAGCGTCCCGTTCAACAGCGAGGCCATATGAGACGTGGACCTACTGATTAACGTGCGATCCAAACCACATGAGCTCTCGCCGGGAACCGAACCCGGATCTCACTTGTGATGTGAATGGGGAAGTGTTTAAGTAATATCAGTGGTAAGAGTGATAATACCACCAAAGTGCATAGTGAAAATAAAATGTTTTAGTATTTCATATTTTTCAATGCTGCATATAATGTATGGATTTGTTTATATCATTCATTTTTGCTTTATCAATCTTCGCAAAATATAGAATAAATATTTTGGTTGCATGCAATGTATTGGAGTTTCTTTTCCATGGTTGTTGACGTTCCATGAGTCTATTACGTCACTGAATATGTCAATATATAACATTCGCAAAATCGGAAAGAAATCTTATATAATATTATATAATCAGTTTTGGAGATTCACCTATTCAGTATCTTTCTCATAAATTTTAAGTATCGAAAATATCCAATTTTGTGAACATTCAGGGTATTCCTAGATTTTTAAATATTTTTTCTTTAGTATATCAGCCTCCCAAACAAAGGTTACCCTGACCTATGAGTGACCTATTATTCCAGGCTATGTTGTGATTTTAATGCTATCTAAAGTGAAGTGAAGACCAGGAGTAGTAGTATCTGTTACTTTTATAATGATATTCTTACAGGGACTAGAAAGTAGTATTTGTTACAGAACTATGTATGCTTTCCCACCAGTATGTATCTTCTTAAATGCATTTCCACCAGTGTATTTCACAGAATTTCCTTATAGTTTCCATTATCATTACTTTTATTCTTCTGCTTCTATTAGCCAATCACTCAGTAAGGTATTGTGAATTTTCTATACTCTATTGCTTTTCTTTTAACAAACATATATTTACTAAACAATTGAAAGATTTAATAAATTTCTGTATATTTAAATGTTGATCTGTGTTTCACTCGACATATCCGAAATTCTCTGTGTTCTAACTCAATATTGTTAGAGTGGCAAGTTTACTTTCTTTTATATCTAAGAGTACAGTGGAGTCCCGGAAACTCGGTCTAATGTGGACCGCCGAGTTTGTGAAAATGTCGAGTTATGGGGATGAGGTTAGAAAAGGAATAAGTATGAGTGTTTCCTGAGAAAGTACAGTACTATACTTGTATGTATTGGTTCCTTAATACAACAGAGTATAAACTTCCCAAATACCTTTAAACAAAGAAAAAAGTACGTACTTTATGACGGCATAGAGTCTTTACTGTACATGAAAATGAAAATTAAAGAATACACACTGTACAGGAATTTACCTGATAAGACAAACCTCAGAAAAATACTTTATAAAGGCTGTCTATAATAAAAATTAACTTTGCAAAAACTCTCTACCTTTTTTAAAAAAAGAAGTGTGTAATGTCCTGTTGTTTGCTTGTGCCCGAGTTATTCGTGCTGCCGGGTTACAGAGTACCGAGTTTTAGAGAGTCTACAGTAATAGAATTATTTTCAAGAATCATAAGAAAGTCTTGTTACATGAACTCTTCAAATGTGATCATATCTGCACAAATTTACGTCGTTCAGAACGACACATTTAACCCAAATCTGAATTGGTCAGAAGATGGGTTGGAAATGATTTTTACAATCATTTCGTGGGTACTATATAGAAGAACATGACTTATTATTCTTACTTATCAATATTAAACGTAAAGAAAGGGTCCAATGACACTATACTGTTGTAAAGTAATTCTTCCAAGCATAAATTAAAACCAAACACGCAAAAAAGCTGTATAGAAATAGACATGCATATTAAAATATAAAATACTCAAAATAGTGAACGCAAACAAGTGACTCTGTTCCAGATTAAGGATACGAATATTAGAATTTTGCTTAAATTTCTAGAAAGAATAGATAATGGATTGGGAGCCATGATGTCTATATTTACCGAAAATTAAATTTAACTTTGTAAATTTAATGTAAAACTCTTGAAATTTTCAAGCATAGATTTATTCTCATCAAATGAAGATATTGTTTGTAACTGATAAAACACTGTCACAGGACAATATTATCTCACTTAGATATCTAGTAGAGATTATCCACTAAGACCTTAAGGTATCCAAACTGTCATTCACTTTCACAAAAGGATAGAACCTCGTATCCCATAGATAATGTTACGCTAGGTGTAAGAATAACAGATCAATATGACAATAACATATTAACGCAACATTAAAACAAAAACAACCATCAAGGTAATAACAAGAGTGGTTAGCAAGAGCGATCTAAAATTTATCCAATAGATTACATTGTAATGTACAGTTGTATGTAGATGAATATAGATATTTTAGATCCTTAATTTTATGAGGGTAGTTGAATATAGATATTTTAGATCACTGGTTTTATGACGGTAAATGAAGATAAATATTTTAGATCACTGATTTTATGACAGTAGATGAATATAGATATTTTAGATCCTTAATTTTATGAGGGTAGTTGAATATAGATATTTTAGATTCCTGATTTTATCACGGTAGATGAATATAGATATTTTATATAACTGATTTTATGACGGTAGATGAATATAGATATTTCAGTTTACTGATTTTATGAAGCTAGATGAATATAAATACAAGTACTTTAGATCCTTGATTTTATGACAGTAGTTGAATATAGATTTATTAGATCACTGATTTTATGGCGGTAGATGAATATAGATTTATTAGATCACTGATTTTATGTCAGTAGATGAATATAGATATTTTAGATCCTTAATTTTATGAGGGTAGTTGAATATAGATATTTTAGATCACTGGTTTTATGACGGTAAATGAAGATAAATATTTTAGATCACTGATTTTATGACAGTAGATGAATATAGATATTTTAGATCCTTAATTTTATGAGGGTAGTTGAATATAGATATTTTAGATTCCTGATTTTATCACGGTAGATGAATATAGATATTTTATATAACTGACTTTATGACGGTAGATGAATATAGATATTTCAGTTTACTGATTTTATGAAGGTAGATGAATATAAATACAAGTACTTTAGATCCTTGATTTTATGACGGTAGTTGAATATAGATTTATTAGATCACTGATTTTATGTCAGTAGATGAATATAGATATTTTAGATTCCTGATTTTATCATGGTAGATGAATATAGGAATTTTATATCGCTTATTTTATGACGGTAGATGAATATATATATTTTAGATCCCTAATTTTATGCCGGTAGACGAATATAGATATTTTAAATCCTTGATTTTATGACGGTAGATGAATATTGATATTTTAGATCCTTGATTTTATTAGGGTAGTTGAATATATATATTTTAGATCACTGGTTTTATCACGGTAGATGAATATAGGAATTTTATTTCACTCATTTTATGACGGTAGATGAATATAGATATTTCAGTTCACTGATTTTATGCCGGTAGATTAATTTAGATATTTTAGATCACTGATTTTATGGCGGTAGATTAACATAGATATTTTAGATTCCTGATTTTATCACGGTAGATGAATATAGATATTTTATATAACTGATTTTATGACGGTAGATGAATATAGATATTTCAGTTTACTGATTTTATGAAGGTAGATGAATATAAATACAAGTACTTTAGATCCGTGATTTTATGACGGTAGTTGAATATAGATTTATTAGATCACTGATTTTATGTCAGTAGATGAATATAGATATTTTAGATTCCTGATTTTATCATGGTAGATGAATATAGGAATTTTATATCACTCATTTTATGACGGTAGATGAATATAGATATTTTAGATCCCTAATTTTATGCCGGTAGATGAATATAGATATTTTAAATCCTTGATTTTATGACGGTAGATGAATATTGATATTTTAGATCCTTGATTTTATTAGGGTAGTTGAATATAGATATTTTAGATCACAGATTTTATGACGGTAAATGAAAATAAATATTTTAGATCGCTGATTTTATGACAGTAGATGAATATAGATATTTTAGATCCTTAATTTTATGAGGGTAGTTGAAGATAGATATTTTAGATCAACGGTTTTATGACGGTAGATGAATATAGATATTTTAGATCCCTGGTTTTATGCCGGTAGATGAATATAAATATTTTAAATCCTTGATTTTATTACGGTAGATGAATATAGATATTTTAGATCACTGATTTTATGACGATAGATGAATGTAGATATTTCAGTTTACTGACTTTATGAAGGTGGATGAATACAAATACTTTGGATCGTTGATTTTATGACGGTAGTTGAATATAGATATATTAAAACACTGGTTTTATGTAAGTAGTTGAATATAGATATATTAGATCACCGATTTTAAGGCGATAGATAAATATCTAGGATTCGTAAGATCGTATTTTGTCATCTGATGCGTGTAAGATACTCTAAAACATACTATTGCATTGAATACATATAGTACAGATATTCATATCTAAATTAACCATGCGATAAGGTACCAAAATTAGCTCATTCATAGTGATGGAGTGAGTTTGGTTTACAAATGTCATCATAATATATGATTATTTGCCAAGTTCTTGCTCCTTCCAACAATCGTGAAGTGGTTTCCATGTAGAAGCATTCTCTACATTATACTCATTCATAATACATGTGACATATATGCATAAACACACCACGAACGTTATGGGGAACAAAAATATAGAAATTCTGTCTTGGATACCCCAAGGTTGTTCGTCACTTGATGTGAGACAACGCTTGATTGCAGTTGACATCCTCTTCATAAAACCACTTCGAACATCCTTCTTAATGCTCTGGGAAATGAAAGATTATATTACTTTTGTAATTCATAAATTGTATTGACAAAGTAAATATGTAGTCACTGAATATGTAGCTATGATCTTGTAATAAAACATATTAGGTTTGTCAACATAACAGTTTGTGGAATGATTCCTTAATTATACCATAATAATTCTTACAATTACTCAAAGGATTCATTAAAAATATTTTAACAAAGATAAGATGTAACCATGGAAGCAAGAAATAGGAACAATGTAAAGTAATTAATAGTTAACTTTAGCTTCATTTCAGGAATTTAGAAAATAAATTATTTAGAATTTACTGTACAAGACGTTATTTTTAAAAAAATGATGAAGAGTGGCCTTCTGTTAGAGACACATATGTATGAGTACAGAGTTTGTTGTTTATGTAGAAGAAAAATGCGTGGAATTTAATCAATCAACTCTAAAAAAATCAAATTATATAGATATGTAAGATCCATAATTGTAATAGAATCACATTCCCTTATAATTAATACATTTTAAAATAATATTATCAAGTAACTCTACATAAGCAAACAAAAACAACATATAATATAGAAAAATAATGTATTATGTAAATAGCTCAGATCCCCTGTTCCCTCTTCTTCGTGATTAATTCTCTTATGAACGATAAGACAACAATGGAGATTCACGATTCAGATTTGGTGGTTTCAGAAACTTCAAAATTGTTTATCTAATACACTAGGCTCTCGCTAATACGGCCCTCAGTAGTCCGGCCTGTCAGTAATCAGGCGCGCATCCAACCAAAAATGCGTGAACAATTAATTATCGTGCGCATGCGCAACAATACTTAGTTAAACAATGCTTTATATGCTGTACGTATTCAAAATTGTAGCATTTCTTTTGCAGTTCGGAATCATGTGTTCTAAAAGGAAACACGTTACGTTAGACCTCAAGCAGAAACTCGAAATTTTAGATAGTTAAATCGAGGTTCTTAGCAGAAAGCCATTGCTGCTGAGTTCAATGTTGGACAAGCAACTATTTATGACATCAAAAAGAAGAACTCAATAATCCGGCATTTCTGCGAATCCGGCACCCATATGTGCCAGGAATGGCCGGATTAGTATATATGGGTAATATTGTCTAGTATATATGGGTAATTTTAATATTGTAACATACAACAAGTTCTCGGTTTTATAATAGTTGTATTCGAATTTTATAGTTCCTTCAAAAGTGTATCTAGAGATAGTTCTATCTTGTTCTTGAAACTTCTTTTTTCAAGTTTATAATTTCTAGAAAATATAGCTAGAAATAATGAGTTCTTGTTTTCACAGAAACTTAAAAAGTTATCTAGAGGTAAGAATGAGTTCTTGCTTTTACACTATATTTTCCTTAGAATTTTATAATTTCTAAAAAGTGTATCAGTATCCTTTAGTTCAAGGTAACCAATCAATATAATAATAATAAATTATCAATATAATATCAATTAATAATAACCAATTAATATAATAATAATCATAACCAATCAATAATAATAAATTGTTCTATTTTTAGTTTACATTTGAATTTTTAGAAAGTTTAAAAATATTTTTTGATATTAAAATGAGACTAGGTTATTTCATTTTCATTTTGAAACGTCAAGAAGTGTATGTGTGTAGGAATAATTATCATGTGTTTTTTCCTGGTTGTTTTAGTTGTATTTTAATATACATTTTAAATTTATTTCCTAGGTTTAGTTTACCAAAATTCTTTTATATATTCACACCGTCCGTCTGTCCGTTCGAAAGACAAAAATCTCAAGACTTAGTTATAAATCGCCATCAATTTTGAGCAAGTTGTTGAGAATCAAATGTTCGCAATCGACTTCGTTGTTACAAATGGTATTCAAAACCAAAAAGTTAGAAATCAAAAGAAATAATCTTCAAACAAACACGAAGTGTTAAAAATCAATAGAAATTATAATCAAACAAACACGAAGTGTTAGAAATCAATAGAAATATTCAAACACGAAGTGTTGGAAATTAATAGAAATGGTATTCAAATACAAAGTGTTGGAAATTAATAGAAATGGTATTCAAATACAAAGTGTTAGAAAACAATGGAAACGGTATTCAAATACAAAGTGTTAGAAAACAATAGAAATTATATTCAAAAACGAAGTGTTAGAAAACAATAGAAATTATATTCAAAAACGAAATATTAGAAATCAATAGAAATGATATTCAATCACGAAGTGTTAGAAATCAATAGAAATGATATTCAAACACGAAGTTTTAGAAATCGATAGAAATGGTATCCAAACACGAAGTGTTAGAAATCGATAGAAATGATATCCAAACGCGAAGTGTTAGAAATCGATAGAAATGGTATTCAAACACGAAGTGTTAGAAATCGATAGAAATGGTATTCGAACACTAAGTATTAGAAATCTATATAAATGGTATTCAAACACGAAGTGTTAGAAATTGTATTCAAACACGAAGCGTTAGAAATGAATAGAAATTGGATTCAAACACGAAGTGTTAGAAATGAATAGAAATTGTATTCAAACACGAAGTGTTAGAAATCAATAGAAATGGTATTCAAATGTAAAGTGTTAGAAACGAATAGAAATGGTATTCAAATACGAAATGTTATAAATCAATAGCAAAGAAATTCAAACACGAAGTGTTAGAAATCATTTTTGGTTATGTATTTGATCACCAAGAAGCAAAAACGGTAACAGATAGCGAGAAGTAGTTTCCTGGGATTGACTAAGCATCCCAAGAATATATTCCATCTCAGAATATATTCCATATTATACCACTTGCTGTCAGTATTGATTGAAAAATTGTCGGATCATACAATCCAAACTCTTTCATGTAGTGTATATTCTTCCTTCTTCATTAATTTGTTTATACAAATTATAGGAAGCATAGCAGGGCCGTAACTTGTGGGGGGCAGGGAAACTTCCCGCCGTTTTAGGGGACCCATTTTAAGACAAAATTTTCTTACTCCATATGCGATACGATCATGAAATAATAAATGAAGCATCAGACAGGTTTACTACATTACATAAACAAAACAGCGCACAAAAGGTAAATAAAAGAATGAGTCATGGGCCCATTTCAGTAAAAAAAATGTCTACTAATAGGGGTCCTAGAAACAATATTTATTCGTATGGATTTGTGATTTGTCAATATTGTCCCCTTAATTAATTTGTCATGAACGGGCCCAGGGGCGGAACTAACGGCCCCAGAGACCATGCTGTGCGAGAGGGCCCACAGGCTACGGGGCCCCATAAAGAGTAAGAGAAAGATAGAAAAAGATGTCCCAAGAATTAGAAAAGCAACATTTTCTATGGGCCCCAAATACACGTATTAATGCTTGTGCCCCCCCCCCACCACCACCAGAAAAATCTAACAAGGAGAAGGCACACTTTGATAAGTGAACTTCGGGGCCATTTTTTTTCGAGGTGGTAGTGCACATTTAAAGAGTTAACATTATAAACTGGGAGAGTGCAATGGGCAAAAATGACGGAGAAAAAACGTCTTAAAGTTTTCTAGTCGACGCATATATCGCACGACGCGCCAAGTTCTCAAGTGACGGCGTGGCAGAGTGAGAAAAATCAGCGACTCAAGGCAAAGGGTCCCGGGTTCGATTCTCGTTCGAGTCAAACTTTTTTCTTGTTTTTTGCTTCAACCAATAAAAAATGAAATGAAATGAAATCTTTGAGTTTTACGTCCCACGGTTATGACGGTTAGGCTAAAGGAGACGGTGATGATGATAAATGAATGAAATGGTGGAATGAAGAAAGTGGGAGGAAACGGGAGAACCCCGAGAAAACTCACGAGCACGGTGTTTGTCCACCACAAAGTCCACACGGCGCGAGCTGGGATCGAACCAGGGACCCCAAGAGCCGGAGGTGAACGCTCTACCACTTTTTTTTTAAAAAAAACTTCCTGTTTTATTTTCTACTTTTACCACTTTTCAGGACTACTAGCCTCGACAGGACACGAACACAGAAACATCGAGGACAGTTAAAATTCCACCCTTGCTCTTCAGAGGGATTCGAACCTTCAATGGGTTTCGCCTCACGATTGTCAGCCTAACGCCTCAGACCGCTCGACTAAACCCACCAGTACCACTGAGCCACCGCGTCAACCAATAAAGTGGGCATTTGTAACTATAAGTAAAATATTAATTCACCATGTTTATAATGAATAAAACAATAGAAATTTTCAAACACTTGTAAATTCTTTTGATGTTCCATGTTAACTAGAAACAAAATGTAATCTCTTCCGTAATTATTATTGTTACTGCAGTCGTGTAAAAAATGCTCTTGAAGCTTAGTGTCTACATCTGTTCACAGTGTGAGAATTACAAGGGAAATGAGGGTGAAATCTGCTTTGGTTATAGCAACATCCAGTATTATCAAAGGGAATTTCCCCCTTCAATTCCTTTGTAAATCGCACACTGTCAACAGATGTAGACACGAAGCGTCAAGAACATTTATTACACAACGACTGTCGTCAAGAGCGCCGATCATAGTGGCCCGTCCCGCCCAAGCTCATGTGGGCCCCGTGTATTTTTATGAATATGTACTTTTTATTGTTACATGTATTGTATATATTTCTATGAATATTCCCTCATAATTTACAGAGAAATAGGCGCCGTTGACTGTCGTAACCATAATACAACTCGTGATATCAGTATATTTACGGAATAGATTAAATTTTCTTGCTAGTTAACATGGAACATTGAAAGATTTTACAAGTGGTTTTAAAATTTCTATTGTTTTATTCATTACAAACATATGGTGAATTAATATTTTATTTACAGTTACAAATGGTTACTTTATTAATTGAAGCAAAAAATAAAACAAGAATTGACTCGAACCCGGGACCCTTTGAATATGAGTTGCACACTTTACTCACTCTGCCACGCCGTCACTTGGTAAATTTGCGCGTCGAACAGTATATGTGGCGTGTAGAAAACTTTGGAAGACGGTTTTTCTTTCTTACTTTTGCCCATTGCGCTATCCCAGTTTGTAATATTAACTCTTTAAATGTACACTACCTCCTCGCAGAAAATGGCCCCGAAGTTTACTTACCAAAGTCTGCCTCCTCCTTGTAAGTTACGGCGCTGAGGCGTAGGTTCTAATATCGTCTGTTTTCTCTTTACTATGTAGATCTAACTAGAAATTAACCTAAGCACATTCTTAGCATAATTTTGTTTCATGTTCGTTTTACATAGAGTTTTCTCATTTATCTGAAGCAAGAACGTGTTTCAGAAATAAAACATATTTAAAAATATTAAGCTTTTGCACTTCCAAACTATGTTATGCATAAGTGTCGGAAGTGTTATAGAACTGCTTTTTTCCCTCCGTCAGTCGACAGATATCAGAACAAAAACTATAAAAGAAATATCGAGATGATGTTTGGTGAAATCGATTCAGCGTCCTAAGAAAAAAGTTATATTTCTTCCGTTAACTCACCACTCAAGTCGGGAGTAATTCAAATTAATGATTTGCTGTTCCAATAAATTTATCGCCATAGAGCGAAAACGGTAATATACACTTGCACAGTATATCGACGTTTTTCTCCAATCAATTCAGTATCTTAAGAGAACATATCATCACAACCCGCAACACTCTACTAAAATCGATAGTAGTTCAAATGCATTACTACTTCCAGGATCAATACTGACTTCCGTTGAGTAAAATCAGTAAGGGATATCGAGTTGCATTTTCCTTGTTATCAATTCACCTTCCCCATAGTAGGTTCTATCTCTTCCCTTACCTCTCTATTGAATCGGAAAGTGGTTGAAAATCAAACATTTTCGATTTCAACTTTTATTGCCATACAACAAAAATCATAATAGATAGAGCCAATAGGTTGTCCTGCAATCTGTTCAGGTTCTCAAATGTACATACCATCACAACCTGCATCACGCTACAAAAACCCGGAAGCGGCTGAAAATAAATACTACCTCCTGTTTCAACACTATTTTCCGTAGAGCAGTGATGATAAGAGTTATTCAGACGCAATTTCTTGCAATCGATTTAGCTTCCCAAGGGTAGGTTCTATCTCTATTCATAATTGTTCATTCGATCCGAAATTGGTTCAAATTAATAATTTCCGGTTTCATCCTTTATCGCCAGGGAACAGAAACAAAAAGGCATAACAAGTAATAGCTTTTTTCATGTGGATTCAATGTACAAGGAACAGGTTATATTTTTGATCTTAATAAATCTATTGCATTTAGTAGTTCTAGGTGTACAGCTTCAAGGTTGAGTATTTAATTCTCATAGTTTGGAAGTCAACGGTAGTTTTACAGTGTGTAAAGAAACTCATTTGTTTTCTATTTACAATGAGCTCCAAAACACGAAATTATTTTAGATTGGAATCAGGAGTCAGCAGCTAATAGGAAGAAGTGGTAGGAAACGGGAGAACCCCGAGAAAAGCCACGCACACCGTGTTTGTCCACCACAAAGTTCACTTGGAGGGGGCTGGGATCGAACCAGGGACCGCAAGCACTGCCCGAATTTTGAGTTAGATAAAATCACGAATCTGATATGGCTCCAGATCTGAAATATCGAGTTGTTACTCATATAGTTCCATGAGCCGTGGTTACTCAAAAGCTGACATAAAACCTCTCGGCTGCTAGTTTTGTGATCTCTATCATTCCTTGGATAAAGGTCAAGTAGGTAAAGCTAAGAATGCATTTCAACCACTGACTATGATGAATGGAACTCTTTACAGTCACTTAAGGCAACCGACCTCGCATTTTGTTGGCTCATTTGCTTGATCAGCTAGCAAAGATATGTCATACAGTACAGATTTTATCATTTTAATGTAGATCTGTAGCAGATACGTTTCCAAAACAGAGTATTTTAGTCCAAATAGGCGAATTAGGTATCCGCCTAGGGCACTCTGACGCATGATTTTATTTATTTTTATTATTTATTTATTGCTTTACAAAGTTCGGAACATTAATAAGGCAAATAGTTAAAGCTATGTAAGAAAATTAAAGTTATAACTATCGTATATGACAACAAGTGGTAACAAGCTTTACATTGTACTTGATCGCAATGGAAATAACATTAACTTACGTTCAGGGAAAGAGGATATTTTTGTTTAGGTGAAAGTTATTTATTTACAAAAAAAGAATCAATAATATCCCTAAATTAGAGGGCGAAAAAATCTAACAGTTGTAAAAGAAAAGAACATCACCTATGTTGTCAAGGTACCTAGATTCGGCCCTGTAAGGGAGGATATATATAGGATCTAAGGTGCAGCCAAATAAAACACTCCATTTCCATGTACAGGCTTTATTACTGGCTATAGTTATATATAATGACCATTGCTCTTGAGGCACTTATTCCACCTTGACACGAGATTACGAATGCCCTGGAAGAACTCCATGGATTGAATATGGAACCACTTTGTCACAGCTTGCTTGTACGTCTTCATCCGATCCATAGTGTTTCTTCATTAGCCCAAAAACATGGAAATAATAAGGACTCAAGTCAGGACTATACGAAGGGTGGTTTAGCACTTCCCATCTTTACGACGCCAAAAGATCTTGTGTCACCAAAAGCTGAGGCCGGGCATTGTCATGCAATAAAGTGTCCTTTATGAGGTTACCCCGGCATTTATTCTTGATTGATAGTCGCAGCCGACGATGACTGTCACTGTATTTGTTGGCGTTTATTGTTTCTCCTTTGGGGAGGAACTCCACTAACAAAGGCCCCTGTTCGTCTAAGAAAACAGTCACTATAACCTTAGTACCCCGTGTTGTGGAACAGATTATCTTTGGTTTAGGCGACCCTGCATAGCTCCACTGCATACTCTCACCTTTGGATTCCGGTTGAAAAAGTGTGTTTATGGATTCATCTCCGGCAATGATCTTTCCAAGGAAATTGTCGTCCTCGTTCTAATATCGCGTCAAATGGTTCGGCGATATTCCCATTCTATTGTATCGCTGTTCCTCGAACAAACACTTGGGGACCCATTGAGCACAAACCTTTCGGTTCATGGGACACCTGTTCTTGATCAGTAATGACATCCAAGGAGACCCGTGTATCAGTTTGAATGCAATTATCAATGGCAGCAACTCTCTCATCAGGAATACGATTCGTCACTTGCCCAGGTCGCGCATCATTGGTCAGTGTCTCCCTGCAACCACGAAAACACCGACACCACTTTCGCACTCTTTTGTCTGAAACACACTTCGCACCATACACACCCTGCATTCTCCTGTGTATGTTCGCTGGATGGGCACCTTCCGCACAAAGAGAGCGTATCACACCCCGCTGTTCTTCCTTGGTAACGTTGGTCACTGGCTCCTCCATTGGTGTCACATGGCGCCACGTTTTACCTTGTGGAGAGAAAGGAACATTGATAACTAACCAACCTCTACTAACGTGCCACACTACGCCTGTAACATTTATGGCCTACACATTTGTGGATATAGACAGCAAACAGGACTAACATCTTCCTCAACAGGTTGTCCGGATATTTGCAATTGGACCTTTTCATTTGTCTGAACCTTATATTTAATCAGCACCATTGTTTGTTGCGTGCAAAGAGTAACAACGGTTTGAACAGAGGCAAACACGTATAATATAGTAAATCAGGTCTTCTGGTACAGTTTCCCGGATTTTGTAATTTAACAATATTCGTAAAATACCTCTGCATTTTACATACTTGCAGAGGTATAATACAATCTCACAGGCACATAAACTTAACTTCGTTTAGCATGTGATCATAATCATTAACTGTATAATTAAATAACTAGATTCGTACAAAACTGAACTAAAAATAATGATCTCCAAAAGTAAACATGCAATGCTTTGATATATATCAATACATATGTCGTACATATTTGGATTGTGATGCAAGCAAGTAAGTCAATGCAGATTAAGATTGTCCAAGTTCGAAATGGGATGAAATCCGTTAATTCTACAAGAAATAGGCACTTATATACATAACATATTAATGGGGACACCTCCGAAGTAAATCAAAAGGTTGTATTTTCTGTTCTAAACTGTTATGAAAGTAGTTTGCATAAATTTAAATGATAACATGTTTTGTGTGTGAATAAGGGTTTCAGTAATTTATCCTGTTACTTTAGATGGAGTATTAGGGTGTGAGGAAATCCACTTCAAAATGTATGTGTAATAAATTATCTTAGTTAACATACATGACAAATATAGTTAACACATCAACTTTTAAAGAAGGATTTCCAAACGCTATAGTAATGCTCAGAATTATCTAGCTACCGTCTAACACCAAATTATGTGCAAATTCGCTTGTAATGATATTCACATAAAATATAAAATATAATGAGGGGCTCTCAAATAGATCTATGGCTTGATGTGGATGATGGGAAGTCATGAAGAGTCTTCTTCCTCTAATTCGGTTGTTCTCAATCTGATTCCTATAACGACCCCATTTTATCATATCCACTTGCCAGCCACCCCTTTATAATTTCTGGTTTGTAATAAGCTTGTATGGGATTTTTAATATACTTATTGCGGAGACCTCACGATATCTATCTATTTCTATAACAGTAGAATCCATTTCTTGTATATAGTGGATTCAGTAACTCCCCTAAAAGCGAATGGATTAAAACCTAATTTGGTGAGTTCATTCATATTACAAATATCGAATCCGATCTGTCATACTGTTTCAAAATGAATACCATTGTCCGGAGTGTTTTTCTTCCATGATAAACGTTAAACCAAAGTCAAGAAATCGCTTATCAGTTGAAAATGGCTTGATAATGTGCGTCACATACATTAAACCGGACATTGCCGCACTAGTGAAATCATACCATGCTTAGGTATCTTATTAGCTTCCAATTTTAATTCTATTTCAATATGCAGGTTTTATTGCATTTGTATTTTTCTGGTATTTCAAAATGCAGTTCTCATTAGTTCCATATCGTACTTCTTCCATTTAAATTGATTTTTAATCAACTCTGCACCTGTTGAAAATGTTCAGTAGAACTATTTTTTGTTATGTTTAAGAGTATGTATAAAAATAAAAAATATGCCTATCAGAATAAAATTCAAAATGATATTTAAATAAATTTCCCGGTATTAGATTATATTTAATCTAATTATGTTAGATTATATTTATCTCTTCCACTTATCTTCGCGACCCCATGAAACCCTATAGCGACTCCTATTTTGAGAAGCTTTGCTCTAGTTGTATTAAAGCGAACATGTATTTGTTTACTATGCTGATGTGTTAGTTAATTTCTTCTTTGGAATTAAATCCGAATTGTATCAAAAGGTAATTATTTTATCATAGTATTTTTGATTGTATGGATTAACCTGAAGGGATGAGAAAAATAAATTATATTTATTACCGTCTGTTGGGTCTGTATGTCGAAAAGGTTCCTCCTTGCCAACAACTCTAAATTCTTACTTCTGTACATTACTTTATTCATCTTTGATTTCCTGGTCAAAATTAGGATGTATATGTATTCCACTACAGCTAAGAAGAGGAATATGATGCAGATCACTAGCCATGCCTCAGCACAAGTTATGCCAAGCGATGGAGGTGATGATGCCCTGTAAAATGAAAAGACAGATAATACTATACTTTTAAAATATTAAAAATAAACTTATGTGTTACAGATACAGAACTAACTAACTAACTCTATGACCTATGGAACCCAGAGGTTCAATGCCACGTTCACAAAAGCTCTCCACTGACTTCTATCCTTAGCTAATTCCATCCAGTTTCTACTTTGAATTCCTATCTCTGCGAGATTCATCTTAATATTGTCCTCCCATCTGCGCCTAGGTCTTCCTAATGATCGTTTTCGGATGGGTCTTCCAGTCAAGATTTTGAAAGCGTTTCTACTTTCTTCCATTCTAGCTACATGACGTGCCCACCTAAGCCTTCTAGACTTGACAACCCTAACAATGTTGGTTAAACCGTATAAATTATGTAGTTCCTCGTTATGAAGTTTCCGCCATTCCCCATTCCCGTTCCTCTTGGTTCTTCTCAGGATCTTGTTCTCAAATGTTTTCAGTCTATGTTCTTCCCTCAGAGTTCCCTCTTTGTTAATCTTGAAATGCTCATACCTTTTATGCCGGAGACTATAAACGCCACGATTATACAAGACTTCTATTTCCATTGACTATTTTTTCTAAGAAAACATAAATTGAATTCTTTAAATCCCAAAATTTAGAGGTCTTGTCATTATTTATGACACTGATTTGCAATTAATTCTGAATTGTATATTCTCTTTCTCTGTAATTTGATTACGAATTCGACCAGTATTTCTTATAATGTTAGTATTGTATAATGTATATATGTGGCAAAGACATGTATATATGTGGCAAATTTCGTGTCAAAAGAGCAGTAAATAAAAACAATAAACAAAAAAACCTTTCTTGTTCATTAGCAACATTTTGTTTTACTCATTCTAATTTTCTTATTTATAATTCTTTTCCTATGAAATGTACCACAAATATACATTTCCCAATTACACACATAGTATCAGTATTAAAAATACCCTGCAAAATCATTATCAAATTATATTCTCGCAAGAAGACAGTTATAGATATGCGAGAATCATTTTGGACATGAGTGTACCTAGAAGTTAGAGAAAGCTGGTTTTGTATGTAACATGGACATGTATGTAACATATTGCTCCAATGTAACTTATTCTGATAATTAAGTTTTATATCAAAATGTATTTTGTAAGATATAGTGAAATAGCCGATATGAAGATAGAGTAATGAAATGATATAGACTGTGAACTCACCTATTAGCCACCAACATTGTGATGAGTGACAGTAGATTGGTTACGAGTAGCGCCATTCTCCCAGGAACCATTTCTGGTGCAACAGCAAAGCTTCCCCATGACAGAATGACGAAGATAGTACTTGGAAGATATAACTGTATCAGATGACTCTTAATCTGACGTTCTAAACTTACAAGCACCCTAAGGAGGAGTACAGTTCTGCCTGGAGAAAGAGGAAACATAATTACTTGAAATGCTTAAAATATGTGAATATATAACAGATAAATATACGTACACTTGATATTATGGTTCATTGCTTCATAGCCACTTCTAACATAAGGACTGTTTACTAGCAGAAATAGTTAGCATTTATCATCATTTTTCAGAATAAAGGTTAAGAGGCCCCATCACGACAAAATTAAAATACCGCTAATTTTACAGTAATTATGTGACATTGGAACAAGAGCTCGCTAGACAATGTTATTTTATATGCGATACCGAGATCGGTACCAAGCGCCTCCACCATGTAAAACTTTGTCCCATATAGGTTATAGGTAGAGCGTTAATAAAAAGAGCGTCCGGAATCAACTCCCACTACCGGCTTTCATTATAAAATTTCACTATAACGGTATTTTACAAAAATACTACAAAGATAATAAGTTTGCAAGGTTAGATATAGGTAGTCCTTGACCGTGAGGTTGCAGACAGGATCTCTACAGAGCTCCGTAGCAGACTAAGCATGGCACCCAATGCTCCAATTAATGACCCAATGCTCCATGGCAAGCAGAGGGATGGTTAGGTGAGCACAGAGCCCCTAACAGGCTAAATGGCTTAGGTTAGGATTCCCAGACAGAGCCCGGAAGCAGACTAAGCTAGGAGAAAGGGAAAGCCAAAAGTCCCGAAGCAGACATTAGGCCTAGGGTTAAGTTACTCCTAATGTTCCGAAGCAAACAGAAGGAGGAACACCAGAGAACTGGTACTGGTCCGCTGCCGGCTGGTGAATTTATAGATCTCCAGACGGTGGTGGCGCTGCTGCTCCGTTGTTATCCGTGGGAGGAGCCAGAATTCCAGCGTCTGCAGGTCGTAGTGGATCCACGTGGTGTCTAGTATCCTCTCGTGAAACCATGTGGTGATGTTTATACACATAAGCGTGAAAAGTTGATTGTACACATTACCACTTGGCAGATTACAATATTATTTTACATGAGATATCGTTATCACAAATCTGGGTGCAGAAATCCTTTATTTCGGCTGGTGAAAACACGAAGAAAATGAACTTTAAAGGTGAATAACTCCAAAACTTTGGGACCTACCGTAGTAGGATCAAAAGTTCACTTAGGAACTACTATGTGCGCTATCCAAAAATACATGTTTCAGAATCCTAAGGTAGTGAAGCAACAATTTTTATAAAGTGAGTTCGGCTACAGGTTTATAATTTGAAGCACTCACCAACTATCTCTATAAAAATTGTGGCGAAAGTACCGCAAGATTCTGAAACTTAGATATTTGGATGTGGCACATACTAGCTCCTAAGTGAAGTCTTGACCCGACTACGGTTGATCCCATAGTTTTGGAGCTATGGACCTTTAAAGTTCTTTTTTTTCGGCAGCCTATAACTACGAAAGAAAGCATTTTTGCACCCAGCTTGGTCTATACTTTTTGTCATACCTTTGTGTGAGGAATCACCTCCCAAACGTTGTCGGTGTTTTTTGAAACGCCGTATATGTTATTTCCATATGTGTATGAGCCTGTGGTTACTAACATCTAAATATTACAACTTACAAATTGTGATTTAAAATGTCACTTACTTAAAACCATCGTTTGCTTATTTATTTATTTCCTGGCAATGTTGAATGTAAATTCAACGCCAAAATTAATATACATTTACTACAAAGTAAGATATTGTACTCGATATCCACAAGTAACTTAGTTAATAAATAATGCTAATTGAACGTTTCAATGACTTCGCTTGTAAGTCTATATTAATGTGATAACGTAATTGATTTACATTTTTGAATCAAATCCTTTAAAAATTAATATTTGTTTATTAGCAATCAAAGTGTAATATGTTGAAGTGTCATATCTCATTCGGTTCTTCTTAAATTCAATTAGTGCAATCAATCGAAATAGCCTGTTACATATTCCCACTTCAAATCTGATAATGACAAATAGCTAACACTAAATAATACAGGGTTAGCATAAATGATTCAATTGTTTAGAAACGGCTATATTTTCATAGTATTACACGTACACATATGAAGTATACAGTATATATATATGGAAAGAACTTCGATAGTAAGACTATTCATGGCTTTGGATTGATTGTTTTAACAAAAGAGACACTGACCAAAGCTTAAAACCCACTTTATTTTAAATTATAATTTGTAACTGTTTCGGACATCTAGCATATCCTTCTTCAGACACTATCGAAATTAATGAAAATACAGACATATATATAAATGTTGTTATAACAAAGTTTAAATTCTTTAACCGTCATATATATAGTCAATGTTATAAAAAAAGTTTAAATTCTTTTAACAGACATATATATATATATATATAGTCATTGTTGTACTTTTTTATTTTTATTTATTTTTTTTTTCTTATTTACTGAGGCCTTCAGCCAATCCTATAAGTCTTCGTGTTCACTTTCCAATTAATCACGTTCCTTCATTTTTGGTTCTTATAAGGACCTTTTTTTAAATTTTCTTTTTCTCTATTCTATTCAAACTTCCTTGCCATAATTCATTAATTGGTAAGCCCCCTGTCCAGTTCATCAGTTTATCTCTTCCTACCTTCTTTATCCAATCCGCTTCTTTCCACTTCCTTATTATCATTCTTTTCTCCATCTCCAATACTTCCGTCTTATCCCAATTAATTCCGTGATTCGTCTCCTTAACATGTTTGTATATGGCATTGGTATCTTTCTTTCTCCTAACATCATCTTCATGTTGTTTTATCCTTTCTTTCATTCTCTTTCCTGTCTCTCCTATATATGACATATCGCAGTCCTCACACCATACCCTGTAGATGACCCCTTCTTCCTCTTCATTAATCTTTTTAGTTCCTTTTCTATTCTTCTTATTTATTGATCTTAATAAAGTTTCTCTACTCTTTCTATAAGTTCTGACCCCTCCTTTCTTCAATAAATTCTTCAGTTTCTCCGTTTCTTCTCCCATACTTCCTATGCCATGCCATTTTCCAGTCTCATCCTCTTCATTCTTTTTTCTCCCTCTCTTCCTCTTCCTGCGTTCTTCTTCCTTCTCTAACTCTTTCTTGCTGTAACCGTTCTTCTTTAACTGTCTGTAGAATTTCTGTATGCTCTCCTTCCTTCCTTCCTCTTCGTCCTCCATCATTTCTATTCTTCTTATCATGTTTGTTATGAAATTGCTCTTTGTACTCCTATCCACGTCGCTCCTCTCATGGCAGTATACCCCCGCTGAGCACTCTTTCTGGTACCCTCTCGTAACCAGTCCTTCTCCTTGTTTTATTATGGTCATGTCTAAAAAGTTTATTCTTCCATTTTCTTCCAACTCCATTTCCAAGCTTATGCCTTTTTCTTTATCTTCCACACTATCTTTATAGTTCTCTAATTGTCTCCTAGTCCCTTTTCACAAGCCTAGACAGTCATCCACATACCTACAAAATATGATCAAGTTCTTACAGCCTTCTTCTTTCACCTTTTTCTCCCATTTGTTCATAATTATTTCTGCCAGTACTGGGCTAAGCCTATAGGAGAGACAGGAAAGAGAATGAAAGAAAGGATAAAACAACATGAAGATGATGTTAGGAGGAAGAAAGATACAAATGAAAAATATACAAACATGTTAAGGAGACGAATCACGGAAGTAATTGGGATAAGACGGAAGTATTGGAGATGGAGAAAAGAATGATAATAAGGAAGTGGAAAGAAGCGGATTGGATAAAGAAGGTAGGAAGAGATAAACTGATGAACTGGACAGGGGGCTTACCAATTAATGAATTATGGCAAGGAAGTTTGAATAGAATAGAGAAAAAGAAAATTTAAAAAAAGGTCCTTATAAGAACCAAAAATGAAGGAACGTGATTAATTGGAAAGTGAACACGAAGACTTATAGGATTGGCTGAAGGCCTCAGTAAATAAGAAAAAGAAGAAAAAATAAATAAAAATAAAAAAGTACAACAATGACTATATATATATATATATATGTCTGTTAAAAGAATTTAAACTTTTTTTATAACATTGACTATATATATGACGGTTAAAGAATTTAAACTTTGTTATAACAACATTTATATATATGTCTGTATTTTCATTAATTTCGATAGTGTCTGAAGAAGGATATGCTAGATGTCCGAAACAGTTACAAATTATAATTTAAAATAAAGTGGGTTTTAAGCTTTGGTCAGTGTCTCTTTTGTTAAAAGAACTTCGATCCCACCAATTTTGTTTTGTGTATTCCAGGTGGCAGCACGAGAACATTTTCTTTCCGATCGGGTGTGGCAGTGTGACAATACGAGGTTACCTGTCGAAAATGGAGGGAATGCAAGAAAACAGATGTCGTCTTGACGTATGTCGTGTCACCAAAGGGGCACATATCGGTAAACATTTGTAGAGGGTGTATAAACTTGGTGAGCTTGTGGTTCTTTTTATATATCTTTCATGTGTACACGTGTAATACGTTTGAAAATATAACATTTTCAAAATGAATAAATCATGTATGCCAACCTTGTAGTTTACTTATAACCAAACACAATTGAATCGATTTCTGTTAAAAGGGCGTATGTAACATTTTCACAATTTTAACTTTTTTAAGAAATGAATAGTTTAGAGATAGATGTAACAGTGTTAAAAGGACGTGTGTGTTTCTTGTAACGTGTTATAAACATAAGGCATTTTTCTTCTTTTCATAAACCAAACCGTCTGGCAAGAACACAGTTTTTTTTCAGTTCCCGACAAAAACAATTTATTGCACATACACCCTTTTAACAGAAAGCGATTCAATTTGGTGTTGCTAAAGACTTACCAGATGGCATTTTAATCCGTATCGGGTTTGGCTCTGCACATATTTTAACATAGTACAAGGGCAGCGCTTCCTCTTCTCTTCGAACTCGATTTTTCTTTGACCAAACAAATCTCATGTTATTCTCCTCGTATAATCCAACTATGGAAGGAACATTTTATTTTTTTCCATTTATTAGTAAAAATATTCATTGTGAAACATCTTAATTTTATTTTCCAGTTATTATTAATAATAAATAGTCATTAATTTGGAATGGAAGGCATGGTATTGTTTTCACTGGTGTAAAGAAATATACAAAGGATATATATGCATATATTAGGGTTGTCGTTATTTCTCAACGTATTACTTCTTTTCCTCGTCTCATCCTTAAAATGTTCTATATCAATCCAAAGAAATCTATGTAAAAATAAATCCATTAGATATTATTATTAAATGGTGTCCCAAGTGACATCACGTTTTGAATGCATGTACACCTCTGTTGATAACAAAATGACAGCCTTCCAGACACTAAGATTAAAAATTGTACTTATATCCTTACGTTCTTTCAGTTTGCTTACAAGTGAAATATACAAGGTTTGTAATTAAATTAGTAGGACTGATTTACTGTACTAATTGAGTGGTCTTAGCTACCTGCGCACCAGCCATAAGTCGTCTCCAAGCCTTCAAACCGTGTAGACCGAGTTTAAGGGAACCCCTTTCAAGGTGCCTTGTTATCTATCCAATGAATCGTTGGTTTAAGCAGCATTATGCGATGAAGCTTTGCGTCAAACTGGATAAAACTGCAAATGAGACTCATGACATGATCAAGACTGCTTATGGGAGTGATGTCATGGGTCTATCAAGTGTTTTTGAGTGGCATAAATTGAGCAATCCGAAAATGAAGTTGATGTTGATCATCTTTTTGACTGAAAATGAGTGTTTTACAGAGAGCTTGTACCGCCTGGTCAGACTGTAAATGCTGCATTTTATATGAAAGTACTTGAAAGACTCAGAAAATAAGTGGCGCGCGTTCGTCCAGCAATCGCTGGATCATGGAAGCTTTATCACGACAATGCGCCGAGTCACACCACCTTTGAAGTCACGAGCTTCCTGACCAAACATGGCATCATACAGATTCCCCGCCACCCTACAACCCAGATGTAGCTGCTGCAGACTTGTTCCTCCTCCCCCGACTGGAAAGGGTCATAAAAGGACGCACCACGGTTCGGTCTAGGATATTCATGAGGTCGTAACGGGCGAGCTGAAGAGCATTCCAGTTTCAGTGTTCCAGGGAGCCTTCAGTGATTAGCAGCGTCGCAGGAAACGCTGTGTTGATGCAGAAGGGGCATACTTTGAAAAATTAAGACGATATGTCAAAATTGAGATTTAAAAAATATTAGTCCTACTACCTTCCGGTCAAACTCTGTATATTCTCTTCGTTCTGTTACGCACCAACAAGCGAATTCTTTAATAGAAATGGACTATCTTGATATTGCTCCCAGGTTAATATACAAAGTGGCATGTAAAAAAACAATCCTAATATACGAGTATGATTAAACAAAAGAAGCTAGAAGTCAAAAACTGGCCATCTGCATGATGCCAAATTCAAGACTTAGAGGGTTATTGTCAACAGAGCAGAAACAGAAAAAAAAAAAAACAAAGGAGACCTACTGGGATAGTGGATAGCGTGATGGGTTCGAATAATGACTATGAAACGTACTCTTTTTTTATATATAAAGAACTTCATTTTATTGACAACAAGCATTCATGTATTCATGTAAGAAATTTATAACACAGCTTTTAATATAGTATTACATACATATTTAAAATATCATCTCCTTTCTCTTTCGTCTTTAATGTGTATCCTTTAACACCTCTGATTGTGGTAAAATGAAGGGAAAAGTATATAAACCTAAAGGGAATTCGTACAAACTAGGTTCATATTTTGGACATATCCTCTGGAAAGCAGTATAGGTTCTTGTGAACAGAAGTATACGGTATTGGGAAGAAATTGTAAGTTCATAAACACATACTATGAAGGAAGAAATACTAAATTATTAAAGATACTTATGTTGGGAAACACGTTAGATGTGTGTTTTCGGTGAAAAATACTTTAAATCATGTCATAGGCCCACTTCCTATTACAAAATTTTGGATCTGAATCTAAGATGGTGGACTTCAAGATGCTTGACAGTTTTAAAGTGTTTTTCACCGAAAGTGTGTATCAAATCGGTGTGTGTATCCGCGAACACATTCACACGGGTGTGTGTATCCGCAAACGCATTCACGTCTATGCTGATACACACGCATAAACGCTAAAATGTGTATCAGCGAACAATAATAAGGGGTGTGCCAAGCAATATAAGGTTTCCAACACGTTAGTCGCTCTAAGCTTACAAGGTACCTTTTTCTGACTCATATTGCACAGTGTAAACGCGTTGGAAACCGAATGTTGCTTGGGACACCACTTATTATTGTTCAATTGTGGTATTTTTCAATTGAGCCGGGTTACTTTGGTATATGGAATATATCATGCCGTGCTTATAAAGTTTTCAAACTGGTTTAGTGCAGTAAGAGAATTGTGTATATGTTGCTTCAGGTGTCTACGTAGTCACAGTCTTCATGCTACTGCACTAAACCAATGCTTGGTCATTGGTATAGTGTCTGCAGTGTGCTTTTGGAGAAGTAAACTTCTTGGATACCTTTCAGTTTCCTTATCACGGTACGCATGATGAGTTACTCATCCACAAATATGTTTTCTTTGACTCCAACTTTCCCGAAAGACAGATCTGACAAAAATGGAATAATGTTGATCTACTTTCTGGCCGAAATGTGCCTGGAGTCAATTTCTTGGAGAAGTCTACAATTTCTGGAGCTGATTAGTTGTGGCAGCGAATATGGGTCGTCTGCTGGAGGAGTTGTTTTATGACCTCTAGATAGACACTTCTATTGTTGATCTGCCGTCTAGAACAAATTCGTAAAGAGCGAGTCTTGACACTAAAAAAGGCAATCAATGAAGACTTGCCTCATGACTTCTGCTTATGAACTTTGATTGGTCCTGGTTTCCCAAGACTGTCCCAAGCCAATGATTGTCGTTTATAAAGAAGATTTACTTGAAACATTATATAGAAATGCTTTGTAGGTAGAGTCAATAACGGACCAGAAATCTAACCCTTCACCTATTTATAATAAAAAATAGTCTTTGTGTTTACAAAATTCTTATAACAGAACCTCTTTTATGACCAAGGTTAAAGGATATATCGTTTCATACGGGAATCCCTTGTTCATAACAGCCACCGGGGTGTCTTATGGTGATTCTTGGTTATGGTTCTAGGAAAACTGAGCTCATAGCAGCCTCGTAAGGTAGTTGTGTTGAGGAATTCCCTTCGCTTCAGAGCAGCCTCCAGAGATGTTAGCCTTCAGGGATGGAAGCGACCTCCAGAGCTGTAGTGGGTTGGCGATTAGTGGTCAACTGTTGCCTCCTTTCTCTGTGGTTCCTCTTTTATGGACCATCTTCGATTTGCTCGTCTTCTTTCGGTTTCCTTCGTGTCTTCCTGTTCGGTGTATCGTCTGCTTGTTTGTAAACGTTAGCACGTGCCGTGCTCATGTTGTGATGTGGGAATCCTTACGATATTGTATCTCCGTGACAATAGTTTATTTTGCAAAGAACCCACTTCTACTTGATGGTCGATGCCTGTTATATTCAAAATTCTGAATGTACGATATAAAACTGGTTCAAAACTTGCTTTTCCTCACAGTTTTCTGCATGAAATACCTGATTGTCTTATTATTGGCAAGGACATTAGCGATTTTTAGTAAAGTCAGATTATTTTCGTCAGAAAGGAAACTTCTTTCCGAATTCAGTTTTGACATATGTATACGTGCTTGGACGTCATATTTGCTCGTTCTATTTCATAGACTTATTGTCCTCATGAAAGAGTTAGCACCACTCAAATAAGTTTGTTCTTGATAATGCTTTATGCCTATAATCATTGTTTATCAAGCAATGGCCCTTGTGGAATAATTTCCCAATTTTACACAAAGCTTAATTGCAAACCTTTCCTTCATGCTGAAAACATGATCGAGGGGTCATTCTTCAATTCGTGACAGGGAAAACGGGTGCGACTTTCGTTTAGCAAAAGCCCTAACGTAGTCGTTAAATACTCTGATTTTACTCGATTTTAATGAGAGTAGTATTTTCTTTAAATATAAAGCCGAGACCAAATCATGTTCTTTCCTTTCGGTAGTAGAAAATTGTCGATTACTTAAAATTTCGTGGATAGTTTCTTCCTTATTCTTCTCGTACACATAGAAGGAAGGATGAGAAAGTATTGGACTAATTGATGTAAGTTATTACTTTCTTTATTATTGCTTAATTTTTATATTATTTCATTTTGTTGTTGTTCTCTTCTTTAATTTTTCCTGATGCCAAGTTTGTGTCCTTTTTGACAACATATGTTAGACATCGAGCAACGAGAATGTAAGGAATTGTGCATAAAAGCTAATTTGCCTTCAGCAACATAAACATTTATTCAGTTTGTTCCACTTCAGGTGATTCCTTCTGATCAGCTGTTAGACTAACTAACTAACTAACTAACTCTATGGCCTATGGAACCCAGAGGTTCAATGCCGCGTTCATAAAAGCTCTCCACTGACTTCTATCCTTAGCCAACTGGATCCAATTTCTACTTTGTATTCCTATTTCTCCGAGATCCATCTTAATATCCTCCCATCTAAGCCTAGGTCTTCCTAATGGTCGATTTCCGATTGGTCTTCTAGTCAAGACTTTGAAAGGGTTTCTACCTAGCTGCATGACCTGCCCACCTAAGCCTCCTAGACTTGATGACCCTAACAATGTTTGGTAAACCGTATAAATTATATAGTTCCTCGTTATGAAGTTTCCGCCATTGCCCATTGAGTTCCTCTTGGGTCCGAATATTATTCTGAGCATCTTGTTCTCAAATACTTTCAGTCTATATTCTTCCAACCATGTTTCGCAACCACATAGAACAACATGCATGATTATCATTTTATATATTTTAAGTTTCAAATTCCTTGACAGAATTCGCGCCGACAAGAGATTTTGAACCGAATAATAACACGAATTCCCTGCTTTTAGTCGGTATTTAATTTCTTCGTGAATATGATTTTCCTGTGTTAATATTGATCCTAGCACGGCCAACGAGAGATGATCTCTGGCGTTTCTTACCACATGCGGTGGGACATTGCAGACCGTACTTTGATGCCAGTGTTACCAACCACGATCACTCTGTCTTATATCATTAATTAAATTGCCACTACAGTTGCACCGAAAAAAACTTTGACACGCGAGTAATGGCAATGTCACTGCGAGCTGTCAGAGACGTTCTCTTACTGGACGCACTATAAACATTTGAAAGTATCCATTTTATCAAAAGTATTATTTAATATTTTAACGCATCCACAATTTGTCGTATTACGGTCCCGACGCACTTCCAAGTATTTAGTTTTCTCTGCATTTACTTCTAAACCCATGTCCCTGCAAGCGTTTAATAAGATCTCTGCATTTTTTTCTACTGTTCTCCTATCATTCCCTATTAAATTTACATCATCCGCATACCTGGGGAATACCGTTCAACTCTAGGCACTGGTTGCTATCTTTGATTTACCTTATATCGTATACAAGGACAAAGTTGAATAATAATGGCGACAATGCATCTCCTTGTTTCAGGCCATTCTCGACGTGAAAGCTCGTGGACAAAAATTTTCCTTCCCGGACTTTACTTTGAGATTCATTTAAACATATCTTAATTAATCTAATTAGCTTTATCGGTATCCCAAATTCTGTAAGAATGTTGTACAATGCTTCTCTCCTAACCGAGTCGTAAGCTCTTTTAAAATCGATAAATTGTTGATGTACTGGACTATTGTATTCCCAGTTCTTTCGAGTATGTGTGCAATGGTAAATATTTGGTCGATAGTTGATCGATTTCGTCTAGATCCGCACTGAAAATCTCCTATAATTTCATCTGCGTATGGGGTCAATCTTGCTAACAGAACATTTGAAAGGATTTTATAGGATGTTGACAGAAGAGAAATGCCTCGATAATTATTACAGTCAGTTTTGTCGTCTTTCTTGTGGATTGGAACAATGATTGATTCTTTCCACTCCTGTGGCAATTCCTCCTTGTTCCAGATAAGGAGGATGAGTTTATCTTGTTCCGTAATTTTTCGCCTCCAGCTAAAATTTACTCAGCCGGAATTTCGTCTACACCAGGAGATTTGTGTTTCTTTAATTTCTTTATAGAGATTTCTACTTCTATTCGGTTTGGTTCTGAAATATATGATTCTGAGGTGTGTAATTCCCTTTCTCCACGTACGTTTGTTTTTGGCTGCGTGATAAGCAATTCGTCAAAGAAAACTTTCCATCTATTTAAGATGCTATCTGTGTCAGTGAGAACTATTCCGTCAGTTTTTTAAATATATAAGCACGAGGTTGATAGCCTTTCTTAAATTCGCTGATCCCCTTATACATGTCCCGAATATTTTTATTTTTACTATTATCTTCAAGTTCCTTAATTTTAGCTTTCAAAAAATGCCGTTTCTTTGTTCTAAAAGTTTTGGAAGTTTCCCGCCTGATGACTACGACATTTTGTGCAGTTATTTCATTCGGATTTTGTAGCCAACGTAGTTTTTCCTGTTTTCTCTTCTCCGCTAGTTGAATGCTTTCCTGCTCGAACCATGGTTTGATTCTATGAATTTACACGTGTTCTAATTTTTCTTTTGCTGAACTTTTAATGCTATCTCTAATTTCAATCCAAGTATCTTCAACACTAGTGCACTCCGAATCTTCTAAAACCGAGAATCTATTCGAAACTTCAATTTGGCATTCCTCTTTTACCTGGCTCTCTAATAATTTCTTTAAATTAAGTCTCTCTGTTTTCAAACATTGAATATTTCCTTTATTCAACGATAATCTCTCTTTAATTATCGCTACTACCAGGTAGTGATCAGTATCACAATCAGCCCCTCTAAACGACCGAACTAGATTGTCTTCTTCTGTCTACTAAAAAGTGATCAATTTGATTTTTTTTTTCTGGTGAGGTCCAAGTATATTTATGAACGTCGCGATGTGGGAATTTTGTACTCTTCACGATAAGGTTTTTGGATGTTGCAGAGTTCACGAGTCTAACACCGTTATCATTATTTTCCTTATGCAGACTTCCGTTCCCTATAATCAGTTTGAAAATATCCTCTCGTCCTACCTCCTCATTGAAATCCCCTAATAGAATTTTCATATGGTATCGCGGGAGTAGATCAAATATCCCTTTCATATCTTCGTAAAACCTGTCTTTTATATTGTCATCCTTATCTTCAGTTGGGGCATATACATTTAAAATAATAATATCATACCACCGACCCTTAAGAGTAATAAATGAAAGTTTGTCAGTAACAAATTCAACCCGCATAATTGTTTATATAATTCGTTTATGAACGAAAAACCCTGTACCAAATTGGTGATTGTTATTTCCTTCCCCGCAAAAGAACGTAAAATTTCGGAAATTCACAGTTCTATTTCCTTCCCAACCAACTTTCTGGACTCCTACGAGGTCTATGCTGTATTTCTCTAGCTCATTCGTTACTGATTTCAACGCATCTGCACTAAATTTTAACTCCACGGCCTACCCGGAGTTTCAATGTCGCGCTCACAAAGGCTCTGCATTAACTTCTACCTTCAGCCAACTGGATCCAGTTTCTACTTTGTATTCCAGTTTCTGCAAGATCCATCTTAATATTGTCCTCCCATCTGCGCCTAGGTCTTCCTAACGGTCGTTTTCCGATTTGACTTCCAGTTAAAACTTTAAAAGCGTTCCTATTTTCTTCAATTCGGACTACATGGAATGCCAAAATTAGATTCCTACATTTGATGACCCTAACAATGTTTGGTAAACCGTATAAATTATGTAGTTCCTCATTATGAAGTTTCCGTCATTCCCCATTCCCGTTCCTCTTGGGTCTGAACGTTCGTTTCAGAATCTTGTTCTCGAATAATTTTAGTATACGTTCTTCCCTTAGAGTGAACGCGTCTTGCGCGAGATCACCTTTTGCAGCCATACAGCACAACAGGAATATTTTAAGCTTCAAATGCCTCTAATAGAATTCGCGACAACAAAATATTTTGAACTGAACAATAACACAAATTCCCTGCTTTTACTCGACATTTAACTTTTGGTGTACATAGTTTTGGTCTGTTAATATTGTTCCCAGATAGATGAAAGTAACCGCTTTATCGAAAGTATAAGGTAACCAAGAAAGTTCTGTCGCTTTCTTAAACACCACCTTCGAACATCAATATGTCAACTAAGATGTACCTGGAAGACCAAATAATCCCCATCTGCATCTAAGACCCTCTGTTAACGTTCTGGAGGGCCATGGATTTCATCACAGTAGAACTTGGTGCGCGTGAAGCAAAGAAGGTATCAAGCGCATTTTTACCTCTGCTAGGTTATTTGAACTGGCGTCCTCTAAGGTGATTGTCCAAGGAATGGAACAGGTGATAATCGGACGGTGCAATGTCCGAGGAGTATGGCGGATTCAATAATATTTAACATCCAAGGCGTAGAATGGTGTCCCGGGTCATCCTAGCCACGTGGGGCTTATCGTTGTCCTGTAACAAGAGGACCCCTCTGTGATTCAGAAGTGCTGGCTCCAGAGTTTTAAGTTTTTCTTGAACACGACCCAAGTACTGACAGTACAAGTTGCATTGATGCTCTAACCAGCTGGTAGAAATTCTCGATGCACAATGCCCCGAGCAGCCCACCAAACACACAAGAGGATCTTCTTCGGGTGCAGTGCTGGTTTCTACTGTTTTGGAACCGGATCATGGGATGCTAACCAATGATGACGGCGCCCTGGAGCTTCGTACAGGACCCGCTTCTCGTTACATGTCAACACCCTGTCCAGAAATAGCTCCTTCCTCAGACGAGACAGCAAAGAATCACGGGTGTCTGTTCCTGCTGCCTTCTGACCGGGAGTCAAATGATGTGGGATTCATCGATCCAACTTGTAGTGCTTCCGAAGTTGATGGAGGTGCTGCCGAATGGTTTCTCCATTCATACTAAATTGTACCCCCAGGTCCTTACATACCTGGCCACTGTTCGCCTCGATTTCTGCCTGAAAATCTGCATTTGTATTTATGTATTGGTCTTCAGGCACGTGGTGCTCCTTCTAGTCTTTCGCCACCGTCCTTAAACTTGTTAAACCACCGCTGCACTGCCCGCGTAGTCACGATATCCTCACCAAAGCCTTGGCATACGTCTCACCCGCGGCAACGGCGTTTGACCCCAGTTTGAACTCGTACAGCATACACGCACTTATCTCCCTTAGTGTAGAGGTCCCATGTTCTACGCAAGCTAAGTAAGTTTACAGTGGAACTGAACTCGCACAAGCAGGTATTATGCTGGATTTACCCAAACCAACAACTGGCATTCGCCTTATCTCTATTCTCATTCGACTTACGGTATGAGGGCCAATGGAAGACAGACCTCCACAAAAAGCGACAGAACTTTCTTCGTTACCTTTTTATATATATTACTTCTTAAGGACGACAAATATATTTAAATTCCTCTACATTACTTAAAGGTCGAAACAAACAATAAATTGTCTAAAAGTGAAATTGTTTAAATAATAAAAATTGAAAGAAGAAGTTAGTTTCAAATTTCAGTACTCATCTGACAGTCATTTCAACGTCGGTCCTAGACATTACCTAAATTTTTGAAGTATTATCACAAGCCATCTTTATATTGACGAACAACAACCACTTTATAAGATTTTTAAAACACTTCCCGCTCGAACTAGGAACCGTTATTACTTTCTTACTTAATAATTTTACTGTTGGATATTTAAAGGCCAAGAGAAATCTCATGTTAAAATTCTGGAAATAAAATACAAATGTGTTTAATAAGAAAAGAAACCTTCTTGCTATGCAATACAAATTATCAAAACTAACCCTTCGTAATGAAAAAATTTAGCTGATATGTTCGCATTGGAATATAGGGGTGTTTTTAACCTCTAGAGAATTCTCACGGGAAAACTAATGTGATAGAATTTTAGGTTCGATCGTGTTCCACTCATGTATCAGAAATTAAATCGGGAGAGCGATCTAGGAGAATTTCACCATCAAGCATAATTAAACTCAATTTTATTTATATTTATTGTATCATTAATATTCAAATGTTAATTATTTATTTATGTTTATTTATATCATACTTTATTAATCATTATTAATCATTATTAATCATACTTTATTAATGATATAAATAATGTTTATTTGTACTAGAGCTGATCAATAAAGAATAATTACAAATGAATAAAACATAATTACATGTACTAATCCTCCAAATGTTGATGGTCTTTTTCAAAACAGTCCTCATTACATGCAATGAACTTGTCCCAACGTTTTTGCCAGATATCAAAGACATGCTGGAAGCCATTTTTTGAACAGCTCCCACAAAATCGACTCCGTAGCTTTCAGCACTGCCCCTAAAGAAGGGAAATACCATCCCCAGAGTTGTTTTCTCAAAGTTGAAAAAAGAAATCATAAGGGTGTAAATAAGGTCTATTTGTTGAATGGGTACACAAGGAACGTTGATGTTTGGAAGATAGTCAACAACTACATTGGCAGTATGGGGCCTGGCGTTATCATGGTGTAGCATCCATCCTGTTTCTTTCAAATGTGGTCGTTTCCGATGAATGTGACCTTGCAATGTTTGCAGTACACCCTTATAATACACTCCCGTGACAGTTGTATGTGATGGGACGACAAGTTGGTACACCATGCCTCGAATATCAAAAAATGATATGACCATAACTTTGTCAGCAGAAGCAATCACTCCCGCTTTGTTAGATGTTGGTGACGAAGGAGATTATCACACAGAACTCTGCTGCTTAGATTGAAGCTCATAATGAGGAATCCAATTTTCATCGGCAGTGATGATTTTTGACAGAAACTTGAGATGTTTTTGCAGCTTTGGTTTCCACGCCGAACAACTTCCACATGCACAGTCTTTTGAGCGGTAATGAGCAATCGTGGAAACCACCGCACACACAAACGTGACAATGCAGTTTATCTGTGAGCAACATAAGAGCGGAACCAAATGAAATGTCCATTCTTTGCGCTAGTCCTCTTACCGTGATTCGACGATCTTTTTTCACTATCACAGCAGCGGTGTTGATGTTCACTTCTGGCAGAGCCATTACTGGAAAGCCGGGTCCATCTTCCTTTGAAGCTGATTGTGTTTCATCTTTAAACATTTTGAACCATCTAAGGATAGACTCCCCATGCGCCTCCTCTAACATCCCATATTCTTTAGCTGATGTTTTCTTCAAGCGAAAACGGAATTTTCAATGCACTGTACTGTTTTTCGAGTGTCACTCCCATGTTGCCTTAGGCGAAAATGAAACTACGTATGCTTGAACGGCTTCCAAGGTCTCATTCTTGTCGTCATGGCCTTCAAACTCTCGCACTACACAGAAGTGTTTCATTTTCTGTGTCTTGTTGTTTTATTCACCTCATAAACATTGATGATCAGTCTTTGTTGGTCAACCTACGTATTATTAATATTTTTGACTCGTGTCCATGGCTGTTTTGGGGGTACTCCCATCCCCCTTCCACATTCTCATTCCACCAATTCGTCCATCATGATTCACTTGCCGTGATCATTCGTCTTCCTTAGCCTAAATATCTTAGTCTTGTGACGTAATATTTAAACTGAAATATTTGTGATTTAATCTATGCCATGCTATGTTGTGACTGTTTTATTTTGGAGTCCAACGTCCCACGATTATGCATCGACGCTAAGGGAAAGCGTGATGATGAAATGGGTGATGATACTGGAATGAAGAAAATCGGAAAACTCCAAGAAAAGCCACGCACACGGTATTTGTTCACCGTAAAGAAACTTAGCTGTATCTAGAAGTACAAGTTACTGTAGTAATACAAGGCAGTTTCGAATACAGTATTAACAGAAAGAAAGAGATTACTATATCAAAAAGAACATTCAACTTACCTATTACAATATCCAAAGTACAAATCTGCACATCAATAGGATACAAGTGAAAATCGAAATCACATTTCACGATCAGGATTCCTCTAAAATAGAATCTTCGCAATTAGAACGTGGATAAAATTTTAGTTTCACAGCTATTATAAATATATTTTTTCATGTATATGTTTTCGATAAATGCAACATTATGATTATCACACAAACAAGGATACGAGAGACATTATTGAATTGATAATTAGCAATTTAATTTTAGTTTACATGTTATAATAACAATTGCATACTTACTATAACTCAAATATATATATATATATATATATATATATATATATATATATATATATATATATATATATAGTATGAGTGGTTGGGCGAACATAGTGGTAAGCTCCAATTGCGGAAACTTGAATTATTAGGTGAAGTAGGTTTGATCAAACCATAGAAGTATATATTGGGTAAGTGTAAAAGTTCTGCTCATGTTTGATGTGCAAATGAAAGTACAAACAACACAAAATGTAACTCACTTTGACTGTCTAACATGATCAATGGATTGTTAGCAAAGCTTCGGGAATTTGGAGTTAAAGAACTCACATAAGGCATTACACAGCCAACATATCAACCAAAGTCTTTCCAGTGAAGGAGGGGCGCAAATCTCGAAACGGAGGAAGTATAATGGGGCGAAGTGAGTGAAGTAGGCGTGTGAGATAAACCCTCCTAACCAAACTCCGATAATTTTTCACGTGTCATCGCAGCGGTATGTGGCTTTGCGTTATCATGTTGCATAATCCCTTGATGGGTGAAAAAAAGAACGAAGATGATACATTATCTTGTGTAGTTGTAGAGAATATAGTTTTCAGTAGATGACATTTGTTATGGTTATATATTCGTAACACTTGCTGTGTAATGAGTGCTATAGTCTCAAAAAAATGTAGTTTCAGAGAACAAGTCAAAGTTATGATGTCTACACACGGTGCAACATGCCCATAAGTTGTCTATTAAACGCCACACAAATATCTTACTTAGCCCAGGACAGCCCGATTCGGAGTAAAAACTTTGAGAACAATTAAGATACCTAGCGAATTTTCTCTGGTTTTCAATGAGATTTACCAGTTACGGTACAATATTTGAACGTCCAAAGACCAACATGTAATTACTGCTCAAGAAAAAGCCACAAATATCATATAGGAAGTCCCATTTCCGGGACGTAAGAGAATACTTGGATTTTTATAAGATATTCATTGAACACCCACTGGTGAAAATGGGCCGTCCAGTAGACACCCTAATATGCTGCAACGAACATCCAAGAGACATTTCTGTGCTATGTAGGCTGAGAGAAAAATAATAATAATAATTAGAATTTTTTAAAAAAATTTAGAAGATGAATGTCTTCAGTACTTCTTCCAAATTTGCCGTGGTATCATTAGCCTCTTTATACTGCATATACAAGGTGTATCACAATGGACTTTAGAGCTTTAAAAACTCATATTTATTTATTTATTTAGCTTACAAAAATGGTTTTGGTATCATTTTGTAGCAAAATATATCAAGCTTCTTACCTTATACCTAAAGATGTTCAATGTGGTTTCCATTGGTGATGCGGGATACATCACATGTGAAATCGATTTCTTCACATTCCTTACGAGTATACAAATTCCTTACCAGCAATTCTATCAGTGTCTTTTAATCCTTGCACCATTTGTAATTTGTATAGTTTGGGATGCAACCCGTTTTCTCAACACACACCAAACTGTCATGTGTGGGACGCCCAGCTGTCGAGGAGGAAGCCGGGTCCATTTTGTGGGACTGTTCATAAGGCTTTGTCTCACTTGCTCTACAACGTCTTCAGGCGTACGGAGACGACTTGAAGATTTGTTGTCTCTTACCGAACATCCAGTTTCAATAAAACACTTATGCCTCTGATGAATAGTAGGCCTACTGGAGGATCTTTACCACACTTGATACGAAAGTTATGCTGCACAGTTGTTGCAGACTCTTCAAACCAAAACACACAGTTAGCACGCATACTCAGGACCACAAAATGCAACCATCTTTACTCCAACTGCTACTGCGCTTTCGGTGGCGTGTTTCTGAACTAGTGTACTACGTGAGTCAAAGCTAGATGCATTTTGCTACAAAATGACACCAAAACCATGTCTGTAGGATAAATGAGTAAATCCATGTGAGTTTCGAGTTGTAGTCTTTTTTCGATAAATTATGTTTATTTTCTCCGTTATTACTTTTAGAATACACCTGATAAATGGGTCTCTGTTGAAGATTTAGCAATGCTATTTATTATTTGACCTAGTTGTTGACTCCAAGCCTTCGGCCTGCCCTACACTATAGGTTACAATCGTGTTTAATTTAGAGCTCTTTGTCTTTATCGTCTTTTCTTAGTTTGTCCAGCAATCAACTTTCGGTTGTACAAATATTAACACTCAAATCGAAATATGGTGTAGCAGCTAATGTCCTATTCCGAAATTACTAACTAACTAACTCTATGGCCTATAGAACCTGTAAGTTCAACCCTGTATTTACAAAAGCTCTTAAATGACTTCTGTCCTTAGCCAACTGAATCAAATTTCTACTTAGTAGCCCTATTCCTATTTCTGCGAGATTTTGAAATAATATTGCAAATACGAATTCTGTCCAAAAAGTACCAGACGTTTTGGCCTATCATTGTAGTGAGCGGGGCTAGAGTCGCCATCTTGGTGTTCGCATGCAGCTGTTGTAGCTTGAGGATTATGACGCTCTTACTGTGCTTTATATAACGTGTTACATGGTGCGCTACAATTGAAAATTCCGGTATTTTGAAACACTGAGAAGTAAAGACGTGCGATTCAAAACAAGCACCAGGGAAAACTTAGCCCGAAGGTGTTGTTTCTCACGACAACGCACGTATACACGCGGCCAACAGTACCTGAGAGCTCTCAGATGCTGTTCGATCACCCCCCATACAGCCCGGATTCGGCGCCGAGCGACTATTACCTCTTCCCAGGCTTCGCTACACAACGCTTTGATACTGATGCCGAACTGCATGCCGCTGTGAGCCAGTGGTTGAAATCGTAGGCGGTAGATTTCTCCCGCGACGGTATAGGAAAACTTGTGCCATGGTATGATAGGTGCTTTAATTCGCACAGCAATTGTCTGAAAAAATAGCTTAAGAGTGTGCCTTTCAAATCATATAATACAATTTGGTTTGATCATTCTGTTACCTTTTTAAATTTCAAAACGTCTGTTGGTTTCTAGATAGCCCTCGCATTAGATTGCAATTGAAGCATCTCAATAGTTTTAAATATGCAAATCCCCTGCACGATATCGCCATCTATTGGGATCGGCAATGCAGACAGCCTGCGACACAAATTAGTGTTTCAGTTTAGTATTAGGAATGAGGGTTACGTACTGATATGTTTGTCTTTTTTTTTTTTTTTTTTTTTTTTTTTAATAAGATGAACTGTAATTATCTTATTTTGTGTTATGTCCAGTCCCGTTATCCAGGGGGTCTAGGGGTGCCGCCCCAGAAACGTAGCCAAGCGGGCGATCCGGATCACCCCCCTTCAAGACCAGAAATGAAAAATTAAGGAAGGAATGAGAAACAAAATGAAATGAGAGAAAGAAGGATCAGCGTTAAAAATAAAAAAAAAACTACAGGAAGCTTTTAGTTACTCTTTCTTACGAGGAGATTTGTATTACTTGCAATACAAGGTTGCAAGGTGAGCGAGATATCCTGGAAGAGTCTGGAAATTTGAAATTTCTAGAAAAGATACTGAATTCTCAGAATTTCTCCTGCTAGCCAGGGAGATTTCAAGCTTCCGAAAGCATAGTACCGTTGAGTAACAGTGTGGACATTTTTTAACATAATTTTTCGTCATCGCATCCTTGCAGAATCAAACATGTTATTTCAAAAAACAATTTTCTTCTGCTCCTTTAACCTGTCATTTGGAACCGACAGTAGTTGACGGAATAATAAAAGCAAAAAATTATATGGAACAGAAGTTCTATTAGCATTTGATGCGACACAAAAAGGAACGCAGATATTGTAAAATATTTTACAAGACGTTATTGAGAATGTACTTTTTATAATAGTGAATATGAGGTGCATGAACTTGGCCCCCCACTTGACGCGCTAACGATAAAATTAGTGTCAATCGTTAGTGCATCGTTAGTGCTTCTTAATGCACCAACCCCTAACGATAGTGCTTCATTAGTGTAGGAGCTACAAGTAAAAAACCTTTGAGGGGCCAAGTTCAAGCTGTCCCCCACTTCAAGCACTAACAAAATAACTAGTGTCATTCGTTAGTGCATCGTTAGTGCTTCTTAGTGCACCAACACCTGACGTTAGTGCTTCATTACTGTAGGCTCTAAAGCCAAAACAATGGTACACGCTGCCCCCCACTTCAAGCAATATGGAAAGAAATAGTGCAGTTCGTAAGTGTATCGTTAGTGCTTCTAGAAAATACTAAATGTTTCGTTAGTACTTCACTATTAGTGTAGATATAGCCAATTATAAGTCACGAAACTCCCATAAGAAATGCATGGGGAATTTTTCATTGCGTCAGATTATCGCGAAATGCAAAAGCACTATTGACCTCTTCTAGTGCAATCGTTAGTGCGTCGCTAGTGCTTCTTACTGCACCAACCACTAACGTTAGTGTAGGTGCTATAAGTAAAAAACTTGGGGGCCAAGTTCACGTTGCCATCCTCACTTCAAGCACTAACGATAAAATTAGTACCATTCGTTAGTGCAGCGTTAGTGCTTCTAGAAAATACTTATAGTTTTGTTAGTGCTTTAATATTAGTGTAGTTATGGTTAATTACATGTCACGAAACTCCCATAAGAATGCATGGGGAATTTTTCATTGCGTCGAATTACCGCCAAATTCAAAAGCACTAATGATATCTTTCAATGCAATCGTTAGTGCATCATAGGCCCAGCGTGAACTTGGCTACCCCACTTCAAGCAATAAGGAAAGAAATAGTGCCTTTCGTTGGTGCATCGTTAGTGCTTCTAGGAAATACTAGTAGTTTCGTTAGTGCTTCACTAGTACTGTAGTTATAGCCAATTATAACTCACGAAACACCCATAAGAAATGCATGGGGAATTTTTCATTGCGTTAAATTACCGCCAAATTCGAAAGCACTAATGATCGCTTTCAGTGCAATCATTAGTGCATCATTAGTGCTTAGTACCAACCCTAACGTAAGTGCCTTATTAGTGTAGGAACTACAAGTAAAAAACCCTTTGGGCCCAGCGTGAACTTGGCCCTCCACTTTGAGCAGTAACGAAAACATTAGTGCCATTTGATAGTGTATCGTTAATGCTTCTATAAAATACTAATAGTTTCGTTAGTGCTTCACTATTAGTGTAGATATAACCAATTGTAAGTCACAAAATTCCCATAAGAAATGCATGGGAAATTTCTCATTGCGTCAAATTACTACCAAATTCAAAAGCACTACTGACCTCTTCTAGTGCAATCGTTAGTGCTTCTTACTGCAACAACCGCTAACTTTAGTGGTTCATTAGTGTAGGTGCTATAAGAGAAAAAGCTTTTGGGGGCCAAGTTCACGCTGCCCCTCACTTCAAGCACTAACGGTAAAATTAAGACCATTCGTTCGTGCATCGTTAGTACTTCTAAAAACACTTATAGTTTTGTTAGTGCTTTAATATTAGTGTGGTTGTGGCTAATTACATGTCACGAAACTCTCATATGAAATGCATGGGGAAATTTTCATTGCGTCGAATTACCGCCGAATTCAAAAGCACTAATGATATCTTTTAGTGCAATTATTAATACATCGTTGGTGCTTGTTATTGCGTCAACCGTAACGTTGGTACTTTATTAGTATAGGAACTACAAGTAAAAACCCCTTTCGGTCTAGCGTGAACTTGCCCCCTCCGCACACTTTGAGTACTAACGAAAAGATTAGTGCTATTCGTTAGTATATCGTTAGTGCTTCTTGAAAATACTAATAGTTTCGTTAGTGCCCACTATGAGTGTAGATATAGCCAATTGTAAGTCACGAAATTCCGATAAGAAATGCATGGTTATTTTTCATTGCGTTAAATTCCCGTACGTAATAATAACCATTACACTAATATATGATTATTAGTGTTTTTAAATTTGGGGGAAATGTTTTAGAAAATGAAAAATGCTACGTATCTAAATTTAGCCCCGCACGCATCTGAAATACTAAAAAAAAAACTTTCACATGGTTAGTGCTTCGTTAGTGCCCATTAGTGAATATTATTTGCGAGACTAAATTGAAACTTTTCTAATTCTACAATTATTTTCCTACAAAGGGAGATAGACGTCAAAAGTTAGTGCATCGTTATTGCTTCCCGAAGAATGAAGCATTAGTGTTAGTGCTATTATAGTTTAAGAGTTATAAGTAAATAACTCACTCTGAGCTAAATTTAATTTTAGAGAATTTTACAATAATTCTCCCACAAAGGTGGAATAAACGTCAAAGATTAGTGCATCGTTAGTGCTCCTAAAGACACTAAGCATTAACGTTACTGCTAGCGTAGTTTAGGAGTTAAAAGTGAATAACTCGGGGGGGGGGGCTACTTTAGATCTTTAAATTTTATACAATTTTAAGCTAATTGTCTGACGGAAATTAGACAAAACCAGCGTTTAGTTCTCCGCTGACTAAGCACTAATGTTAGTGTTAATTAAGTCTTATTAACGAATAACAAGCACGAGGCTAAATTTAAATTTATCGAATTTTACAATAATTGTCCATCAGAAGGTAGGTAGGTAGGAAACGTTCGTGCGTTTTTAGTGCTTCAAAAAATACTAAGCACTGGCGATAGTGCTATCATAGTTTAGGAGTTATCAGTGAATAACTCGGGCGGAACTCAATTAAAATTTATCGAATTTTACACTAATTGTGTAAAAATTGAAAAACTTGAAGTTAGCCCCGCTCGAGTTATTTGTTAAGACTCCTAAACTGTGACGGAACTGAAGTTAAGAGATTAGTGTTTCATGGAGCACTAACAGTGCACTAATCTTCGGTGGTTATCTTACCTTTGTGGGACTATTAGTGTGAAGTTCGATAAATTTAAATTCAATCCTATCCGGATTATTCATGAAAGCACTAAGGACAATGCTTAGTGTTTTATAGAGCTCCAGCAATGCAGTAAACGCTTGTGTTTGTCCCATTGTTGTGGGACTATTAGCATAAAATTGTTCAGGTTGAAAAATCTAAAGTTACACAGGGTTTAGTTATTCATTAATATGTCCTAAAATATGATAGCACTAACGTTAGTACTTCTTATTTCTTGAAGATTTAAAGATGCACTAACCTTTAGCGTTTGTCCTAGCTTTGTGAGAAAATTAGTGTTAATTCGATAATTTTAAATTCAGTCTCGTTTAGTGTTGTAAATAGAAAAAAAAACCGTTCGTTTTTTTCAGAAATGTACGTTTTTTTTAGAAAAAAACATTGCCTCTCGTTTTTTTCTAAATTTCGTTTTTTTTCAAATAGTCATTTGTAATGTATCTTACGTCATTTAAGTCTGAAGTATTTTTATGTAGGTGTAATTACCATAAAATGCAACATAAATTAAGCACTAGAAACTGATACAGTACAAATATTTTACAATTTATATGAGTAGTGTACCTACTAAGAATCCGGGTTTCTGTACTGTTTCACCAATATCAACGAAGAAATAAAAGTAGAAATGAACATTTTTTTTTTTTTCCGTGAAAGTAGGCCTTTAATAAGTACGAAAATAATATAACGAACAGTATAAAACGCAAATAACTTGTCTAAAGGTAAAAACTAAAACTAATTTGCCTACTAATATTTTTCTGAATATCATATATAAATAATTTGTCGACTTGATATATGATATGCATTGCTGGCTCTATCATATGTGCAACACGTGCATTTCCACGGGGCTGCAATATCTGTCATAAGTATTTTATTTAAAATAAATACTTCTTGTTGGAGACAGACTTCATGATCATGGTAGCTAAATTTACTAAGCTGACCTTCTATTTGAATACTACATTCATAAATTATGGTTAGGTCTCATTAGTTTAAGTCTCATGATCAGTGCTAAAGCAAATGGTAAAATAAATCCCAGAATAAACTGCTTGATTGTTGTCAAATACAGGAACTCAATTCTCGAATGCCTGCCCCCTTTGGTTAGTTAGCAGAGCTTCTCTTGTCTTTGTCGCAAATAGGATCGTTATCATTGAAGGTGGAAACACTTTTTTTTAAAAAAAAAAAAAATAACAGATGTAGAAAAAAATCAAGAAATAAAGGTAAAAGATCTAGTTGCACTATATTGCAAACTGATATGTTGAGATTGAAACTCGATATTGAATTCTATAAAATGGATTACCATCTTTCAGATGTATTTGCTTTATCTTTCACTAACACAATAGATTAATATTAAAAAAAAAAAAAAAAAAAAACAGACACAACAATATTGTATTTGTAGTAAGTATATAAGCCTTTCTCAGTGCCGGTGTAGTTTCCCTCCCTTTCGTTGTTCATGCTGGAGTAGCATACTTAAAATCGTGACTTTTAAGATTTGTTCTTTCTGGAGAAAGAGGGAGACGGCAAATTACATCATTGTGCGGGCGACAAATTGCCTAGGGCAGGCCCGATGATATGTACACTCATGTCCAAAATGATTGTCGCATATCTATAACTGTCTTCTTGTAAGAATATAATTTGATAATGATTTTGCAGGGTACTTTTAATACTGATGCTGTGTGTATAATCTGAAAATGTATATTTATGATAAATTTCAAAGGAAAAGAATTATAAATACGAAAATGAGAAAGAGTAAAAGAAAATGTTGCTAAATGGACAAGAAAGTTTCATTTTCGTTTTATTGTTCTTATTTACTAATGTTTTGACATGAAATTTTCCACATACATGTCTTTGCCGATTATACAAAAACTAACATTATAAGAAATACCAGGCGGATTCGTTATCAAATTATATTTCTAGAACAACATATTTATAGACATGGAACAATAATTTTGGACATGAGTGTACGTACAAGACATGAATATAGGATGCCATAATTTGAAGTAATGCAGGGTGTTTCAAAATGAATATTACGGTTTTGAAACTTTGTAGTATCTATTACAATTAACTTACAATAATAAGTATTATCAAATGAAAGAGCAACTCAAACAGTTTTGTACACACGCATGCCATGCATTGTTTCCTCTGTCTGCCGTTAGAAAGAGCAAGTAGCAAAGATGGAGACTAGAGACCAGAAAGCTTTGTGTGTTTTAATTTTGCAAAGACTGAATCTGTAGTTACAGTGCAACCGTCTGTATGAATTGAATGTTTTGTGCCATATGGCGGAAAGTTTATGGGCCTTTCTCACCTATTGACTCAATGTGTGCCATGTGACGAATGAAGCTCATATCGAACACTTGAAGCAAAAACTGTTTGAGGTGTTCTTTTATTTGATGTATTGTTTATAATTGTGCGTAAAATGTAATAAGTACTACGAAGACTTAATTCCCCGATATTCATTTTGAAACACCCTGCATTTCTCAGTATCAGTATTGGAACTAAGATGTAAAAAGGAGAGATTATGATTGTTTACAACAACGATATTATTATTAGTCAAGAATATAATTACTACAACAACACAAGTTAGTAGTCAAAAAAAAAAAAATTGTAATTAAATGTACACTCGTAACCCTTTCGGACCCACATGGCCAAAGTGGCACATACGCGTGTGTCACTTTTTTAATCCGCTCCTGTATGGTCACTAATTAAGATATCGGTATATATTTTTTGACAAATATGGTTGGTCCATAGTTTATCATTTTAGTTTCTTCTTCTTCTGTGTGTTGAATTTCCTTCTCAAATTTCAAGAATTTTCGAATTTTCTTTATTACTTTTCCCCTGTAGCTTCATTCGTTGTAGAGAGACCTCCTTAAGACTTGTCAGGTAGATACGTCGGATGGATACCTAATTGTTGACATCAATTGGATGGGCTTGCGCGCAGTGTTGCCAACTACGGAAATTAAAATCTTAAATTTGGGCAAAAAATTCGAAATTTTTGTTATAAACCTACCTATACGTCCCAATGCAAGTCAACTTACCAGTCGAACATTTGTTCTTACTGAACAAACTCGGGTACATATCGTTACAGTGGAGTAATTAGGGGACGCACGAAAAATTCGGATTTAGGTTCTAACTCTTGATTTTCCCTACTTTTCTGTTTATCGAAATATATTTTTGGTAATTAAAAGCATTGTTTCTTAAATATCGCCATGATACTTGTAGGATATATTAGTAATGTACCAGTGATTATTTTAAGATAGTTTTCGTCTGTATGGTAGCAGTGTTGCCAGCTACGGAAAATTTTAATTCAAGATGTTAGGGGAAAATTACGTGTTTTGTCTATTATATCCCTCTTGTTGACTACATAGGAACAAAAGTACCAGTATCTGAAAGTCTTGTCTTTGCCCTTCACAACGCACTATAGAAAGTTTCAATACGATAGTTAGGGGAAGTACAGTTGAGGTTTACAATAGACCTTGTTCTCTAAGTGGAAAGCTTTGGCGTGGGAGACCCGGGTTCAATTCCCGGCGGGAGCTCATGTGGTTCGGATTCCACGTTAATCAGTAGGTCCACGTCTCATATAGCCTCGCTGCTGAACGGGACGCTAAAATAAAATCAACTCAACTCTAAGTGGAAAGATAATTGATTTTTTTACGTAGACTGAAATATTTTTTAATGATCTGCTTACTTTATTGGATATCGTCACAATACTTGTAAGGTATATAATAGGAATACCAAAGCTTCTTTTAAGATAGTTTGTGTGTGTGTGCTAGCACTGTTGTCAGCTACAGAAAATTTTAATTTCCGATTTTAGGAGGAAATTTTGGAAAAATTCCCTTTTTGTCTCTATTATTTCCCTCTTGTTGGCTACATTCGAACAAACGTACCACTGTCTGAAAGCCTCGTCCTTAGCCGACACAGCGCACCATAAAAAGTTTCGGTAGAATAATTAGGGGAAGTACAGTTGTGGCTTATAATAAACCATTTTCTGTAAATGGTAAGAAAATTGTGCATTTCTGAGTTAGAATGAGATTTTTTTTTTTTAATTTCATGTTTACTTTGTTAGATATCGCAATGATACTTGTAGGATACATTCTTAGGGTACCAAGATTTACTTTCAGATAGATTACGTATGTTTTATGGCAATGTTTCCAGCCAAAACAATTAATTCCCGATTTTAAGTGAAAAATTCGGCAAATTTCCCTTTCCCCTCTATTATTTACCTCTTGCTCGCTACGTTGGAACAAATGTACCACTACCTGAAAGCCTTCTCTTTAGCCTACAGAACACACCATAAAAAGTTTCAAATAGGATAATTAGAGAAGCTGTAGCGTCGGCCTATCTGTTGATTTTTGCTTTTGAGGCGTAGAAAGTGTCAATATTTCATGTGTATGGAAACAATTTATTTCTTTCTCTCTTTGAATGGAAGCCAGCGACTTCAGGTTTTCACTGTATCTTGTCAACGCACCAAAGAATCTTTTTAGGTGACTTAGACCCATATGGCAACAGTGGTGCTAGATACAAAAAATCTTGAATTTCGGTTAGGGATTTTTTGTAAATTTTCACCCCTACATTTCCCTCAGTAATTTCCCACCCGCTCGCAACACTGCAATGTAACGTACACCAAAAAATAGCCACATTCCTTTTCTAAAAAACAAGGTCTTAACCATATCAATAGGGTAAATGGTTTTTGAGGAATACGTCACCAACTGACAAAGTAGGAAAACGCCAAAAATGATCTGGGTCCGAAAGGAATAATCACACGATTTTGCTCGTATATGTACAAGGAAACAAACGATTTGTAAGTTACGAGGGCTTCGCCTCAAGTTCTATTGATTATTTCAATAATCTTCAACATACATCAATAAATAATAGCTGCCAGAAAAAAAACAGACATTTGAAAAAAAACATGAAAAAGAACGTTGTTTTTTATTGAAAAAACTTCACAGAAAAAAAAACCGTTTTTTTACAACACTAGCTCGTTCGAGTTATTCATTAATAATTCCCAAAATACGATTTCACTAACGTTAGAGCTAAGGTAGCATTAACGATAGAGCTAAGATAGCATTAACGTTAGAGCTTTTTGGAGTACTAACGCTGTACTAACCTTTAACGTTTATTAAACCTTTCTGAGACAATTATTTTAAACATCGATAAATTTAAATTTAGCATCGAGTGTGTTATTCACTCGATGCTAAATTTATCGAACTTCACACTAATAGTTCCACAAAGGTAAGATAACCACCGAAGATTAGTGCACTGTTAGTGCTCCATGAAACACTAATCACTTAACTTCAGTTCCGTCACAGTTATAAATCCTAAACTATGACAGCACTCAGTGTTTTATAGAGTTCTATTAATGCACTAACCACTGGTGTTAGTCCCACTTTTGTGGCACAATCACTAAAAAGTTGTGTAAAAGTTGAAAAATCTAAAGTTAGCCCCGCCCGAGTGATTCATTCATAACTTCTAAAGTATGATAGTACTAACGTTAATGTTTAGTGCACTAATGTGCAATTACGAAGCACTAAATATGTAAATAGGGGCCGCGGTGGCTCAGTGGTAGAGCGTTCACCTCTGGTGCTTGGGGTCCCGGGTTCCATCCCAGCCCCCCGCCAAATGAACTTTGAGGTGGACAAACACCGTGTGCGTGGGTTTTCTCGGGGTTCTTCCATTTAATCCCACTTTCTTCATTCCACCATTTCATTCATTACTCATCTTCACCGTCTCCTTTAGCCTAACCGGCATAACCGTGGGACGTAAAACTCAAAGATTTCATTTTTTTATTTTTTAAATATGTAAATAGTTTTAGTAGGGCTTGAGAAGCATGCGGGGCTAAATTTAGACACATAGCATTTTTTATTTTGTAAAATTCCCCCATATATAAAAGCACTAATAACAACATATAGTGTAATAGTTAGAGTATAGTGTAGTGTTAGTAGCTCTTATTGCAGAACTCCTAACATAAGTGCTTCAACAGTACGGACGATAGAAAATAAAACTTAGGGGAAGCTAACTATACGCTAGCCCATAAAAGCATTCACGATGAGAAGCATTAATGTTCGGTCTTGGTGCACTATCAAGCAATAGCGAAACATGAACGATGCCACTAGAAGAGACCACTACTACTTTTGAATTTCGTGAGAATTTGACCTAATGAAAAATACCCCATCTTTTTCTTATGGGAGATTCGTGAATTATGACTGGCTATATCAACACTAATAGTAAAGCACTAACGAAACTATTAGTATTTTCTAGGAGCACTAACGCTACAGTAACGAATGGCACTAATCTTTTCGTTAGTGCTCAAAGTGGGGGGCAAGTTCACGCTAGGACAAAATGTTTTTTTAATTCTAGTTACTACACTAACGAAGCACTAACGTTAGGGTTGCTGCACTAAGAACACCGATGCACTAACGATTGCACTAAAAGATATTATTAGTGCTTTTGAATTCGGCGGTAATTCGACGCAATGAAAAATTCCCCATGTATTTATTGAGTTTCGTGACATGTAATTAGCCATAACCTCACTAATATTAAAGCACTAACGAAACTATAAGTGTTTTCTAGAAGCACTAACGATGCACTAAAAAATGGTACTAATTTTATCGTTAGTGCTTGAAGTGCGGGCCAGCGTGAACTTGCCCCCCCCCCCAAAAGTATTTATTTATAACACCTACACTAATGAAGCATTAATGTTAGCGGTTGGTGCAGTAAGAAGCACTAACGACGCACTAACGATTGCACCAGAAGAGGTCAATTGGTTTGGAATTTGGCAGTAATTTAACGCAATGAAAAATTCCAATGCATTTCTTATGGGAGTTTCGTGACTTTATAGTTGGCTATATCTATTCTAATAGTGAAGCACTAACGAAGCTATTAGTATTTCCTAGAAGCACAAACGATAAACTAACGAATTGCACTAATCTTGACGTTAGTGCTCAAAGTGGGGGGGGGGACAAGTTCACGCTAGGCCTAAATGGCGTTTTACTTGTAGTTCCTACACTAATAAAACACTAACGTTAGGGTTGGTGCACTACGAAGCACTAAGGATGCACTAAAGATTGCAATAAAAATATCATTAGTGCTTTTGAATTCGGCGGTAATTTGACGCAATGAAAAATTCCCCATGCATTTCTTGTGCGAATTTCGTTACATGTAATTAGCCATAACAACACTAATATTCAAGCACTAAGGAAACTGTAAGTGTTTTCTAGAAGCACTAACGAATGGCACTAATTTTATCGTTAGTGCTTGAAGTGGGGGGAAGCGTGAACTTTCCCCCCAAATGTTTTTTACTTATAGCACCTACACTAATGAAGCACTAATGTTAGCGGTTGGTGCAGTAAGAAGAACAAACGACGCACTAACGATTGCACTAGAAGAGGTCAATGGTTCTTTTGAATTTGGCGGTAATTTGACGCAATGAAAAATTTCCCATGCATTTCTTATGGGAGTTTCGTGGCTTAGAATTCGCTGTATCTACGGTAATAGTGAAGTACTAACGAAACATTTAGTATTTTATAGAAGCACTAACGATGCACTAACGAACGGCACTATTTCTTTCCCTATTGATTGAAGTGGGGGAGCAGTGTGTAACATTATTTTGGCTCTAGAGCCTACAGTAATGAAGCACTAACGTCAGGTGTTGGTGCACTAGAAAGCACTAACAATGCACTAACGAATGGCACTAGTTATTTCATTACTGCTTGAAGTAGGGGCAGCGTGAACTTGGGCCCCCAAAGGTTTTTTACTTGTAGCTTCTACACTAATGAAGCACTAACGTTAGGGGTTGGTGCACTAAGAAGCACTAACGATGCACTAACGATTGACACTAATTTCATCGTTAGTGCGTCAAGTGGGGCCAAGTTCACGCACCTGTGAATATGTACTTTTCATAATAGTTCAGATCATAATGAAAGGAAAATTGTTATATTTGAATGAACAAAGAAAGGAACGTAAATATTGTAAAATCTTTTTCAATACTTTTATTACTCGAGATTTCTTCATAGTTTGTTATTAAAATACTAACCAACATATCCTCATTTTATTGTCCTAACAAACCTATATATGTTGATAGTAAAGTAGTTTACATTGATCAAGCTCCTGAGCCTTCAGAATTTCATATCACGCCCCCTCCCCCCTCCCGTTTCGCAATCCTGGCTAAACGAACCAATATATGTTCCAGTAAAATAGTTTAGAATTATCGAGACCCTGGTGTGATGATAATAGTATTTCATGTCATGGTTCCCCCTTCACGAAATCCTGGCTACATGCCTGCCTCCTCCCTAAAATTTTCACGGTAGGCTTTCAAATGAACTATAATATGGTAATGAACTATAATATTTTTGGATCGGACACCCCCTAACTTCTACCGAGCACCCGCTACAATTTTGGGCTGGCTACCGGACTGGTTATGTGATAACAAATCTAATCACTTATGCTTATATAAAGTATGTAAAACATAATAGGGGAAAACGGGGTAATGGCACGCTGTGTATAATTGTACGCACCCCTGTTTACAAAGAATCAGAAGAAGAAGAAGGCCTGCATGGTGCTCAACCCTACCAACAACGTCCCTAACGAACCTCACTTCAGTGGGAGAGCGCTGCAGAGAACGTACTGCGGAGTGTGACCATATATTGAAAATTTTTGTTTTTCTTTAGTGGTTAAGTTCAAACTTACTTCTGGAGTACGGTTTTTTGGTAGTCAATATGTATGAATAATCAATTTAGAATAAATATGGGATCAGAATTTTGATATAATATTTACTCATGCCAGTCAAGAACAAAAAAAATCAAGATGGCCTGATTTGGGGTAATACCACTCGTGAACCCAAGAGTGCGTGTGATTAAAAATGCTTCATCAGGCTTTGTAAAGTGTGATACGTTCCCTATGAATCCAGAAGATTTATAGATCCTGAATTTGCTGCAAGTGATCAGTGCTGTAGTCAGACTGAGGAGCATATGGAAGCAGACCTTTTTTCATGATGCAATGGACTCGACGAAACAAAACTTTAGTGACGTTTCTGAACTGTCAGTCGCTGGACCATGAAGGGAAGTCAACAATTCCGAAAAATTCTCCGTAATAGTCCCATTAACAGCAATTTCTCCAATTCCCTAGTCAAAAACTATCGTCAGTGAAGCAGAAGGAAAAGCACCAAAGCTCAGAAATTTTAACAGCAATGCGTCGTAAAGCTCTTCTGGAATAAAAAGAGCGAAGAAACCAAATACTTTTAGATAGTATCATCATATGGAAGTTTAAAAAAGAATTTAACTAAGAACTCAACTCTTGCGTGTTATTACCCTAAAATGCAGGGTAAATGCACGCAGTGTAAGGTTTCAAATTTCCGTCTGCTATCTTATAACGGAGAGTAATTACGCAATAGTTCCGTGTTATTTCATAGTAAACATATTTAGGTATCTACAGCACTATTCATTAGATTCCATGACGCTCTCTCACTTGCTGTTCTCAGTAATTTAATTTAAAAAAAAAAAAACTCGTGTCATTACCCCCTTTGCTCCTATATGTAGACTTCACGTAATAAACCAGCAATTTTAGTATTGGTCTGTAAGTTTTACCTTATAATGTACGATATTTTCTGTCCATGAACGGTTACAAATCGAGAATTGATAATTCCTCGGTCAGTTTTAAGTTCTTTCATTTTCCACACTGCTATTTCAGGCAGCCATAGAATCTCCCGTTCCTGTGGACTCAGAACATATACAAATTTTGGATCTGTAATACCAGACAAGTTGATACGTGGTTCTATCCATCGTACTTCGATATCCATATCTGATTTAAGAGTCTGTAAGGAAGAAACAAATAGTATTATATTAACACGGTGTATCTGCAATGGTCCAAACTTCAGTCACCTGACTAACCAAAAATCCATATTAACATCACAAGTAAAAAAGTTACATTTAAACAAAATCTTGGATACTGTGTATATCTATTGGTAAAAGAAATATGAGTTGAAGATATCGAGTTCGCCATTGTGAAAATGCGTGGCTATTTCTAATGTCAGAGTATGACAGAGTCTTGGAGTTTGATTACCACGTGTCCCTATTTGGGACAAGCCATTCTATAACTGTGTGTGGTTCATGTTCCTCTGAGGAAACAACACTCTATCACGGTCTCTAGGTTCGGGTGCTATCGGATTAATAAAACGATGCTTGGTCGTATACCCACCGTCGCTGACGAGTCAATCGTACCCCAAAAGTAGGGTTAGAATTTTTCTCGTCTACAGTCTCATATAAATTATATTTATATTTCTGAATGTCTCTTATAGCTTCAGGAAAGAAATTCATGAGGAGCACAAGAGGTAAAATGAACACCAGATGGTTTCAGAGAGGAACTAATGTACCCTTGCACTGCGCTACGTTAAATACATTATCACTATGGCAAAATGAAAATATCAAAATATGCATGCAATATACGACAATACTTATCCTGTTAAAAAAATATATGACTATGACATACGCACAATTACACTATTAGCCTGTTATCACTTGACATAGAGATTAACACTCACAATAGATATTTTGAATGCATATATTTTAACCTTTAGGAAATCACAAGCACATTCGTTTAACACAATAATAATATATTATTGTAAAGGAAATAGTGGCCGAAGACTGCGGTTTAAAGGAGAACGAAAACGATACCGGTAAAAACGCACGAATATCATGATTTCAATAATTCATAGAAACACGCAATAATTCTTGAAGACAAGACACCTACTCTATTTCCACAACCACTTGGGGAATTAATTCCTTCAGGAGGGTCCTTGGATGCTCTTTCATTGTTCCATAACTTTTGACGTCCCTGAGAGAAGAATTTATCCACTATACCTTTTACTGGCTGATAATTCCGCAATCACATTTTAAATATTCATTTGATGAGATATTTGGATTTTGATTTTGAACATATTTCTATACTTTACAAATATATTTTGTAAGTTCTGAAAATCTTACTAATTTATATATTACTTCATAAAATACTAAAAATTCGGTGAGACAGTCAAAAAATCACATGTTGTATCGTCTCTTTCCAGGAAGTCACTCCTCGTGCCTCTTCTGCACTTTATCACTCATAGTCGCTCTGAAGGCGTATGAATACACTAGTGGAATAAAACATAGTTCCCACAACACACTTAGTTTTTAAGCAATTTCTTGCCTGATAAAAGTTGATTAATTGATTATTGTCTTATTGGGAACATATTAATCACATTTAAACACAAGTAATAAAAGATTATTGTAAAAAATGCACATTATGACGTATAGTCCACCTCTGCCTTTTTGGTTAGGAATTCAGCTTTGAGTAGGAGGGGGAAGAGAGTTAAGCTGAGTTGAATTTTTTGTCCGTATTTGGTCGCACGAAGAGAAAAGTAGGTGGGCGGATGCACACACACATAGAAACTTATAAGCAAAAGAGTTCGCAGCATTTCGGTTTCTAAGAATTTTGTCCTGGTGCATACCAGTTCCAACAAATCCTCGTCGTATAAGAGGGTTGATTAAGAGATATATAACAATATAAAGTTTTATCTGGTGCTCGAGGGGAATATCTACTGATGGTATTCAAAAGATGGACTAGAACCCTGGTAATTTGTTTCTTCAAGATTCACACCTTTTTATAGTAACACACTCACACTACTATTGGGTTGCCTATTCCATTGGTCCATAAAGGGTTAAAAAATTTTCAAGCTTATGTGCACTAAGGTATAACAATCCGTGTATTCCCTCGAAAACACGAAATCACTAAAATTCGAACGATAGCGAACGCGTGGGCCATTTCATCAATGTCTTTGAGTCCATTTTTTATTATTCATATTTTCCTTTTTATTTTAATTACCTCATAATATGTATTACCTGACCAGGATAGCAGTGCGGTTTTGGGAGGATGGCGCTGCTGTTATGTTTACAGCAGTTTCTTGGCAAGCACAGTGGGACAGGGGAGCGGAGAGTTTCACTCTGCAGTGTATCCAACGGTTTTTAAAAGTTGCAGTCTGGATGTTATGCAGAGCCTAATCTCTTTCCGCTTAATAAAGAACGCCGTAAGTTATGTGGTTGTAGTGAACCATTCCTGCAGTAATGCAGATGTATTGTGAATAGTGATATATGAATGGAAATTACCAATTTAAGAACAACATAGCACAATTGACAATTCAGTGAGCTTCTACCGTGTATTAAGCAGATTGTATAAAAATTGATTACGTTTTATTCGGTGTCATTATAAAACAAGAGCACCCTGTAAAACGCTGCTCGCTAGTTTGTTCGCAAGTTAATATGGAGGGTATATATATATATATATATATATATATATATATATATATATATATATATATATATATATATATATTGCTGTTGTTGTTGTTCTTGTTTTTTGCTTCTTACTTAAGATGTTCTGCAATTAACTTTAATAACTTTTGAAACTGTTTGTCTTAACTTGAGTCAGAGCGGATCCAGGATGAATGTTTGGGGGGGCGGTCGTTCGAAGTCAAATCAACGTAAGAGTATTGCGAAAAAAAAGTAAAATAACTTTAGATAAGGAGAAGTATATTGTCTGCAATTTCTAGAACAGAAATGGCCACCTGCGATTTCGAAGGTGGACATTTTTTTGAGCAAGAACGCCAATGTAGGTAATTTATTTATTTGACTCCTGCAACGTAAAACAACAAAAAAAAAATAATAAGACCACCCTATTTTAGGTTTTATTTTACATTTATTATACAAAGGTGAAAATTCTTAAGGTTTATTTTTAAAATAAAAAATATCCTTTTCTGGAGGGGGGCAATCGTCCTGATCGTCACGCACCTTGGATCTGCCCCTGACTTAAGCATATGCGTGAAGTGGTTTATTATGAACAGGACAAAATGAACTGTAATAGATTGATTACAAGTAATACAGTTAGAAACACTGCTGCTTGCATTTTAGTTCCAAAACCGGCCGCCCGCACTCGTTCGCTGGTCAGGTAATATATGTAAACACAATAATTAATATTTAAATACAAACTAATTGTTATATTTGGTATATTATTCAACACAAAAAATTTAATGTAAATATTATATTTAATGTTATGGTTCAAAATTTAATCTGAGTTAAATAGTTACATTAGCATATTCAATGTAAATGTTATATTCAATGCTATTTTACGACTAACAATACACAATAAAATATAATATGAACCAAGTATATTGTGATAGTTTTAAATGTATTTATAATTAACACAAGACCATATTGCGAAATAATAAAAATAATAATAATTGCCATAAAATAATATTTACTTACTCTAAATTACAATATGTGAGAATACCAATATTTTTTGATTATTCGGTAATACCGAATCCACCAATAAATGATTCAAAATTACTATCATTTTACCTTTTATAAAAGCAGGTGTACTCCTAGCTATTGAGTGCGCAAAGAAATATTTACTATACTTGACAGAAACAAAATATTTAAAATATTTGCACTATTCATAAAAATTCAGAGTTATATATATTCCTTCACATTTTATCATGCTATATTTAATAAAAATGTTCAATGTAATTCTATACAACTAAAACATAACGCATAATATAAATACATTTATTCTAACATTCATGAAAAATTACAAATTACAGCATGTATTTAAACATGATGTTATAAAAATAATATTTCCTTTAAAAAAAATGAAATATGACTAGGCGTACCCGAGTTTGTCACACCTGAAGGATATATATGCTGCCTGCGTAAGACATGGAAGACCCTACCCCAACAATCTATTAATTTTTACAATCCCCCAAGCAAAGTGGAAAGGACAGAAAATAAGGTTACTGATTAAAAATAATATAGAGGGGAGATATAAAAAATTGCGTCTTAGACGAGTTACAAAATGTAATTGAACCCACAACTTCAGGAGGGGAACTTTGCTTCGAAGCTTCATGCTTAACATATAGTGTTTTCCGTAATAAACGAAAAAATTAACACAGAATATGTGCAATTACAACTGCTCACATTAAGCACATGTGTTTTGTCTTTAATCAAATCACATCAAAAAATTCTTACTGACTTTTTTAAAATTCCTTCGTTTGTGACTTAGTGGTTCGCCGCGTAGGCGTGTTTAGATGGAGAACAATGCTGCAGTAGCCCACCACACATGTAGGAGTCAATCACTCTAAGTTGATCACTGTGATCTTACCACAGTGCTAATTAAACAAAACGAGAGGATTAATATAATTCACTAATGCGAATTCTAAATTATCGACATGACACCACAGAGATTCAGTAAGATATTTCAAGTACAAGTCTAATTCCAAAATTTCATCAACGATTATGTAAATTTTGTTTAAATTAATTTTTGAATCATATTGGCTTCAAAGGTTTACAATTACAGCATTGATAGCATCGTAGGTAACCTTCTCGATACAACTATTTAACTCTGAGCTTTTACATTGTTCTTTTAGAATTTCATCACTTTTACTTCCACAATGTTTAGTAGCCAAATTAAGCCAAATATTTTTAGTTTCCTTGGTTGGTTTCCAAACTTTTAACCTATCCACAGAATGTAACCCTAAACATTTACCTGTGAGTGGATCCGTTAGTTCAAATATCTTTTCTGGGACCTTTTTAGAGAACAACAGGGGACCTTTGTACAAATGGAGAAATTTTGAGATTCTTTTATTTATTGCTGAACTCAAATTTGTTTTAATAAAAACGGGGGTCATTTTCTTTTACCTTGTACTTAGTTTCTTGTTTCTGATTATGTTTAACATTCCATTTAGGAATGATTTCATTTCTTTTCAAGTCTGCCATGACTACTTTATTATCCCACAATACATGCTCATCTTCACCTTGTTCATTGGCAACAATACCAAAATGTATGAATATTGATTCAGATGGTTTTATGTTTAAATGCAGACTAGCATGACTTACCCCTAAGCTACTAGAAATTGAGTAATTTAGTAAAATTACAATTTGGGGAATGAACTTTTTCAAAGATGTGCGGTCTTCACTACAAAATAATTTAAACAAACGATTAGTTTCACGATGGATCCTTTCAACTGGATTAAAAGAAGCGTGATAAGCCGTCACATAGTGTATTTTAATTCCATATTCTGACATTTTTTCTTTGAATTTTCGAGAAATGAAACAACTATCATTGTCTACCAAAATAGCACTAGGAATACCTAAATGCAAAAAATACAATGATTCTAAACAACATAAAACACATTTAGTGGTAGCATTTCGCATTGGATACAGTGTATAGTATCTTGTAAAAACATCCATGATTGACAATGCATATTTATAACCTAATGAAGAAGAAACATATGGTCCTAAAATATCAATTGAGACAAGTGTACGCGGACTGTTAGTAATACTTTCCATTGGCCTTGCCGGAGGGAAAGTTTCTTCCTTCGTTTCTTTACATACAATGCAATCACTAATGAAATTACTAATAACTTTTCTCATTGTTTTCTAATAACAAATTTCATTTACAAAAGCAAAAGTTTTTTCTATTCCAAAGTGTTCTCGTTTACAATGCATTTATTCTACAACAATTGAGACTAATGAAGGTGGAATACAAATTTTCCAGGAATCTGGGAAATGAAAATTCTTGTTTAAAAGTATACCATTTTCTAATTTGTAGTATTTTTTAAGGTTTCTGTTTTTCACCTTACAATATGGATTATTGGGATTTTGAAGAAATTCAATAATTGAATTATATTCTGAATGTTCACATTTTCCAATTAATTCCTGTATGGTCATATTTCAGAAGAAAGATGGTGACACTTGTAAGTTATTCACCGTATGAATTTCATTTTTAGGGGCCAAAATGATCCGTGGCAAAGCATTGCTGGCTTTGTTATCGATTCCACGGAAACTTTGCAGCTCGACGCTCCAACACGCCAAACGAGAATTCCAATTTCTAATTTTACGCAAATACACCAAAGAGTTTTAATCTGCATAAACTTTGACATGTTTACCATATAGTAAATGTCCCAATTTAGGAATAGAAGTCACTATAGCTAGCGCTTCCTGTTCCGTTGTGGTATAAGAACGTTGAGCTATGTTCAAAGTTTTGCTGTAAAATCTAATAATATTGCGTTTACCATCAATTTCCTGAAAAAGTATACCAGCTACCGCAACTTTAGAACTGCCCGTGATTAACGAAAAATAATTATCAAGTTTCGGATGGATGAGGAGGACATCTTGAACTAAACTGTCTTTAAGAGACTGAAAACTACTTTCACATTCATGAGTCCAAATCCATTTTCCCTTTCTTGATAAGTTCAAATAAAGGAGAAGCTAACTCAGCAAACTTATGCACAAATTTCGAACACCATTCAAAAAGACCTAATACTCTGTATTTGTTTCATGTTCGTAGGTCGAGGTAACTGACGAATAACTTCTACAAAGAAGGATCCTTACGAATACCTTCAGGTGTTACAACAAAACCAAAAAAATTAAATGTAGTTTTACAAAATGAAGATTTTGAAAGGTTGACAGCCAAATTAGCATCGTGTAATTTAGTAAACAACTGATCTAGTAAATGCAATTCCTCTTCAAAGGAAAACGTTGGAATACTAAGGTCATCAATATATGGTACAAGTTATCGTATAATGCATAACCTAACACTTTTTGTAATCCATCAATTAAAGGAACAGAACCATTTATATATCCAAATGGGATTACAGTAAATCTGTACATGTGTAGGTTCAACCAGAAGGCAATAAAATGACGAGATTTTTCAGAAACAACGACTTGTGAGTACGACGACACAAGATCAATTGTGCATACGTATTTAGCATATTGGAACTTTAACAATAACCATCAATTTTATTTACTTTCAATTGTTTTAATTTAACATGTCGATTCAACTCAGTCAAGTCAATTACTATTCTCGGTTTACTAGTATTTTTCTTAGGAACACAAAAAAATGGGATGGCTATGAACCGAAACTGCTTTTTCAATAACAAATAATTTTAACCATTCTTCAATTTGTTTGTCAATACTTTCTTTAAAATGATAAGGAAGGGTATATTGTAGCTTGACAATAGGATCAGTTGTATCAACATTAATAGAATATTCATATTGGTTACATCTACCTGGGTAATCAGTAAACACTTCAAGATGTTTTATCAACAAATCAAATAATTGTTGTTTCTGCTCACTATTCATGTGATCACATTCATGTACCTTTTCCCTAATTTCATTTATGGTTGCTACAGCATGTACATTTTCAAAAACAATGTCATTTTTTAACACATAATTTCATATTTTTCATGCCTATTGCAGTGTGCATTTTTAATTTCGTCATAAATTTCAGATATTTGTAAACCATAATATTCAAATAAAAAGTTTTCCTCTACAGCTTGATTAATATTCAAATCCTTTACCCTAAAATCTTTAGAAACTTTTCTAAACTGTGGGTATGTTTGGTCTCTCTCATTTAAAGTACGGATCCACTCTTGCTTTAATTTATTTCTTTCTAAAATCAAATTGTTAATTACAGGACATACTGAAGATGAATAGTTATGGTCAAATTCGAACTCAGAACTTTCATTTGAAAAATTACAATTTCCGACTGAAAGATTAGAATTAATATCAACAGATTTATATATTCGGTCAGCATGTTTCAAAATTTTCTTAGGTCGATAATCATTGGTTTCCTTATTACAAAAATCTTCAATGAACATTGGTACAACAACAACTTTCTTTCTCTTAGACCAACTAATTACATTTTTTGAAAAATCTATCATAGCTTGGGCAGATGTGAGGAAATAATGTCCTAACAAACACTCAGTATTTAGTTCAGATACAACCAAAACTTTTGTGTCGTACTTAAATTTTGTATATCCACATAAACATTAATTTCGCTCTTCACCTGCTTTCTTCGTTTACCTGAATAATATACCGGGAAAATATGGGGTGCACGTTTTAATTGCGGATGGGAAATGAAGGAAGAAATACGTTTCCACGTTTCAAAACTGAGAAGAGACGCCGACCCACCTGTATCAAACAACGCTTTTAATTGTGTGTTCAATATTTTACAATAAAGTTCTGCAGTTCGAATACCATTACTATTTTTCATACCATCAAATATTTCATCTTCAGAGGTTTCTATATCCCATTGAATGACATCATTGATATTTTTACTCAACACTACATATTCTACAGGAAAAGTTAGGGTGAGTGCGTTTTCATTATCAAAATTTTGAACATTGTACTCTCTCGGCAGAGCGTTTTTAGTTGAATGGTGTTTGTCTACTGTGATTACGTGGTCGTGAAGGAGGAAAGGTACACGGTTGACTAAAGATTGCAGCAAAGGGTGGTTAGTTTCCAAAATGAGGAATTGAAAACTGTTGAGGTGTATACACAACATTACCTACGCGCCCTTCGTTAGTATAGTTTATATCTTCCTGAGTTCTATACGAACTGCGAGTACCTTCATTTTCAGAATATTGCTGAGAATACGTATTTTTAGGTTTACCCTTATGCTTGGAATTTTGATTTTTACCTTTACCTTGAAAATGCTTTTTGTTTTTCTTTTTAATTTCATCCCGCGGTTGATTGGTTTGATTTTCATTGACTTGATTTTCACACTTATTAGCCTGATTTAAATGTGTTGGTTTCTTGTGAAAGGCATTATTTGTTTTTAATATTCATTGATCTTTGACAATGTTTCAAGGTTTTGAACAACATTTAACATAGTCTGTAAATCAAGAGATGGCAACAAAACTAAATGTTTCTGGAAATGTTCTAACTTTTGCGAAATGTTTCCATATGTAGTAGCTCAGGATGTAACTTCCACAGATTCCTGGCAAGCTTTTTTTCTTTTTTTTTTTAAATCACGTAGTTCATTGTCATATTAGCAATCTTCTACACCCCGGCCCCAACACATAAGTGTCTGGATTGATTAAGGAAAAGTTTCGGAAATAGTAGTTGAGTGAGTGACCATAATACGATCAAACGCAGTCTACTTTCAAATTATCAGTAAACTGCAGTCTGCTTCCAAAATACGTTTCGTCACTTATCTCTAAAAAAAACTGAACAAATACTTACGGATTCTATGTTGTCTATGCTTGTAATTTCAATATCTTTCAGATTCAGTTCTACAGTCCAAGGTTTATCTGAAACTTGAAACAATACCTTGATCATTACATTATCTCTTAGTAATTGTGTACCAACTACATTTAAACAAAATTTCTTCTAATCATGTTAAGCAAAAATTTGAAACTTGCACTATAGGAATGAAAAGAAAGAGATTGGTTCCTCTAGAACGTAGAAGCTGTATGAAATATATATCTACAGTTTAACGTGGGGCCCTTAATGCAGCTTGTCAGCGAGTTCGCAGCTTAACGAATAACATGAGCTACCACCACTCTGGATGGAAACGGGCTTCCCGCGTCAAAGATGCTTACGCTAATCATACGAGGGACAGATAAAATAGTTCCTGGAATGTTGTTAGCATTTGTGATGCAACCACAATGAATCTTGTGCAATACAGTAATTAGGTTGCCTAATTATCAATTTGACATGTGTGAATACGTCATAGCAGGCAGTGTATGAGTAGTGCAACTGAACAGTGGAGTATGTGTTGATCAGTTGGCGCAATTTTACAGATCGAGCAACGCGCAAACATCAAGTTCATGTGCAAATTGAGGAGAATCTGCCTTAGAGACTTTCATAGCCTTAAAAGCAGTATAGCATCATGGGATGTTTGGCTCTTTCGAAAGTTAAAAGGGAACTTTTCCGTTTCGCTATTGTAGAAGAGAACTTAACCAACGCGACGCCTGAACTTCGGAAGACACCGAAAGAAGGCTTTCGTAAGTGTTTCCAGCAATCGCAGAATCGCTGAAACAAGTGTATGTGTGTTCCGAAGGTGCCTCCTTTGAAGCCGATTAAGTAAATGTGTACATGTATTGTGATAATAAAGAGCTACAACCCAATTCCAGGAACATTATGACTGTTTCCCGTATAACCATAAGAGAACTCATAACAAAAGAGAGGAAGCAAACTACACATTCAAGTTACCGGAGGAAGTAACATTTCTAAACTTTTTTCAAACCAACCTTAGTGACACTAGCTTTGTTATGAAAGTAACGTGTATCAAATCAAGAAAATAAGCCGTATAGGCTGCTCACCTTAGTATAAAACGTAACAAAATATTGGCGTATAATAATACGCTTGACTACCGTTAGTACAAGTACTGCCTGCAACTAGAACCTATTCCAAGTGTGCCCCTTCTGGACCTACTATCGATGTGTTTTCCCGTATCTCCCTCGAAAGAGGAAGGAGAAGTTGCTGTGCCGAGATCTTTCAATTGTTGGATGCGGAAACGTTGCCACAATGAGTTATCTCACAGACTTCCCTGTGCTCCATCTTGTTAGCAATTCTAAGTACCCTGCAATCTTCACTCGTGAACGCCACAAGACTGAATGAAAAATTGACAACATAGCTAAGGTCGTTCACTTCTTTTCCCTAACTAGAAATGATTCCATACCGGGACCCAATGACCCAAAAAGGGACATAATAGGTTCAGACGCTTACGCGTGGTGCGTCATAACATTCATTTTTAATTCTGTCGAATATGTCATACATAGGGTCAGAAACACCAACAAACTTGCCCCTTATAGTGTCAGGTTGTGGGTTTGTCGGTGATTTGAAAACGATTTCGTACTTCTCATGGCAAGATCTTTCAGGCGATATATAGGTTTTATCCAGGTGCTTGGTCCCGGAATGAAATCATCCCTAGTAAGGCCAGCTATACACTATAAGATAGATCCTAGGAAATCTCTTACGATCTATCCTAGAGTCAAAATCTCAACGTGTATGGCAACAGATCCCATGTCATTTCCTGTGTTCTGAACGATCCTATGAGATTTCTCTTGTTTAGAGCACGCTCTATTTCGGAAAGAAAATTCGTAAGATTTCGATTTAAGCAACATCAGGTGAGAGAAAGTGAAACCAAAACAAATGAAAACACAAATGATGAGGTATCTTCTGATCGTGCAAGTTTACTTTAGATGTACCACTCGCAATAATTGTTGAAAAATTGTAATTTGTCACTATTTCCTAAATGATTTGCATTGACCGACATAAAAATATCTTATATTAGCATAGATAAAATCCCTGAAGGGGGCCAACAAAAGCAATTGTTGATAAACTACAATTCTTTTACGATTTGCGTACAAATACGGGGTCAAGATATATATAATATAAAAACTATAGTGCAAAAAACGCAAACCAAGTTGTGCTAGGTTGTTTCTAGAAAGTACGAATGCTATTTAACCGAGTCAGAGTAGGGCTAAGCGGAGTCCCGAGCGTCAGTGAGGGGGTGCGAGCGAAGGAAGCAGGCGCGTCAGTTGATGTAGTGAAAACGAGTGCGTTTTGGCAATGATACGAGTTTGAATAGCACTTGCCATGGTATCGTGGTAGTAGCGCTCCACTCGTAAACATAAATTATAGCTTCTGTAAAAAATGCAGAAATACACCGGTGGTGGAAAATAGTAACACCGGTCAACTTTCATATGCACTCACTTACCTAAAAGTTTCGCAGAAGGGGTCCAGAAGTAAGCAGAACATACAAAATTTACAGGAGAAATGGAAGACGCAAGTACTTAGATCTAAGACAACCTAACTAAATCTAACCTAATGAAGTTAACTAGCTTAAACTAACCTAATATTAATAGAAGTAAGCGAAATTCTATCACTTTTTGAAAATTGTGTTGGACCCATGTACTAATATAATCTAACGTAACATAACCGTAACTAACCTGAACCAACCTAAACTAAACTAATGTGAATACAAACTACCGAAATTGTAGCATTTCTTAGAAAAAATAGCTGGACCCTTTCTGCTAAACATTGTCTCACCTATTTTAACCGTCGTTAAAACATTTATAATGATTTTACACTAGTAACCCTACAGTTGTAAACATAAAATACAGGTGTATTACTTTGTATTTAATTATGTTGCTTCCAAAAAATTTGTTTCTTATAAATATGTCTTTTCATTCAAAGTATTAAATTTTACTTGTAAATCTTCTAAAATGTGGTGCGCCGAAAGTATACCAGCACCCTTCTGATTTATGCTTTTTTTTTTTTTTCCTTTTAGAGGTATCCAATTTAACAATATAGCGCCTGATATTAATATCAATGGGATGTGCAGTGTAGTTAGCACAGTAATTCTTCAACTTTATACTTTTATTAAATAGAACTATTTCACAATGTTGATATACGTCATTCGGTCAGACAGGAAAAATCTTCACGTGTATGGCACACAAGGGTAAGATTTCCTACAAGATATGTCATAACATTTTTCCGAAGATAAATCCTAAGATATTTCCTAGGATTGATCTCGTAATGTATAGCGCGCCTAAGTAACGGGAGAGTTTCCTCCGTCAGAAGGTGGCGGAGGTGGGACCGAAGTATGTTTCGCATATTTTCTGAGAACACACCTGAGATAGACAGGCCCTAGTGTCTATATAGAAAACGGAGGGAAAATGAAATTCCGTCTGTACAGATCTGTTGGAATTGTGATGGATCTAGGTTCATATTTTTGGACTTAGCCTCTGAAAAGGTTTCTAATTTTTTTGTGAGAAGAAATGCGTCAAAACTCCTTCTTATTCATAAGTATTTTCTGGCTCCTTTGTTAGAAGAGACCTCTTAGTGGACATCTTAGATTTGTAAATGTTTGTGAAGAACTCTACAATAGATTCTAAGCATTTATCACAGAGATAAGTGATTTTCGTTTTATCGTGTGAAACTACCGTAAAGTATGTAATACTCAAATTTGAAGTAATAAACCAGTAACTACTGGTTGTAATAGAGGAATATGTTCAAAGATAAAATGAGATAAAATCTGTAAGTTTCACACCCCACCTTCATGCCGGCGAGGCTATAGGAGACGGTGGTGAGGAATGAATGAAATGAATGAAAAAAGAGAGAGCAAACGGGAGAACTCCGAGAAAACCCACGCACACGACGCTTGTCCACCACAAAGTTCATTTGGCGGGAGCTGGTATCGAACCAAGGACCCCATGCATATTGAAGTGTTCTTCGGACGCTGAATCCATATTTAAAAGCCATTACTCGCTATAAATTATTATTTGCTTTATGGAAGTGAACATTGCAACCGGAAGTACTAATTGGTGTTTATTGCTTCTGGTTGAAATAGGGGAATAAACTCACAAGGTACATTCGCGCAGTGTCCCCTCGGGATTCGTGTAAAATTGATTCAAATACAAAGTTCTCCGCGGTCCAATGTGTATTGTACTAATTTTAGTGGCCCGTAAGGGTAATTTGCATATTTATGGTCCTTCATATATCCGGAATTTAGTCAACCACTACTATAAAGCTCAGTCACAAAATTGCTTTTAGTTTATTTAGATATAATTGGACATGAATGTGGGTATATGCAAAACAAATAGGATCAAGTACTGCTTCTCTGACACGTGTTACCCATCCCAGCTGCCATCTTGGATCCGCCATCTTGGATCCAACTTTCGGTTTTTCAAATGGGAATAAGTGCATGTGATACATCAAATTGATATAAAATTTTCTCGGAAATTCATTGGTGTAGTTAATTTTAACGTAGCTTGTAAGATTTGCAAGGTATTGCATGTTAAATGTCAAGCACTTCGCGAATGTTGAAAAAACTAGATAATTGTGCAGTTCCCCATGTGTATATGCAATCTTTTAAACGATTTATTGTTGACGAAATATTCCCTGAACGTAAATACATACATACATACAGTCATAAATACGGAAATGGTAGGTCTTCACCCAAATCTCGTCGTATCTTCATTTACATTAGGCATTTTGACCGTAATAGAATACTTCCTTGTTATGGTATAACATGAAAGTAAAAACAATCAGTCACAGAAATGTAATAAGATTATAACACCAATGTTGTAAAGAGTTTGTTTATACCTACAGTCAGTGGCGTATTTATGATTTTGTTTCAGGAGCTTTGCAACTTTATTTTTGGAAATGTGAAAATTCTGCAAGATATTTCGTTTACTTTAAGATAGTAAATCAAATTTTGGGGAGGGTTTAAGCCCGGTAGCCTCTCTTAAATACGCCACTGCCTACAGTTTTCTTGCAGTTAGAAATTGTTTTGATTTGTCAACATCGTTACCTTAACTGATATTACTCTAAAATGTCTATTCGCGAAGAGCCTGGAGGGATTTAATATGCAATATCTTGCAAACAGTACAAGCTACGGTAAAACTAACTACACAAGTGGATTTCGGAGAAAATTCTACATGAATTTGATATATCACTTGCACCTATTCCCATTTGAAAAACCGAAAGTTAAATCCAATATGGCGGATCCCAATAGCAGCCGGGTGAGTAATATGTGTCAGAGAAGCCGTACTTGATCCTATTTGTTTTGCATATACCCACATTCATGTCCATTTACATCTAACGAAACTAAAAGCAATTTGTGTCCGAGCGTTATAGTAGTGTATGAATTCCGGATATATGAAGGCCCATAAATATGCAAATTACCCGTATGGGCCGCTAAAATTAGTACAATACATATTGGGCTGCTGAGAACTACGGATTTAAATCAATTTTACACAAATCCCGAGATGACACTTCGCGAATGTACCTTGTCAGAGGCGAAATAAAATTCTATTGTAGTACTGAATCGACATTGAAAACCTGGTTGCCAGTGTCTGTTTCTGTTTTACCCATTACTCGTTACATATTGTAACTATAAACTGTAGATTTTCACCACTGCCGGCTTGATGATACATACTTGTTCATAAATGTTGAGATAATACCTTGGTCTTATAACACTGAATCTGTGTCAAAATTTCAGTTTTCGTTAAATGTTACCGTTTTCGCTCTATGGAATTTAGAATTGAAACAGAACGTACTAGTAAAATCTAACACACTCCACATTTCGTAGAGTATTTAAGGTGAGATGGTATATTCTCTTAAGGCTCGGAATTGATTGCAAGTAGAAACGCTGGTTGCTATGTATTACCAATTTCGATCTATAGTAATCAACTCTCAAACAGAAACCAGTTAACTTCTATCACTTTGAGCGTGGGTAAAGTTCTAACGAAGGATCTTGAATATATTTCTGAGACGCTATATCGATTGCAAAAACAAAAGAAATGGCTCTTTCCGATATTTATTCCGATTTAGAGTGATATCTAGATAAAGTATTGATTGAAATTGTCTGAAGTATAAATGTCTTTAAAGTCATCGAAATCCGTTTGATCGGCGGGTAGTATCCACCACGCAATTCCTTTCTCTATGTAGAGTAATATACACGGGATTTGTGTTTTATTTTCTTTGCCCTTTCATTACAAAATTACTATAATGCATGATCATAATCTTCATAGGTGTTCTGCCATTATTAACAGGTCACTTGCCCCAACTGAGAAGCTTCCACGCTCCATGGTCTTCTGTTATCCTCTTCGTCTTCACGTACGATTATGTAGTTTTGGTATCGTCCATTAATTGTAATCTCCTTCGCTCCCTCCCTCTCTTTCCTGCCACCATACCCTCTAGCACGTCCCTCATAATACAGTTCTTTCCTAGTTAGTCTCAACCAAATTCGAGCTCCTTCGTGGCTAAGCGGTTAGAATACGCGCCTTTGGCGCGGGATAGGGATGCGCACGAGTCGAGACACACTTTGTAAAATTCGAGACGAGTCGAGACAAACGTATTTCTCGACTCGAATTTCGAATCGAGACAGCTGGTAAAAATCTGGACTCGACTCGAATGTCTCGAAAATCTTTCTATAATTTTTAATATTATTTTGAAGAAAGTACTCGCTCAGAAACACTCGGCACGAGAATTTCGGAAACTGCAGGAATTGTCAGGTGTTCGAGGAGTACTGTGGTGATTGTCTTCAACAAGTGGCGAAACCAAGGGGAAAAGACGTTCAAAAGTCGAGGGCTTGGGCGCCCCTCACCTCATTACAGATGTCGGACGTTGTAGGCTGGGCAGACTGGTAAAACAGAACACACAGCGAACTGAGTCGGAACTAAGATCAGAGTTTAATGCTGGGCAAAGTACAAGTGTGTCTGAACTAGTGTTGTCAAATTTCCGGAAATTTCGAACCTGTTTTTTTTAAAAAAAAAAACGTTTTTATCGATTTTCCGGAAAAATTGAAAAACAAATATTTGTTGTATTAGGTTAATTTTACTAGTAATGATATCTCTTTTTTTTCAAACACGTGAAAAAATTAAGTTCAAAAGTTTCAATATTACGTATATTAAAAAATAGCGCTCGAAAATAAAAGTATTCTAATTATTATCTGTATATTAAAATACTAGATTTACGCGTAGGCCTATATGTTTCTCCTCACAGAAAAGTTTATATGTTTGTCTCCAATCCTTTCAACAATGAGATCTCGAACCCACAAGGGCTAGAAACGTGCCGTTTTCATTTGTCGATTCCAAATTTTGTGTAAATTGTTCAGTTGTAATTGAGTATTTAAAAAAATGGCCATTAGTTCTTTATTTTTAGGGGTACACTAGATGTACTGTGGGGGCGCGGTGGCTCAGTGGTACAGCGTTCATCTCTGGTGCTTGGGGTCCCTGGTTCGATCCCAGATCGCGCCGTGTGGAATTTGTGGTGGACACACCGTGCTCTTGGGTTTTCTCGGTGTTCTTCCGTTTCCTCCCACTTTCTTCATTCCACCATTTCATTCATTTCTCACCATCACCTCTCCTTTAGCCTAACCGGCATAAACGTGACACGTAAAACTAAAGACTTCATTTCACTAGAAGTATTGAATTTTCTGAAGAAGTAAAGCATCATACCCTACGAGTTATATATTCCAACATCACATAGTTGCATATAGGGGTTGTATATCTGTCAGGCGTTTGTTTCATGGCCAAATGATAATGAAAACGAAGGATAATCATTTCTCCATTCTTAGATGAATCATCATTGTTTGGAGAGTTTTTTTCAATAAACACCGTTTATCACTGACATAATTAATTGTGTATGTAATTTATTTACTTATTAAATAATGCATGAAAATGCATGTATACACGATATGGGCATTCAGTAAATGGATACTTGAAAATTTGAATTCAATTATCTATACAAGCCGGCTATGAGTCTTTTGTTTTGGCCACGGGTGCAGTCCAAACTACTCTTTCCTCTTAACAATTTTACAATTAGGATTGGGCTTCTTACCGGATGTGTAGCCTACCGAAGGACCACACAGATGTTATCGAAACTATTGTGCTATTGTTTCTTTGTATGCTTTGGCAGAAACTTTTGTAGATATCGAAGCCCGCCAGTGAAGCCATATCTAGCATCTTGGTGATAGATCTAGCATAATTCACTCCTATTTAGCATCTAGCATCTTGACTTTAGCATCTTGGCAAAATCTCATTCTTTCTTCTGGAGAACAGAAAAAGAGCGAAAATTTAGATGGCTCACTTATCGTTGGGAATTATCCCTTAGTTGAAGCGATGGTTGGTGTAATAAAAGCAATTTCTATTTCTGCTGTTGTATTGTTGAATTCACAGAAATGTTCAAAAATAAGCAAAATGTGACTCTGCATAAGATGTTTACTTACCCATAGTTTTATTATTGTCAATTGAACCCTGAGTGTCTGGGATGTTTCTGTCCCTTCTCACTTTACAACTTGAGAGCGGAGGGGGTGTGATAGTCAGGGGACCACTAGTAGTACACCGCTAAAAGAAATGCTTCAGTGCTGCGTCGGAAGCGGCATATTTTGTATATATTTCTTAAAATGTTATCCATTCATAAAGTATAAATTCCCCCTTTCTCCCCTGATTCTCTTTCCAATACAGAGAACCTACTCTTTAAATGAAGAAAGAATCTTGAACCCTCCCGAAAATGCTAAAATGAATGATGCGTACAAATAACAAATCTGTGGATGAATCAAATAAACGCAGATAGATGAGAAGATGATGACGAAGATAACAGTGCTTGATGCAGCACAGTCCACCACAAGTAAATAGATTTGCAGTGTCCATATTTGTGTATGTGTAGGTGTGTATGTGCTTGTTTCTGAGTATTTATGTGCGCGTGTGTCTTGTAATTGTTATATTAATATTCACTGGATAAAGTGAAAGTATAAAATGGATTTGATGACTGCCAAATTGACGTCATCTTGGTAAGTCATTATTTTTTAATATTTATTAATATTAAATTTGATTATAGTTTAGCGTCGTTTTCAGGAGCAAAGCTCTACAAGACATGAACGTACAGTTTAACGTCGGATTTGAAACACATGACCTCCTACCATGAATCAAACCTCGTTCGAGAAAGGCGCATACGCTAACCACATAGCAACGGGGAGCTTAACATTTAGTAATATGTATATTAAGTTTAAAATTATATTCGGTTAAGTTTCACTAATATAATCTTCACAATGTAAAGCATTCGCTGGGCACGTTATCTTGTTTAAAAACAAAAAGCCTAGCTCTTATGTTTCGGTCTCGGGGTTGGACTGCGGGATGATAGAAATCCCAAATATAGATTTTTTGTTCACCAGGTCTCGGTAATCGTCCGGTACGAAAACTGAAGTTTCTAAGTTTCTACAAGTGTTTCCCCAGCAAATTTTTTGAGAAAGGGGTCCTCCAGGAGCGTTATTTATCGGGTAATTCCTGCGTTTGTTATATACATATATAGATATAAATAGATATAAATATAGATATACTGTATACATATAAAGATAAGTAGGAGCGGGTCTTTAAAATTAGTTCGGAAAGATAATATGAAAATCTGGCATAATTTGCAAGAATCTATCTAGTCTAATATAAATAAAATAGTTTGTTTGTGTGTTTGTCTGTCTGTATGCAGCCTGGGGACCAGACGAGTGGACCGCGAGTTACCAAATTTTGGTCAGGGGTACCTTGGCCTAGGCCCCAGATTAAGACGAAAAGTTGTTTTCAAATTTCGAACCAGGGGAGTCTCAGGGGGGTACGTTTACCGGAACCGGCTTGGGAACCAGACAAATTGACCGAGAGTTACCAAATTTTAGTCACGAACGCAGACAAGGTTGGACGACAACAAGCCTGGACACTTAATTTTGGTCGCTCCCGACAAGGTTGGACAACGACAAGGTTGGATGACGACAAGCTTGGACAACGACAAGCTTGGACACTTCTCAATTTATCCTCTTGCGCCAGACTCGAACGAATTCCTGAGGTGTCCAAGTTTGTCGTGGTCGATCCCGACAAGCCTGGATACATTTCATTTTGGGTCGTTGACGACAAGCCTGGACACATTCCTGGGGTGTCCAAGCTTGTCGTGGTCGATCCCGACTAACCTGTACACACCTAATTTTGGGTCGCTGACGACAAAGTTGGCCAACGACAAGCCTGGACACATTCCTGAGGTGTCCAGGCTTGTCGGGATCGATTTTGGATCGCTGACGACAAGGTTGGGAAACGACAAGCCTGGACACATTCCAATGGGCCGACTTGGTGCATTCAAAGCATGTAGATCTGACAAATACAACTGTTTATTCACTTGTACGGGTGTACAAGGGCAGTTAGTGTTATCAATGTACAAGGGCAACTGTTCTCTCTGATTATACTGCAGTGTTATTTTTATACCACCGTGATATTCATAAAAATCGTAAGAAGTACCACAGACATGATTATTCAATTACAATATCATATATCAATACTGAAAAATAAAAACCCGGTTTAAAATTTTAAAAAAACGAGGATTAAAACCCAAAAATGCCTAGGGTTCAAACCTATTCAAGCCATCAGGCTTTGGAGCCGCTACGTTTCGACGACACCGTTTCGGCGCCAGCTCAGTTCCGCGAAAATTTTATGTACAAGGGCACACATTCCATTTAATAATTATTTAGGTAAATTATTTAAGTAAAACGAAAATTTTGTAAATAATAATAATCTCTTTAATAAAAGATAAAGAAATTTAAAATAATTCGAAAATCCTCTAGTAGAGACTGGCGAGAATCAGCCAATAGCGATATACAGGGTGCGGCACGTAAAACCGGCCCGTCGTAATATTCTGGTATATTGTGTTTTTGGCAACACTTAAATAATCTACCTTCCTACCAAGAGATGGCGTGTCGAGGTCGGGTCGACTTACGTGACCTCCAGCAGTCACGTGCAGCCGCAGCCAGTGATACTTGTCGAAACCAGTTGAGAAAAAGGCCTCGTTGTGTTAAGCCGGGTGAGTGTCAGTGTGTGATAATGCCGTATTCGATACCCGAGCGTGTTGCCATTGTTGAAGGGTTCATTCTCACTGGATCTTTTGTGAAAACAAAGAATTTGTTTCGGGAGAAATTTCCAGGACGTTCTGTGCCAGCAAAAAGCACCATTCAGGAATTGATTGAAAAATGGCGGCGTACAGGATCGGTTCAAAATGCTCCCAGGAGCAGACGACCATCTGTCTGCACACCTGAATTAAAGATGCAGGTGGAGGAGATAATGACAAGAAGTCCTCGAAAGTCAACCAGGAGATTGAGTCAACAGGTTCATGCAAGTGAGAGAAGTTGCAGACGTGTTTTAAGGGGACTGAAGTTAAAACCGTACCGGATAAGTGTTGTGCAAGAACTGAATTAGCCTGACCTGCAGAAGAGGGTGCATTTCTGTTCATGGCTGTTGAGCAATGTTGCCAATGGTTTCTTGGATCCACTAATGTTCATCATGAGTGACGAATCGTGGTTCCACCTGTCTGGGTACGTAAATTCCCAAAACAACCGGTATTGGTCGACAGAAAATCCACACGCAATCCACCAGGTACCCTTGCATGATGAGAAGATTGGTGTTTGGTGTGCCATTTCCGCCACACGCGTTATTGGGCCCATATTCTTTGAGACGACAGTGAACAGTGACGTGAATATGGGAATCCTGGAGGAGTTTTATACACACTTGACCGAAGAGGAGCGTCAGTTATGTTACTTTCAGCAGGACGGTGCAACATGCCACACATCAGCTGCATCATTGTCCCTTGTGCATGAGATGTTTACCAGAGAGGACAATCAGCAAAGGCTTGTGGCCTCCTCGGTCACCAGACTTGTCCACGTGTGACTTTTACTTATGGGGACTGTTAAAGGGAAGAGTATACGAAACAAATCCACACACAATTGAAGAACTCAAGACCAGGATCCAGGATGTCACCAATAGCATTACAACACAAGAACTGACAAGGGTATATATGAATCTCCTCAATCGTGCTCACATGTGTGTTGAAGTGGGCGGAGGACACTTTCAGCACCTGCTGTGAAGGCTGCTGTGAAGGTGAGTAGTCATATTCAATACATTACATTTCATTTATGTGTTGTAGTTAATCATATTCAATACATTACATTTCATTTTATGTGTTCTTTACGGGCCGGTTTTACGTGCCGCACCGTGTAGATGCGAGCCATGCAACTCCATATTGAAGGGCATGTATGTATGAACTGGAAACTCCTTAACTGGTAGAGTTTGTTGGAACAGACATTTCAAATTGAGTCGTTGACGACAAGTCTGGACACATTCCTGGGGTGTCCAGGTTTGTCGCGGTCGATCCCGACAAGCCTGGACACATCTCATTTTGGGTCGTTGACGACAAGGTTGGACGACGACAAGCCTGGACACATTCCTGGGGTGTCCAAGCTTGTCGTGGTCGATCCCGACAAGCCTGGACACATCTCATTTTGGGTCGCTGACGACAAGGTTGGCCAACGACAAGCCTGGACACAAAAAGTGTCCAGGCTTGTCGTCATCCAACCTTGGCGCGGTCCCGTCACGAATACCTTGGTAAAGGCTCTAGACCAGAGTTAAACGATTTTGTCAAAATTCGAACCAGGGGGGTCTCAGGGGTCGTTTACCGGGACATGTAAAAGTAGTAGAAAATAACCGATATTAGTGTTGAATTCATTGTTTTCGCGGTCGCTGAAATCAATGGTGAAACTCCGATCGCATTAACTTCCAAATTCATGCTATGCGGCACCGGGCCGGGGTCACTGGGGTGGGGGGATTTATGATATCGAGACATATAAAAGTAATCCACAATGACCGATATTAGTGTCAAATCAATAGTTTTCGCGGTCTCTGAGATCAATAGTGACACTTCCATTAGCGATGATTTGCAAATTGAGCTACAATTGTATGTGGGCCGGGAGTCAGCGAAGGGGGGGGGGATACCAAGACAAGTAAAAGTAATCCAAAATGACCGATATTAGTGTCAAATTCATAGTTTTTGCGGTCGCTGAGATCAATGGTGACACTTTCATTACTGAGCACTTGCAAATTCAGCTACCATTGCATGCGGGCCAGGAGTCAGCGGGAGGGGGGGAGATACCCAAACATGTAAAAGCAATACAAAATGACCGATATTAGTGTCAAATCCATAATTTTCGCGGTCGCTGAGATGGATGGTGACACTTTCATTAGCGACCACTTGCAAATTCAGCTACCATTGTATGCGGGCCGGGATTCAGCGGGGGGGGGGGGATATCGAGACACATAAAAGTAATCAAAAATGATAGATGTAGTCTCAGATCCATAGTTTTCGTGGCCGCGGAAATGAGGGTAATACTTCCACAGGCCTTGACTTCCATGCGAAGAATGGGTATATTTAGCAAATATATATATATATATATATATATATATATATATATATATATATATATATATATATATATATATATATATATATATATATATACTGATCAAAAGAATTAGGGAATCAGATGAAAACACATGTAAAGCTTCTTACGAATAATGTGAGAACACTGTATCTTGTCCAGTTCAGATTAAAATTATGAAGGCCCAACGTACAAACGAACCGTTTGGAACATCTGTGCACCTGATCAGTGACGTGGCGGTACCAGATATCATTTTGTAGTGTGGCGCTGCCAACACATTCCAGCTCCAGGATACCTTTGTTCTCATTGTGTTTAGTGCGTCACAAATCTACTTAGTGAAATTGCGCAACAACATGATTTGCCAGAATCGTTGGCATGGCGAGCTGTCTGCAGGTTGGAAGCTGGTCAGTCACAGCGAGAGGTTGCACATGCCATAGGAGTGGCACAAAGTGTGATTTCCCGATTGTGGAGTCGATTTCAAACAGCTGGAAGTGTTCGAAGAAGATAAGGACAGGGCCGTCCACTAGCAACCAAAGCCAGAAACGATCGTTATCTCTTGTTAACAGCCCTTTCGAAACCGGCGTCAGAATACAACTCTGCTCTCGCAAGCCTTCCGAACAACAACAGGACGCACAATGTCCACTCAAACGTTCCACAATCGCCTTCGAGAAGGTGGTCTCTACGCACATAGGCCTATGGTGTGTCCCATTAACTGCACGACACCGTGTTGATCGAAGAGCGTAGGAGGATAGCCCCTTGGATCCGCCTCTGTATATATATATATATATATATATATATATATATACATAATCGAAAATGGCCTCGAATCCATACTCGCTGAAATGAACAGAAGATGCCATTTAAATCCACAAATTCAGCCCCATTAGTACTGTAAGGGGGACGGTGACATGTAAAGATAATCGAAAATTATCGATATCAATGTCAAATTCATAGTTTTGGGTCTCCACAAGTTTATTGGTGACAGTTTTGGTGCCCTTTGTGTCGAAAATGAAACGTATTCTCCCCGTGCGAAGAACGGATATTCTGCTAGTCTGTAATAATAACTAACGGAAGTTTCACTTAATATATTTCTCGCTGCTCAAATTTACTCACTTGTGCGGTATATGTGTGTAAAGTAGAATTAAAACCTGTTGCTTTAAGTATTTTTCCGTTAGCGAAATACATTGTATATACAGTAGGGCGTCGATAATCCTAACGTCAAAAATCCGAACGCGGTCCCTAGAAGCTTTTTACATTTTGTCTTAACGCTAGCGATAAACAAACAATAGCGTGTCCATCGACGTTATGTAAAGTCAGTGTTTTTTTACTAAAGTTCATTTATATGTAATTGTTTGTCATGTATTTTTATTTTTATTTTTTCTTAGGCCTATAAGTTTTAAGTGTGACTTACAAGAGCAGTGTTATTTAGAGTACAAGCAGGTTCTTCAGAAACATTAAATGTAAGTAGCCTTACGTACGGTATTGTAATTACTGTATGTACTGAATAACCACTGTATCGATAGAAGAACATACCGTACAGTATATGTAAGCCTAAATGGCATTTTCTTGGTCATTTTCGAAAATCCGAACAATTTGAAAATCTGAACTACCTGTGGCCCCAATTAGTTCGGATTTTCGACTTCCAACTGTATATGTTGCAGACATGTTACAGCAAGTAAGATTACTAGCATCAAGCCAACAAATGGTTTTCAAACTATATTTTCCTGTTTTTGCCAATATTTCCGAACAAATAATTTTTTCTAATGGTTTCAAAATTTCCGGAATTTTACAGAGAACAATGAAGATATCTCTATGAAATATATGTTTGATTTAACATATTAACTAAAATGATTCTGTGATTAACTAAAATGATGATTCTGATAATACCCAAATTTTCCGGTTTTTCCCCAGCTCGGGAAAACTGTAAAAAACTGTTTTTTACCCAAAATTTCCGTTTTTTCATAGGCCTTCACAACACTAGTCTGAACACACAGTGCACCGAACACTCCTAATGATGGCGAATATTAACACCACGACATCGGCAACTACAACTGAAATGAACACGTGACCATCGCCACTAGACCTTGGCACTATGGCAGAGCGTTGCATTGTCTGATGAATCCCGATATCTTCTTCATCATGACGATGGGAGGGTACGAATCCGCCGTTAGCCAATGGAACAGCTCCTTGACATCTGTACTGCGGGGCGGAGACAAACTGGCTGCGGCTTAATTATTATCTGGGGAACATTCAGGTGAGCATCCATGTGTCTAGTAGAGCTCGAGCAAGGCATAATGACGGCCGAGGCGTCGCACGCTGCTTGCAGACTACATACACCCCTTCATGACGGCCATGTTTCCCATCGGTAGTGGCATTTTTCGACAAGATAATGCACCGGCCAGGAGTGTGATTGAGTGGTTCGAGGAACACAGGAGCGAGTTCCAAGCGATGTGCTGGCCCCCAAACTCTCCTGATCTGAATCCAATCGATCACATCTGAGATGTGATTGAACGTGACGTGAGGGCGCATCACCCCCTTACCGGAATTTACGGGAATTAGATGACCTGTGTGTGCATATATGGTGCCAACTCTCTCCAGCGACCCACCGAGGAACATTCCGACCATGCCAAGACGCGTTGCCGTTATTATTCGTACCAAAAGGTGAACATACTAACAATTAGGTAGGTAGTCATAATGGTCTGGCTGATGTGTGTGTATATTTTAACTCGTATATTTTGTCTCGACTCGAATTTCGAGACGTCTCGACTCGAATTCGAGTCGAGTCGAGACAGAGACCGTCGAGTCGAGACACGAGTCGAGACAACATTTTCTCGAGACGAGTCGAGACAGGCTTATATCTCGACTCGACTCGACTCGTGCGCATCCCTAGCTCGGGATACCCGGGATCGATTCCCGGCTTTAGCTCAAGTGGTACGGATTCCACGTTAATCAGTAGGTCCACGTCTCATATAGCCTCGCTGCTGAACGGGACGTTAAACTCAACTCTCAAACAAATTCTCTTTTTGTTAATAATATCTGAAATCACTTTTTCTCCCCCAACATTTCTAACAGCCTCTCATTCGTTTCCGCCCAACACACCTAATTCTCTCCATTCTTCTCCACACCCACATTTCGAAAGCTTAGTTTGGCTATCGACTTGATGTGTACCGTGTAGGTGAGAGTAGAAATTTGTAACTACAATTATTTGGCATTTTATAATAAAGATCTATCATATTTGTCAATCAAAAAATTGCCCAGAAATAGATACATTCTAAATTCCTCTTTTTATATTGTAAAGTTCTGCTTATACAGGACAAAGGTAGAGCAAATTATACTTGGGAATTGTTTTTCTCATTACCAACTTTTATTACAAAATCTTCCTTTTTTATAAACAATATGATACAAAATTACCGCAATGTGAAAATCCTTTAAAACTCGTAAATGGGTAAAAGAAAGATGTCCTAAACCCCGAGCAACCTAAGGAAGGAATCCTACATAGTTCCGAGCAAACTAAGTGAGGTGGATTTAGAATCCTCAATGTTTCGCGCAAGCAGAGAGGGGTGAGAAAATCAGAAAGCTCCAAGCAAGCTGGGTTGCTGAAGTTAGGAATCCCACAGAGTTACGAGCAGACAAAGTGAGCAGGATATTAGGCCTAGAGAAGGCTTTGGATTAAATTCCTCTCAAGGCTCCAAGCAAGCTAAGAGAGTGCATTTGACGAGCCAAAGATGATCTCCTGTTTTTTTTTTTTTTTTTTTTTTTTACTTGCTCCATTGTGGCAGTTACGCTGGTAGTACTGCTTCGTCACATGGCTAGTGGTGTGCCTGTCATTTGCCACCGTTCACTTTATACGACCCTTTTTAACGGGTACTCTCCTTAAAACATACCGGCCATATTCTATTGGACCGACAAGTTTGTGGACTATCACACGGCGTCGGAGCATCCATTCAAGCAAACTGCGTTGCAGGACAGGTAAGGAAATTCTATTACAATCCTCCCTGCAAGCTTTCCAGAGACTATCCTGGGTGCGCGGGCAGTGATGTTGAAGACGTCGTTTCAATAGCCCAAATACGCAAGAATCTGTTGGACTAGCATCTGGGCTTTTCACATGGATGTCTTCAAACGGAATTACACAAATTCCTAACCCTTCTGCACTTTTCTGATAAAATTTACTGATGTTCTGGCAGAATTACTTGTCCATATGGACCATTACCTAGTTCGCGTCCATGATGTGGAAAACAGTAACAGGACGGCATGGTATGTGTAAATAAACGGCCGTGACGTGGAACGGACGGAGCATGACAGGGGAATGGCATGGACATGACCACTATGTGTAAATTAACCTTAATACCATTTTTCCTTTATCATGTTTCGTTTAAAACCGGAAATAGATTATTCTACCACTTCCGGTTTGGACATCATCTCAATTAACGAAATCAACTAGTAACTTTGAATCTCTATATTCTAGCCAAAATCGAGGGTGATTTTTGCCTCCAGACGGAGAGTGAGACCTATGAACAAATAAGTATATAAATTAGTTTTGGTCAAACAAATTCAAATTATAAAGTTCTAATGGATTCAGCGTCTTTAAATAAGAATAAAAACCGGAATTAGATATTTATTCAAGCGGCGATACTCTTTACCATTGGCATTAACAATACGTCTTTACAATACAACGGTGCACTTTGAAGTTGGATGGCATGTGTACTAGTATACATGGTCTGTCCAATAAAAAGACGAACTGAGCTGTTAGCACTGGCGGATCCACGTGGGGGGCGGAGGGGGCGACCGCCCCCCCCAAAGGTCTTCTACTTCCATCATGTATCGTTCGAAAATACAAATATTGTCTTTTCCCGGCCGATCCAATCTGTGTAACAAGCCTAGTAGAGTCTAATCAAAATGTGTGGTACTTAATGGTAATACAGACATTTGAATTGTGAATACTTCTGTCTCTAGTTCCTTGGGACTGTTACCATAAGCCGCAAACGAGAGAGAATGATTCATACGTTGAACGAACAGCTGTAGGAAGAAGGAAAGACGGCTCACTCTATGAACTAAAATTTATATTTTAAAATTGTTTCTTAGAAAAAAAAAAAAAAAAAAAAAAGATGTGGGGATGGAATTCAAAACCTGAAACTTCAATTACATTTACCTAAAATAATGAGAAATATAGAATATTCAGCGCTCCTTACTGTAAAGCTCTCTGAATCTGAGATGAGACTTTTAGGTTGGTTGATTGATATGTATTTATGTCGTTCGTCAAAAGTGATGCTTTACAGAACGAGAACTAGAGTTTAAAGTTGGATCTGAACCACTGTAGTGCGTTCGATGTTCACTCACCGGGTGTCAAACCACAGAACCTCATGAATCAAAGATCAAAGGTACTCTCGCTAGATACTACATCAACAAAGAACTATGACTTTTGAGGTTCAACACGGCAATTCATTGTGACTTTTAATGGCATTTCATCTTTTCTTGGAAAATAATACAAGCTACAAGCTGTTATTGTAGTCATATACAACGGAAGTGGTCCTGATCTTCGTACAGGCCAAAAAAGCTAGAAACTTGAAATTTGGACAGTAGATAGGATTTGTGATCTAGGATACCACTAAGGAAGGATGTTTGGGAAATTCAAAGAAAGCAAGGGGGGAAAGGGGTGTAAATTATTTTAATAAGATGGTCATCTCTCCAAATCCCTTCAGGTTAGAGACTTAAAATTTGGATTTGGATTTCTCATTTAATGTAATTTGACACACGTTTCAATATTTTTTGATACTTTAGTAAATTGGGGAAAAGAGGTGGAAAGAAAAGGAGCGGGGATTGCAATTATTATAATAAGATATCTAAGAATCTTCGAAGGTCAGAAACATGGAATTTGGTATATCAACTTCTCACTTAAAACAATTCAAAAACAATATTTCAGCGTTTTTGTATTCTTCTTCTTCTTCTTCTTCTTCTTCTTCTTCTTATTATTATTATTATTATTATTATTATTATTATTATTATTATTATTATTATTATTATTATAAGATGCCTGTATCTCGGGATCACTTACGACTAGATATGTGAAACTTGCTAGTTTGATTATTCATTTAAAATAATGAAACATGGATTTGAGCATTTTTTGCCACTTAACGTAGAAGGGCAAAAACAGAGGTGGGGGTTCACTAAAATGTTTGTGAGGTATTTGAATTTCATGACAGCGTTTTAGCTCAATCCATTCTATATGAAAGACACAGAAGGGAGAACGTGAAATATTGTGCCACAGTACCACGTAGAAGCATTTGGTATATTGTGCGAAGCCGTATTCCGCACAAATTGGGGGTCTGCGAAATCCCACCTAAGCTAAGGCTACTATAATATACTTTTATTGTTGTTGTAAGCATGACTAGAATTATACATGTTTCTAAATGCTGCTTTTAAGAAATTACCTAATACAGCCAATTTCCAACCCCCTGTTCCTAATCTGGTCTAATGCGTTCTTTCTTTACATACTCAATTATACCACTGCAAAAGTGGAGTATTCGGACAAAATACCCTATACGGTGCTCATGGCCCCGGGTTCGATTCCTGGTGAGGGTACATTTTAACGAAAAATGTGGTTCGAATTCCACTATAATCAGTAAGTGCACGTCTTCTTTAGCCGTCATGTCATTACCGTGGAACGTTAAACTCAAGCAACACATCAAAATACCCTATGTAAAGAGGTCTATACTTTTGTAATAATGTCCTATATTTGTCTTCTTGCTCTCTCCTGTTTAAGTGGAAAATTCCTGGATGTACCAGAAATTGAATTCCTTACACATACATCTTTAAATACATCAATTGAGTACAGTTGGGAGCTTTTCTTGAGAAATGAACAATTCCATGGGTGTCAAAGTTTATTAGTCAGTGACTTCCCAACTCCTCGTGAATCCTGGGTTCTATACAGGTCCGTATCCGGGGGGTCTAGGGGGGCTGCCCCCCCTAAATTTTTACTGCCCCCCTCTAAAAATTTCACGTAGGTTTTCAAATGAACTATAATATGGGATGAACTAATATTTTTGGATCGCCCCCCCTAACTTCCACCGGCCCCCCCTACATTTTCGGGCTAGCTACGGGCCTGGTTCTATACCAATCATACAAATATTTTCTTCACCTTTGATACATCAGAAGATTTTGGTACGATTTATGTAGCCGCTATCTTAACGCGCACTTAAGAAAATGCCAACAATGTTGACATACTGAAATCATGGTGAAATACGAAACGTAACAAAAATTCAACATCTTGCCCTAAGGAAATGTTATTCGCATAACGCCAGAGATCAAAGACAATGACCCTCTCAGAGAGGCACTGAAAAAATGTCATGGATACGGATCGACGACCGGAACATACCCTCGCATTCTATTGGATAATGAAATTGTTAGATTTATGTCAAGCTTCATGTTTTCTTGTGATCACTTTAGTGAAACAAAGGGAAGCTATATTTATATACACAGAGGAGAAATGGGACAGGCTTCGTGGCAGATAACAAATAACAGGATAAATACCATCGTCAATATAGCACTTTCTTTTGTGTAAGTACTGTCCAATACAGCGCACCTGATAAATCGCGGTGACTAAGTGTGAAGTGAATCATGATACCGTCACGCCTCCGAAACGGAAGTGCGTATTTAACTTAAATCTAGAGAAAGAATATAATTTCATTTTTTTAAATTACAAATTCGGGTCATAAAATATAATCTGGGAATCAAGTTTACCCTCCCCTCCACCCCGGGGTTCATGTGTTTCCCATTTTTGCAAATTGAAATTCTGGTCACTTTGATGTTATACTCATCTTCCAGGAAGCGAACCGATCCCTCCAAATGATTATTCTGGATCCGCTAGTGGCTGTTAGGATAACCTTGAGTTGAAGTTAGGACATGCGCACTTGCTGCTCTGTTGTCACGGGACCTACTGGAGCGGTAGTAACCGCCAGACTATCGAGGCGAGCTTGTAGCTAGAGGTGGTATTGGTTTCGTAGTGTCCTCTTTTTGTTCGTGTCGATGATTGATATTAATGAACAGATTTAAGAAACGAATCAACACCAAAGTTTTGGTGAAACTGGGAAAAAAGCTCTCAGGAAATTCATGAAATACTGTATTGAGGTCAGTTTATGTAAATAACGTACTGCAGAAAACAACTCTTTTCCAGTGGATAAAGCGTTTCTGGGTAAGCCGTGAAAAGTGTAAGGATGATGCAAAGCCAGGTCGACAATCGACCTCCCGTATAAACGAGTTTCTGACTCATAATTCAATCACAACGCTAGATCACGCTCCCTACTCATCAGATTTAGCCCTTGAGATTTCTTTCTTTCTTTCCTTCTTTTTCTTTTTTTTTTTTTTTTAGTATAAACTTGAACCCTCCTTCATTCGTATTTTTGGCTTTTCATTCAAACACGATTTGTTGTTTTCAAGATATAACACTGAAATTGGATGAAGACTTTATAATTACTTATACTGTATTATGTACGTAACACGTTTTGTAGAATTAACAACTTACCATAATATTTATACGGCATTTCAAATTTATCGTAATCAGCTGGAAGAATAAGTTCTTTACGACATTCCACAAAGGTGAGACAAAAGCACAGATGCAATATGATGTTTGGAAACATTACTACAAAACATCATCCTGGAAGAGAATATAAAACATATGAAATGGAAAAATGGAAAAGTAAGTACATCTTGTACTAATTGTAACGTTTACATTTCGAACTAATGAAAAGTCCTGGATATATTTCTAATTTAACTTTTTGTGTTTTTGGGTGCTAAACTCCCAGGACTATTTTTAAATGTACGCGTCCAAAAGTGTGCAAAGAAAGATGATCCTACATTTGGGATGCTCTTACTCGTGGCTAAGCGACTAATGTACTCGTCTTGGGTATGGGAGACCTGGGTTCGATTCCCAGCAGAAGCTTTTTGGTTCGGATCCCACGTTAAGGTGTAGGTCCATGTCTGATATAGCCTCGCTGCTGAAAGGGCCACTAAACACAAAATCAAACTAATCAAGTTTGGTATATAAATGACTATAAATGTCCTAATGTTGACGACTTTTTCTGCGACTACAAGGATAAATATGTTTGAAAGTACTTCCATTAGATCCAGCTTTGAAAATCTTTGGGCCTTATGCAGAGTTGTTTTGACGTCTGATTAATGACCTACTACGGGTTTGACTAACGGATGGTTATCAAAAGTGTATTCAGAGTCTCTGATTAGGACGTAGTAGTTGACGAAGTTAATCACATGTGACTAATTAATCTAGAGCAGAGAGTACCCTTGTAGTCACGTTTTAGCTTGTGCGACACATTTCGGATTTCGCATTTCATGTATTTTCATGTTTGCAGACTACGTATGCGCACATCTTCTTTTCCGTAGTTGCTACATTTATTTTTCTCACCCGATGCATTGAGGTTGTATTAGTTAATCATACCCAAATCAGCATTTTAGTTGTATTCAAAGTAGACTCTGAATACCAAAAAGTACACCTTCCTTAGTAAAGTTCTAGTATGCCACTAATTAGTCTATGACTAACCCTTCTTTAACGAATTCTCTCTGATACGGCCCTTTATGTTTAACATCCCATGACTATGCCCTTTAGGCTAAGAGAAACAACGATTAAGGCAAGTTAATGATGATGGAATGAGAATGTCGGAGGAAACTGGAGTACCCGGAGAAGACTTACAAGAACGATGGTGTCCACCACAAAGTTAGTTGTCCGGGATCGAAGCAGTAATCCCCGCAGCAGAGGTAGGAGTTCTACCACTGAAACACCGTGCCCCCTATCAGCACAATTGCAAATTTACTCAAGTGTTGGCGCATTTATTAGCATAAGTTTTTACTTCTTTGTTTTACTTTTCATACTCATGCCGTATATTTTTATTTCTATACTTGGTTAATTCAGTAAATCCCTTAACATCTGAACGTGTAGTGGTGAGTATAACGATGCATATTCATATCTCATACATGAAAATATACTGAAAAATCGATACATTATAACCCAATATTTGGCATATCCACCTTTGACAACACAGAATAGGGTGAACGCGGTTTCGATGGAAGCAATGAGGTCTTCGTGGGTGATTGGGGGGATGGTGCATCACATCTGTACATACAACTCACTTAATTTCTGTAAATTCCGTGGAGGAGTTGATGAGTTCAGATATGGCATTCAATGGCATTTCAAAGGTGTTCAATTAGATTAAGATCAGGTCAGTTTATAGGCCATTCCAGCAATGGAAATTCACTACTGAAGATCCTGGATTCAGTCCAGTACAACATTTGCCTTGTAACAAAAAAAAAAAAAAGCGTTCTTCTTATCAAAGATAATACTGCCAGCTAAAAATATGCATGTTTAATGATAGTGAATGCCTCTCAAGGAGACCGTGAATGGTAGTGATGATCAATGATAGAGAATGCTTCTCAACAAATTGGTGAATGGTAGTGAATGATGATTAATGATAGGGAATGCCTCTCAAGGAGGCAGTGAATGGTAGTGATGATTAATGATAGGGAATGCTTCTCAACAAATTGCTGAATGGTAGTGAGTGATGATTAATGATAGGGAATGCTTCTCAAGGAGGCAGTGAATGGTAGTGATGATTAATGATAGGGAATGCTTCTCAACAAATTGCTGAATGGTAGTGAATGATGATTAATGATAGGGAATGCCTCTCAAGGAGACGGCCAATGGTACTGAATGATGATTAACCCTTCGAGTACCAAGACTAGGTCAATTTGAACCAGATGATCTTTTATAAAGAATTGCTATAATTTCAAGAAGCCGTAGGGGGCCAATATTTTACGTATTCCTCCATTAACAACCATTTTTACTTTTGCAAACCATTTTAGTAGAATTTATATATAGAATAAACACAAAGTACCTCAAAATATAGCAGAAATTGTAGTTGGGTCAATTTGACCCAACCTTGGTACTCCGCGGCACGGCACACAAAATAACATTTATTATTATTATTATTATTATTATTATTATTATTATTATTATTATTATTATTATTATTATTATTATTTTGCTGATTGAAACGGCATTTTTTCTTTTAGCTTCAACTATCACTTCCCCGTTCCACCGAGCTATGATTGAGGTGAGAGTAATAGAAAGTTTTATTTTTGTAAACTTTTTCCCTCCCTTTCCCCCTTTACACTTACCGCTGTACATTTCTTTCTGAGCAATTGCTACATCGAAAATAACCCAGCACGATACATTACCCATGTTATGAAAGCAGTTGAACACTGTGGTAGGAAACTAAATGTGAAGAAAGTATCTACAGTTCGCCACACAACGAGCAAAGAAACGTGGCAGATATGCGTATTGTGAAGGAAATGACAAGAAGTACTCTCAAATGTCTGCAATCTACCACAAGTTTGTATGCAAAGTACACTGTATCATCGAACCGCTCTAAAAGGACTGTCAGGTGTAACCAAAATACCATGTGTGACAGAGATTATTCTAATAAAAACAGCATACTTGTTTGTATAAATTTCTAATATTACAGTACTATAGTTCAGATATTATTTGAAAGTGTCACGAGCCGCCACTGACAGTGTATACGGCGTATAAAATTTACTGTAACATAAAGAACGATCAGGTACATTGCCCTTTTTAATGTACTTTGGAAATTTTAACTTCCTGATCAAACATGATATATATATTTTTTTTAACAAAAACCACACCTGGGTCAAAATGACCCAGGCTCAGTACCTTACGTAACATTTTAGGCTTGGTACTCTAAGGGTTAATGATATTAAATGCTTCTCAAGGAGACGGTGAATGGTAGTGAGTGATGGTTAATGATAGGGAATGCTTCTCAACAAGATGGTGAATGTTAGTGAGTGATGATTAATGATAGGAAATGCTTCTCAACAAGATGGTGAATGGTAGTGAGTGATGATTAATGATAGTGAATGCTTCTCAAGGAGGCAGTGAATGGTAGTGAGTGATGATTAATGATAGGGAATGTTTCTCAAGGAGACGCTGAGTGGTAGTGAGCGATGATTAATGATAGTGAATGCTTCTCAAAGAGACGATGAATGGCAGTGACTGATGATTATGATACTGAATGCTTGTCATGAAGACGGTGAATGGAATGGTAAATGGTACTAAGTGCCGATTAATGATAGCGAATGCTTATGAAAAGATGGGTGAAATGAGAATCTGATGAAAAGATGGGTGAAATGAGAATCTCTCACGAAACATAGAGAACCCGAAGAAACCACGGTCAAGATGTTGTCCAGTTCAAACTCAAATGGCCTGGGAAAACCACAAGTAAACCTTTGCAAAAGAAACAAGCACTCTATCATTGGGCTTCCACGACTAATACTTTGTTATTTATATCTTCAGTCTGTTTTATTAATTGTAGGTAAGTTTCCTTCTTTGTGATAAGGATGTTTCAAATTAATTTATGTTTCAGTGTTGCATATTAAACAGAATAAAAAGATGTTGGAAAATGAAATGAAATCTTTAAGTTTTTCATACCACGGTTATGCCGGTTAGGCTAAAGGAGAGGTGATGATGAGAGATGAGTGAAATGGTGGAATGAAGAAAGTGGGAAGAAACGGGAAAACCCCGAGAAAACACACGCACACGGTGTTTGTCCACCACAAAGTCCACACGGCGCGAGCTGGGATCGAACCAGGGACTCCAAGCACCGGAGGTGAACGCTCTACTACTAAGCCACCACGCCCCGCTAAACAGATGTTGGAGATGATAGGAGAACAATAGAAGGAAATGCAGAGGTCTTATAAAACGCTTGCTGGGACATGGGTTTAGAAGTAAATGCAGAGAAAACTAAATACCTGGAAGTGCGTCGCGACCGTAATACGGTAAATTATGGATGCCCTAAAATACCGGTATCAATTAATACTTTTGATAAAGTGGATACTTTCAAATATCTAGGATCAATATTAACAGACGAAAATCATATTCACGAAGAAATTAAATGTCGACTAAAAGCAGGGAGTTCGTGTTGTTATTCAGTTCGAAATCTCTTGTCGTCGCGAACTCTGTCATGGAATTTGAAGCTTAATATATATAAAACGATAATCATGCCTGTTGTTCTGTATGGTTGTGAAACATGGTCGCTTACTCTGAGGAAAGAACATAGACTGAAAGTATTTGAGAACAAGATCCTGATACGAGTATTCGGACCGAAGAGGAACGGGAGTGGGGGATCATTGTTAGATCATCAAGTTTAGAAGGCTTAGGTGGGCAGGTCATGTAGCTAGAATGGAAGAAAATAGAAACGCTTTCAGTCTTAATTGGAAGATCAATTGGAAAAGAACCATTAGGAAGAGCTGGGCGCAGATGTGAAGACAATGTTAAGATGGATCTCGCAGAAATAGGAATACAAAGTAGAAATTGGATCCATTTGGCTAAGGATAGAAGTCAGTGGAGAGCTTTTGTAAAGGCGGTATTGAACCTCCTGGTTCCATAGGCCATAGAGTTAGTTAGTTAGTTTTAGTGTTGCATATTTATATATCACAGAAATTGTTACAGTAAACGTTTAGAAAGCATACAAAAGAGCTCCTGTAAATTCTATTTGAAGAAAAGCTAACACGTTATAAGATTTTCAGTCAGTGCCGTCTTGGAGCCTATGCAAAAGCCTTCAAATAGTTGAATGTTACTAATAAAACTCCAACTGACCAAAGCAGTATATATATTTTAAAATTATATATTTGTGTTACAGTTTTGACTATGCAACATAGCCTTCATCAGACACAAATACATAATTTTAAAATATATATACTGGTTTCGTCAGTTGGAGTTTTATTAGTAATCTTGAATTTGCCAAAGCTACAATGAATAATTGGACGGTGTTATGCATCAATTGACCAAGCGCCAAAACATGGTTCTGAGATATTGAAGGAAACACATACATGTTCCCATTACGATCCAGTTCTTGGCGCTTGGTCGAATAGCTTTTTCTGAACATTTAAGCAAATAGTAGGGTCTCAAACATTTTTTTTACATTATTTACAGTGTCTCCTATTCACTGATGTAAAATTCTCGAAAATCAAAAAATGGGGCTTGGTCCGTCCAATTTACAAATAGTTCAAAGTACTTACCTCATGAAACCTGGTCTGAAATTTGAATGTTTGCATCTCTTATTAAAACAGTCGTAACATATCAATGGGATACCAAAGACTAAAATACTCAATATGTGATATTTGTTCGAGTTGTTTGTTTTTTTTCGTGTATAAACGAGCTTACATGTTGGGAAACACATACACGTAATAACGTATATTCCTAAGAGATCTGAATAAATTATGAACTTCTATAGCCCTGTACCTCATAAACAGCGTATACGAAGCTAAAATCGATTACCAGACCGAATCAACTAACTACTTTATCCGTGAAACAATTGATTTGTTTCTAGGTTCAAGGTTTCAGGTTAAGTTGCACAAACTTATCTTCGTTTTCAGTTACTGAATTATATTTTGCTACGATTCATAAATTCATTTAAGTTGGAAATTGAAATACTATTCTCTCAACATTTTTTTCATATGTCTGGAAACAAAAAAATAATTCTTGTACGGCATCTGTTGATCAACAATTTTAATGGTGAAGTTAACGAATATATTAACTGTTAAATTTTCGTCAGTGTAGAAGCCATCATAAGTGTTTAACCCCTTACATCCTGCAATGGTTAGAAATATTTGAACATATCTCTACACACAGAACCACAGACGCGTTAGTTGACACACACACACAAAAAAAATGCATAACTTTTGTGATTTCAGCAAAACCTTTAGATGCATAATTTTTAAGCATGGAGCTAAATGCATAATGAAAACTGTGTTAATTGATGCACTTGTGTGCATAAGATTCATTATGCAGCTAAACGTTTTGCTGAAATCACGAAATGTTATGTATTTTTTTTTTTGTCTCCTACTGAAGCATATGCATGCATTAATTGAAACAGCGGTTTGTATCACTGGTTGTATATTCCGTAATATATACAAAATGAAATGAAATCTTTAAGTTTTACGTCCCACGGTTATGCCGGTTAGGCTAAAGGAGACGGTGATGAGTGAAATGGTGGAATGAAGAAAGTGGGAGGAAACGGGAGAACCCCGAGTAAACCCACGAGCACGGTGTTTGTCCACCACAAAGTTCACTTGGCGGGGGCTGGGATCGAACCCGGGACCCCAAGCACCAGAGGTGAACGCTCTACCACTGAGCCACCGCGCCCCCCTGTAATATATACAGATTTCCAAGGGTGTGGAAACGATTAAATACATTTAGAACACTACTAAATAAAGATTGATCAAGTAACCTCCCACATCTTAAAAGCTAATAAAACAAAAAAGTATTATAGATACGAAGTTGTCTATCCAAAAATATAATATGGTATTGAAAAAAACTTGTAATTGCGTAATGAGCAGATCAACACCGAAAAGTTTGTTTGTTTATACAAATACTTTAGTGGAAATGTGTTTTACCACTACCTAAAAGAACATCATTTCGGGAGACATTTTGCCTTATATTCACACAGGACTATTGACGTTTTCAAAAATCTACTGGCTTGAGTTCTTGGACAAATTCCTCTCACAGCACGGTGGATCCCTGGTAGATCACTTACCTCGAGTACTTGGGGTCGCTGGTTCGATCCGTGCCCAAGTATGTTTTATGGTAGACAACACCATGTTTATGGGTTTTCTCCCGTTTCCTCGCACATTCTCATTCCACAATTCTTCCGTCATCAGTTACTAGCCTTAATCATCCATCGTCTTCCTTAGCCTAAAGAGCATAATCGTTAAACTGGAATATTTAACTTCATTTCACTTTCAAATTCCTCTTACACCCTTTCTAGGAAGCACAGCAGCTGCAAAATGCCTCCGTGCTGAACGTTTTGGAGATTGCAAAACACACTGTCTCACAGCCTCAACATTCTCAGGAATACCAATACTTTTAGGTCAGTCATGTCATTGTTTCCAACGCTAAACTCATTGATCGGAAATTCTCGATGCACTGCAGCATGGTCTTAAAGTCAGTGACATTTTCATTACGTAGAGTAGCAAGCTTTAAGTAAAAAGCTCTTTGCATTGTAATCATAAAACTGCTTCTTTTAAAAACCATTTCGACTGGGTACGCGCGATAAGCTTCTGACCAAAGCATAACATGAACTGAAAATTGCAAGAGACTAGTAAGCGGAAGCGATGTCCTCCAACCTTCTCGATCTTCCACTGTCAGCACTACAGCTGATCAAAATATGGGAGGTTGTATTGGGCAACCTTTAATATCTAAAGTGAAAATCGTATTTCTTTACTCCTGACCAAAGAAGTTCAAAGTCACGTGCTCGGCTCTCCAGCTGAAACAAGCTTGGGCTAAATAATGGAGTGTGAGTACAAACTTCATAAATATATAGCAACTCAAGGCCTAAATCCGAGCCAATTAGGCTGTGTAGGCACTACATATGCCAGTGTGGGTAGCGACCCAAAGCCCTTAGCAAGTGCAAGCTCAATCAGTTGAGATTAAGGCAGGGCGCACCTCATTGAGTACAGCGAGCACGACTCGAGAGAGTGCTAATCGTTCTCGATGCTCTAGATCAGGATTTCTCAACCTGGGGATCGCGAGAGGGTCTCATGGGGGTAGCGAAAATAAGTGGAAGAGATAAATATAATTAGAATCTAATACCACAAAATATTTTAAAAATTATTTTGAATTTTGTTCTAATATTCATATTTTTACTTTAATACATACTGTTAAAAACAACAAAAAATAGGTCTACTAAATATTTTTGTACGGTTAATAAGTTTCCGAGGGTACGGGGTTAGCGGGCGTTGTTGAGGATTAAAATTAGTTTGTTTCAAGATTTTCGTAAATATCAGAAAAAATATGTCGTAGCAAAAGTAATGTCAAGTAGAAAATTGAACTACGTTAAATTTTCTACAAAAAAATAGCCCATTATGTTTGATTTTTCGTAGGCTCAATAGTTAAGAAGATAGAGGAAAATAAATTGTACATATCTCAAAAACATCTTATTGTGACTAAACATATTAACTAACAATCTGAAAACGTTCAAAAAGTGTTAAGTAACCACTCTATTGGCTTCCCATTTTTCATAACGAATGTATACTAATGGAAACGCATATCAGAGCATCCAGCAGGAATATTTGTATTTGACCAAAAATTGGTCCACGGTATGATATTAGATGGTTGTGGTCTTAACATCACTCTGGTAAGATATGCCGTTCTCACTGGTCTAGCAGCTAGCGCGTTCTCCTTTAGTGTGTGTTGTCCCAGGTTCAGTTCCCGGTGTCAGCGCAAATGTCCACGTCTCATATGGTCTGGATGATGAAAAGGGGTGTTAAAAAATCCACTGTGATGTTCCGGATATGTTATATGAATGCTCAGAAACTATACAGTACTCATCTTAGGACCATGGTGGCTCAGTGATAGAGAGTTGACTTCCGGTGTATGGAATTCTTGCTTCGATCCCAGCTCGCATGAGGTGAGCTTTATGGTGGACAAACACTGTTTACGTGGGTTTTCTCGGTGTTCTCCCGTTTCCTCAGACTTTAGTCATTCCACCATTTCATTCATTTCTCGTCTTCGCCGTCTCCTTTAGCCTAGCCGGTATAACCGTGGGATGTAAAATTTAAAGTACTCGTCTTAATAGCATATGTAACCATTCCGAGCAACAGCACAATTAACTGTTTGACGAGTTGACGAGCAAACAGATGTACTTTCTCTCAGGGGCGGACTGGCAACCATAGGGCCCACCCTGCTTAACTGAAATAAGGGCCCACTGTATAAAAATTAAAAAAAATGTACTAGACATTCTTCATATGTATTACATATAAAAGTCCTTTTTCGAACCCATAAATAGTATCCCATATATTCATACAAAAGTAAAACATTAATTACAAAAATCCTGAAGTAGGAACATTTTAATAGTAACTCATACAGTGTGTAATTGGCATTGTCATTTTTTATTGTAAACACACACAATACCGGAATTGGTGCTTTCAGTTATTTATATAGTGCTATTGTTTTTTATGTAATGAATTAAAACCATTTATTTAAACAAATGAGTGCCATGTTTTAGAAAACCCAAAACATATACATGTGCAATAAGTAAAAACAACCTCAAGTCAACTTTGAAACATTAAATAATTAAAGCACTGGCAGAAATAATGTAAGTTTCTTTCCTCATATATCAGTTCTAATATCAAATTGGTTGAAATTTTCTACTGAATTGCATACTGTAATCTAATCTAATATAATATAATATTAATAGGAATGCCAGAAATGTATCCAGTATTAATATCTTCATTATGCCCCAGTTACACTCACAATTTCAAATATCTACCTAATTCTTTGGAGCTGGATACAAGATCGTCAATCACTTTGTCGTAATCAAACGTATATGATCTTTCTATGTATAAAAGAATAAAGTCTTCCAACAAATCTTGTCCAATCGATGAACGCAACCGATTTTTGATCACTTTCATAATCAAGAAAATTCTTTCACATGATACTTGGGTACACGATAGAGTTAGAACATACTTATACGCTTTATACAACGATGGATATAATCTATATATATAAAAGAGAACGTACAATTCTTTGTCCGCTCATCACGCTAATACGGCTGAACCAATTTCTTTCATTTTTGGGGGGTTATTAGGATTTGGACCCTAGATGGTTTTTATCATATCACTTTAATTTTTAATTACCAGTGTCTTGAGATAATTGACCATTCAAGTGTCCATAACGTACAAATCCTTTGTTATTAGTTCATCATAGGTAAAAATAAACGTATTTATATGCAACCCGCATGACCGTGTCACTCGGCGGGTTAACATAAATGACAGGCGATATACAGCGGAAAATAGCTTGAATCTTCTGTTTAAAATTTTTTAATTGATTTGCTTATTTTTACAGACACTTTTACAATATGCCAGCACCGGGATGACCGCAGCGAAGCGGGGCGGGTTAACATAAATGACAGGCGATATAATGTTAAGATTTACTGCAATCTTCTATGGTTTTTATCATATCACTTGAAAGCGTAAAAGTAAAAATTATCTAAGTAACAAAGTTTATTGCGTTCCGGGGTGACCGCAGCGAAGCGGGGTGAACGCTGTCATATCACTTGAAAGCGAAAAAGTAAAAATTATCTAAGTAACAAAGTTTATTGCGTTCCGGGGTGACCGCAGCGAAGCGGGGTGAACGCTGCTAGTGGACCATAAAATTTAATTCGTGAAGCAGGTGCAGTGCACAAACTAGACACACTTTACACTGTCTTGCAGGTTTGCATTTCCATTCATCTTCCTCCTCATTCTCAGTTTCATTATCTTCCTCTTCTTCATTTTCCTCTTTTTCAGTACTATGAGCATATTGCTCGCTGCCATGATCATTTCTTAAAATATCGTGCTTTTTACATATTGGTGGATTATAGTCCTTATAATGACGAGCAAATTGGAGCAGATCCTCTTGAATTTGTTCTCTTTCCACTTTGCAATAATGTGGTAGAGTATTGAGAGCTGAATCAGGTAGTTCTTCTAAAGTACTTATCTCATGGAAACTGGTAGGATCCAGCCACGCAATGTCCTTCATGAGACTATCATTGCAGATAAACCGAGAATGTAATTGCTCAATTGCAGTATCGAAAATAACATTGAAAACGTTTATCTGAAACACTTTTGATGGAGAATCTAAAATTCTTGCCTCATCATGGGAAAGCTCGTCTGCTTGAAGAGTTGCTACTGGTATTCACTTTGCAAGGAGAGAAATTTCAACTACAACATCGTATCCTGCATCCTTCAATTGTCTTTTCAAGTCCTTTGCAAACTCCATAGCTTTAGTTTCAATAGAACAAAACACGTTCCGTTTTTAAGTCTGATTGTAACGTACAAATCATTTTTGTAGCCGTTAGATAATCCAAACCAGATTTTTGCAAATACTGCGAAGTAGGTGTACATAGGTGAAAAAGTTGGCTGAAAACAAAAGCCACAAGAATGTTTTCTAATTTACACCAGTTCTGAACCAAACACTTGGCTTTGAATGTGACTTCTGCTTGAAAATCACTCATACTTGCAACTGTCCTGCAGTACTCGAATGAGTCACATCACGCTCATTTGTTTTTTGGGGCTTCACATATTCAAATAGCCTACGTTGTTTTGGGTCAGATGCAGCTTTTTGTAAATCACATCTTCGTTTATGTTCTCGCTTTTTAGCACCACTTTTATATTATTTGTTTACAGTAATCTTACAATCACTCCTACCATCCATACTGACATAACCACATCTGTCTTCCACGACAAACGACACGTAACTGGTGTTCCAATAATTGAATTGCTGCTATCGGATTTGCTCTTCGATGTAATATACAAATAAAACACGAGCCGAGGGCAGCAACTTCATAGTAATTGTTTGAGGTTTGTATAAAACAATCGTTGATAGTGGTGACTAATTTCTTTTCGCTTTACCGCACTGAAAAAAAAACAACAACAACGAAGCCTGATCCGATTTCTTTCTTCGAAGCTTGGTCTGAGGACAATGCAGTTCAAAAGCGTTCCGGCTCCACCTCCACTTTCCACAATAACGATATCTACAAAACTATTGTTTCTTTAAAACATCGCCACTCGCCGGCTTGTAAAAGGACCGGAGTAGGCAATGGTATCCAAATTCAATAACAGCCTAAAATCTACTGTGTTTCTTATATTTAAAAAAGTAGTAGTTAACGTGCTCGTTTTTAACAGCTGCTGTATCACAAACCCCGCAATGTTTTAGGGCCTGATTGTCTCATAGACGGAACCTTTTCAAGTCGATAAACGTGAAGAAGAATAAGGTCTGTTAATGAAAGTTTAACTTTACGTCTTTTTTATGCAAAACACAAGTTTGCGGGAGTTACCCTGCCATATTTTTCATGCTGGTAGGTTTAATTGAGCACATCTTTTTAAAATTGATGGAGGGGGCCCCACCTGTTTGGGGGGCCCACCCTGCATTTGCAGGGTAGCAGGGTGGGCCAGTCCGCCCCTGCTTTCTCTGTCTGACGTATGGTATTTCACCCTTAACCTGTAACAACACATGCCTGTCTCTGAGACTGTTGAAGGTACCACTCACTAGCTTTTTTCTTTTTTCCTTGTGTGAAATTAGATTTCGCTACCACGTAATCGTTCCTTGTGCTGCTGCCGTTGCAACCTCACTGTAATGTGTTTGTAGCTCTGATAGGGGTCACTTGATTGATTGTTCTTTCTGACTTGCCGTCTGAGAGACAGGCATGTGTTGTAACGTAATGGATGTTGTCCCTGGTCCTTCGCTTGCTCTGAGCTTAAATGGTCCATCTTTTCGGAATGTTGTTACTCAGTGGTTGGAGGTAGAAAAAGGAAGTGATTAAGACTTGAGAGTTGATGAAAACTTTAATTTAGAATCGGACCATGATGCAAATACTATGATCGGACCATGAGTAAAAACAAGCAAAACGACTTCGTGTTTTTGTTTTAAGAACATTAATTAATCTTGATCACAATGGAAATGGAAAAGATATTGGTCTTTGGTACGGTTTATAAAACTCAAATATTGAAATTCATAGCAGAGTTTAATTTTCCATTTAAAATCATGACTATAGTCAACCTGTATTTTTTCTTAAAATGTTTGCCTCTTTTATAAGTTTGTGTTATTTTTACAAAAAGGATCCTTTGAATTTTTCAGGTGCATCATGTTGTTTCTGTGGACTATAGTAGAAGTTTTTTTATCAATAGTAATATAGTACTATCAAAATAGGCAAAAGTTTTCGTCAATATACAGTATTTTGTATTTGTAATAGTTATCATGTAACGAACTTTGTAACGGCTATTTGTTCTTAAGTAAACATTGACACAGAATAAAAATGCACAATTTTTGTTGTTCAGTACAAACATTTTTTTTAAAAAAATAATGACTGTAAATTCCAGAGGTAGTCTCGCAGACGGGCCTGTGTTATGTCAAAAATTCTGGCATGTGCTGTTACGGGTTAATGCAGATTTTGTCATACTTACATGATAGTTTTACAGAGGCGAAGCTGGTATTAAGCATACTAGACAAGCTTTAGGTCTGGTAACATAGCACTCTAAAATAGAAAAAAATGAAATTAAGTCTTTGAGTTTAACGTCGTGGGACCCTTTACGCTAAGGAAGATGGATATTTAAGGTAAGTAAACAATAGTGGTAGATTTGGTGGAATGGGAATGTGAGAAGAAACGGGAATACTCCGAGAAACCCAACGGACACGGTGTTGTCCATCACAAACTTACTCGGCCGGAGATCGAAGCAGGTCCCCATAAACGAAAGATAAACTCTCTACTACTGAGCTACCGTCTTCTAAAATAGAATACATTCAAAGTGTAAAACAGTTTGACTTTTCCTGACGATGCAGGGGTGCATATTGTTCAAGAAGAGACTTCATTCCTGGCTTCGCGGTTAGCGTACGCGCCTTTGGCATGCGAGACCCGGGTTCGATTCTCGGTGGGAGCTCAAGTGGTTCGGATTCCACATTAATCAGTAGGTCCACGTCTCATATAGCCTCGCTGCTGAAAGTGATGCTAAATTCAAATTCAACTCAACTCAACTTATTCAATTAGTAGATGGAAAATGAAATGAAATGAAATCTTTGAGTTTTACGTCCCACGGTTATGCCCGTTAGGCTAAAGGAGACGGTGATGATGAGTAATAAATGAAATGGTGGAATGAAGAAAGTGGGAGGAAACGGGAGAACCCCGAGAAAACCCACGCACACGGTGTTTGTCCACCACAAAGTTCACTTGGCGGGGGCTGGGATCGAACCCAAGACCCCAAGCACCAGAGGTGAACGCTCTACCACTGAGCCACCGCGGCCCCAATTAGTAGATGGAGTTGCGATAGTTGTCCATATATTATCAAAGGGAAGGATACATGACAACATGATACATATTCACACTTCTCTGAAGCAAAAACCAGAGTAGAAATGGATAGTTAGGTAATTATGCCTCATAACCCGATGTCTGATACGTCTCAAATAGTCTCGCTGCTAAAAGGGACGCTAAACTCAAAATCACCTCAACTCAACTCCAATGTTAGAAGATATCCCTGTGTAACAAATTGAAACACACAGGGATTTCCCCCTTTCACCTACGTATTTATGACAATACACGGCAGTCTCTGTTACCAGACACTGAACGACTGTCATCGGTAAATACCATAAACCTACATTAGCTTCGCCAACACTGTATCTATTGACACCACAGAAGACGTTAAGTAGGTTAAATGTGTAATTGTCCAAGATGGCCATGGAGACGTAGATGAGCATCCAACAATGCCTTATTTAGTTTTCGTGGGCTCATGTGAGGAATATGGTGATCTTGATCGCTCCAGTGATAAAGGTCCTTTGAATTAGAACGATCCTTCAGCCAGACACTCTTCGAACTGAAGAAACATGAAGTCAGTGACAACACTGTCGCCCATCGTGTTTATCACTATTTTCAAAGTATGTAGTTTACTAGAAAATCAAAATCAATACCACCAGTTCTTAAATAGTTTTATTTTGTTAAGTTTTCATTAAATAATCTATTTGACAACTGTGTTACATAGCATAGTAATTGTTTCGAATTTTAGAAAGAGAGATTTGCAAGATGGCTACATCTGCCACTGTACCAACTTATAAAATGAAAAACAAAATATTTTTACAAAGAAATGTTCTGTTCTGAATTGCAGGCACATTTTTCGGTGTAAGTTTTGTTTTGTGGAGCTTATCAAAACGTCTCTTGTCCACTTTTTTTTGAGAATCGAGATACCAATACACGAAATCATCGAGTAATTATTTACATGTTTGCACTTTTATTTCTGGTCAAAACGTTTCATAACGCAGAGAAAAATGGATTTGAAATATGCACTTTTATTCAAAGCGTCTCTTGTCCACTGCAAAATGGCGGAACCTTTACAGCAATAAAGATTCGAAGTAAAACGTTCTATGTCCATTTCAATTTGAACACGATTTTTGCTGTTTTATTTCAAAATGTCTCTTGTCCATGGATTTTCCTCAGCAATTACTTGACACAAAAATGCATTAATTATTGCTTTCTAGAACATTTAATGAATATTTAAGTCCACAAACTAGTTGGTTGGTACCACTGGCTCAACCGAGATAATTAGCAAAAGATTTGTGCGATAACTTTATACCTAGGTATTTTATGGTGATTAGATTGTTGAGGTCATATCAACCATATTGTTCCACTTATTCGTTAGTAAAATAGGTGCTTTAAGTTTGAAAACACTTAGAAAAGTGATTTGTCAGACGTCTGTGGAGTATCGCAGTTCATTTTCATAGATATGAGTGGTAATCAAGACGAAGAAAATAATTCCAGATTTTCATTATTTTGCACCAAATTGCCTCTTGTCCGATATATTTGCTTTCAAAACGTCCTTTGTTCATTTTTTAGTTTCAAAATATCTCTTGTCCAAATTAAATACCTTTACCGGTATTATTCATTACCTGTGTCTTCAATAATGGAATTTGTTTATAAAATAAGGCAATAACGGTTTAAAGAATGTCTACACCAAATCTTACAATATTTAATAACCTTTTAAAATAATTATTAGTTTTTTTCGATCCCAAAGTTTTTGTTGAATGGACAAGGGAAGTTTTGATAATAAGTTTCACTATTGTTTGTATTCATATGATATACTTATGAATAAAACTAACTTCCAAAACATTTAATTTTGGACTAACAGGTGACCACCAGCTGATAAATAAACAAACAACTAAAATATCAGAACGTATAATAACACAACTGAATAACCATAAAATAACTAAGGATGGATCTCATTAATTGATGGAAAGATATAGAAGTTTCTGAAACACCACAATGATCACTGAGCACCACACACAAATAGTTTTTTTTTTTTTTTTTTTTTTATGTTGTGTCTAATAAATTTCTTATTGCACTTGCATAACAAGAAAACAAGGAAATGAAATCTTTATTACAGACAACAAAAGACAAGGATATTGAATGTAATTTATATTGACACCATAGAATAACAGTTATGGGTCAATCCACGCAAAGTAATCGAGAAAAAAGAAAAATTGACGCTCGACCTTTTCAAAAAAATCTAATTTTTTAATGAATGTTTATCCTGTATCAGGGTACTTCAAAACCACAATTAATTACTTATTACAACATCCCATGGCGATGCAGCGGCTGCCGCCATTTTGCTTTTATTTCGATTTTAGGCCTTTACGTTGTTTTGAATATCTCAGCATGCATTTGTCCTACCAAATTGAAAATTGCTGGACGTCTCCAACTCGCGTAGAGCTAAAACTTTGATCTCTTAACATTTTTGCCTAAAACCACTTGAAGGGGATGAAATCAGGGCCTACAATAGCAACATTTTTGGACATTGAAAACATGTTTAGGTAGAGGAAACAACTGACGTAGAGGTCTGAATTTATGTGTGCATGTAGCCTGGGGTCATACATTAATACACAATAATTACAGACCTGTAGCTGCTCCCAAAGGTCTGAAAACAATTCTTAAAGTTGGGGAATTCTGCCAATTTAGCATGTTTCACTGTCGAATAGGCCTGGATAAAAAAAAAATCTGTTATTTTGGGACTGGTTAGTCCTTTAGTGTATCATAAGACACAACATAGCGCGTTTTGTGTTTCTGAGCAGAAGAAAGTCAAAGTATTAAGTAATGACGTCATACTGTAGGAGATGTTTTGTCCATAAAATCTACTGGAAATTTGTTGTTGTGTAATAAAAAAAAGTAGAATGAATGGTAAGTCTAGTCAAGGCTCTCAAGCTCGTTTCTTTCCTCTAGTTGTGACATTGTCTTATCAGATCCACAGGAGCACTGGTAAAGAATACCGCTATCAGCAGAAGGCAAGGAAAGTCAAAATGAACCCTTGACAAAAGAAAGTCCGTAAGTACTTATTGCTCTTGCTGCTTGCTATATCAATGGTGTTCAATCGTGTTTATTCTAGTTTTAACTATCAACTCATGCAGGAGACTGTTGTCTTTTCATTTGATCTATGTTCCGCAGTCAGGTTTACAGCGAGTAAGTGTTCACTGTCTTTTAGTTTGTGATAGTTAAGATATCAGTCATAATTACTTATTGTATTACTTGAGTTGCTATCCACAAATTTTGCGAAAATGATTACGAAATGATGCCCGAGGGATCAAGAGGGTTGCCGGACAGATAAGTATATGACTTTTAAGATCTCACATTTTTAATTTTAATTTTTAAACAATTTTACTTTTAGACCTTTGTAATACTTTGATACAATATTTAAGATACCTAGAACAATTTATATACTGTGTGCCTTGCACAACTACCCCGTTTTTTTCGTACAGCCACTCACAAAAGTATCTCCCCCCCTCCTAAGCGCTCTAATTCCATTATTTGAAGTCCAGGCCATTTGCAGTTGAGAGAACGCCTAGACAGATGCAAACCAACTTACACGTAAATTTTCTCGGTATTGACAGCAGTTGGTAGCACTGAATCAAGTCTTTATGCAAGTAAAATTGTGAGTAGACGACGCATGAAACATTTCACCATTCTGAGATCAATCTCTCTGGTTCAGAATGTGTTGTCCAATGAACATCATATATTAATCTCAATATTGCTGTGTATGTAATGTATTATTTCATTATATACTGTAATTCAAAGAAATAAAAACACTGATCACAAAAGAATCAGAAAATGCACGAAAGTAGACGAAAATATCAAATCTAGAAAAACTGCTGGAAATACTTTGTAAATGATTGCCTCCATTGACAGACCTTCTCCAATTCTCCTTATTCCAACATCTCTTTCTTTCGAGGGAAGAGAAAATCTTGCTTATCACACTGAGTATGCATTGAAATTGAAATTGAAATTGAAACAGGAACACTTGAAGAAACTTCAGTTCGCCGGGATTTGAACCCGTTTCTACCGAATAGAAGTTGAATGTGCTAACCACTCACCTATTTATTACTAATTTTACTTGCATTACTCATTTTACCTTGCTTTTCCAATGATCTAGAACGACAGGGACACGAACACAGAAACATCGAGGACAGTTAAAATCACAAAGGCTCTCCCACCGGTAATCGAACTCGGGACCCCGTACACCAAGGCACGCGTGCTAGCCACTAGACCAGCGAGGAGGGCTACCTACCGCGCCACTTAACCTTCTACCAAAACTAATACCTATTTGAAATCGTTTCACGGAAAAATATAAACAAGATGCTCAAATAAAAAAAAAACAAAATATAAATAAATTTAATGTAAATAAGAAAATATAAGGAACTTGTGTGTGTGTTTTAATGACTTACTCGAGATTTCCTTGTTTAACTTAATTCAAGGGTATATACACGTTGCTAAATGAAGAAAGTATCACGAAATGTTCTTCAGTTGAGCCTACGTCATCAGCAGTGCCATAACTTTTGGGGGAGCAACTGCCCTCCAGAGAAGCTCCCCGCCGTTTCAGACACAATTTTCTTACTCCATATACGATACGAACATGAAATTAGGAATGAAGCATCAAATCGTGTCGCTACATTACATAAACAAAACAGCACACAAAAGGTCAATAAAACAAAAATGAGTCGTGGACCCATTTCAGTAAAAATGTCTACTATTAGGGGCCCTAGAAATAATATCTATTCGTATGGCTTTGAGATTTATCAATATTGTCCCCTTAATAATTTTGTCATGTATGGAATGGGCCCAGGGAGTAACTAACGGAACTGCAGATCTTGCCATGCGGGAGGATCCCCAGGCTCCGGGGGCCCATGAAGATTAAGAAAAAGTTGGAGAGAGGGGGCCCAATAATTAGAAAAAACTTTTTCTAGGGGGCCCAAATAAGCTTATTAATACTTGCCGCCTCAGAAAGAAATCTAAGTTACGGCGCTGGTCATCGGTTGCAGGGATGGTCCCGATTTACATTACAATTCGTCTTTACCATAACTTCTAATTTTAAAAAAAGGAAAAGACGACAGAAATTATTTTCACTTGCTTTGAATTGTATCTACACCTGTAGAAATAGACAGTTCTATGTTTATGTTCCATAACTACTAGTTTATTTTCTTATATTCATGTAAGAAATTTGTGACAAATTGAGCCGGTGGCACTAGCCGAATAATCAGGCGGTCGGGCGTTTGGCTTCCGATCATGAGGCGCAATCCACTAGAGTCCTCGAATTCCTCTGAAGAACAAGCTCGGAATTTTAATTGTCCTCAGTATTTCTGTGTTCGTGTTCCTGTAGTGTTTGTAATACGTCGAAAGGACGTGAGGTGCCAGTGGCGAACAATACTCTGATTGGGGCGATTTCTTGAAAAAAAATTGCGAAAGCAGGACACTCCCATTGCAGTTACTTGGGTTCAAATCCCGTCGTGGCAATTAGTAATTTTTCTGAATGGGAAGATAATGTTTATGTAATTAGTATTCTAATATGTTATTTATTATTATTATTATTATTATTATTATTATTATTATTATTATTATTATTATTATTATTATTATTATTATTATTATTATTATTATTATTATTATTATTACCACAATGGAAAGAAAAAGTAACATAGTCGAAGGTATTCATAGGAACAGAAAAGATATAGAGTATCTCAGATGTTTCTTAGGTTTACACATGAACGCAATAATATTATTACGTTTATGCATTTACAGATAGAATTATCATTTTATGGCAACAAGAAATGGAATATAAAGATTTGTTAGCTGATAACAGTAATGCATTTTGTTTCGCCCTTCTTCTAAGTAGAAACGTGAGTTGACATCTTAAATAGGATCATTTTTGTGACTAGCGATCCCTATTGTAAATTCGATCACTATTTGCAATTTGTGCACAGCTAAGAACTCATTTTTGGCCCATACTACAGCAGTAAGGACGTGTTTAGCCCTTATGTGCTCATCAATTCTTATCCAAACACGTTACTTGTCAGACAGTTATGAAGGTTGATACGGATGACGTAATTTTGTATTGTTGGCATTTAACCCGTAAAAAAGATTGTCTCAAATCTTAGACCCAGAGAAATTGAATATTTTTCATGATAGTATACATGAGAAGTATCAGTTTTGTTGATTATAAAAGTTTCCTGAATTGCCACAACGGGAATCAAACTCGCGTCCCCAACATTATGCAACTAACGTTTATGAAACTACTCTGCGACATCAATGTTCTTGGTGAAGCAAAAAACTGGAGCTGCAGTGAATTCAGTAATTACACACTTTTACGATTCCAGTGTAATAATACTGAAACTTTCTGATTTCAGTCATAATAAAATAGTAAAGTATTATGCAGAAAGAATATTCCAAAGCATGCAACTTTAAATTGACAACTCATATGTATGGAGGCGCTGCCGTATGCTCTCGCCTCGGCCCTGATTTTTCACGGCACGGCATTAGACAGATACTTATATTGATTGGAATCTGGTGTTTCAGAGCACTGGATTATTTTTTGACGGTTCTTAATTTAATGAACCTGCCTCAGTACGTTGTTTCCTATTTTGACGCGTTATACTCACTTTTACAGTTTTTCCACTCTTTAAGAACAGGGACAAAAATACAGAAACATGAGGGACAGTAAAAATCACAAACACTATTCGCGCGTTATTCCCTTGCCTGAAGTAAAACAATAAAATATGGTGAATATGAAATTTTTGGTCTTCCATTTCCTATATGGTGTCAAATCCAGACTTGGAGTGGGTCAATGGGTCAAACTGATCGAGTTTTCTGAGTGGGTCAGTGGGTCAACAGCATGTGACCTTCTGCGTCCCATCATCCACCGTGACCCACCACTCATATGACGCACCCTGACCCACCGACCCTCTCTGCTCACTGTATTGTAGACAGCATCTTCTGACGCGACAAAACGCCAATGAACCACAAAATTTCTCCTCCAAAATATGTTAAATCGCCTATATGTGTGATGTTTACATTAACCCATTAGCGCCGTGCGTGATCATATGATCACAGCGGTTAGTACTTATCAAAACAAGTTTTGTGTAGGGTACTGTTAGTGGTTTCTTTACATGATATGCGTTGACTACTAAGAGAAAGTTCTGGAAACACTATCCAAACAAAACAAGTTCCATATTGCGGCTTCAATGCAATCAGGAGGCACAGTTATCAACAATGCACCAAACATAGAATAAAAATGACATTGTCCTCACAGTAGGTATTAAAATATATTCTTATATTTTATCCTTTCAAATTATTTTGGGCTTGGTTATACTTTAGAGATGTCAAAGGTTGTAACATATTACATTTTACTCATCTCAAAATGTTTGGGGCATGATTATTCAACTTTTTCATCAGTGTGATCGTATGAACACGCAAGGCGTTTAAGTAGATTTTTCTCTCTTACGTATGTACGTAAAAATGTCGATAGTACAGTAAACTTTTGCAGATAATTTAGAAAAGTATGCACATGCTTTCATTCACTTGTTTTATTCTTTCCACTTCATTATTATTATTATTATTATTATTATTATTATTATTATTATTATTATTATTATTATTATTATTATTATTATTATTATTATTATTATATAACTGTTGCTGGTACTTTTTTTTTTTTTTGCTTTCATTAGAGAGGTCTTTCATTTCTACAAATCCTTGATATTTTGGAATCGAATGACATGCAAGACATAGAAGTCATACATCCTGAACCCCCGAAACCTAACATCTTTTCGGATGGAGATTCAGGAGAAGAGGATTGCAATTAATCAGGAGGAAGATTCAGGAGAACTAACAACCTTACAGGGCGCCAATTTATCAATCACGCTGAAGTTGTTTTTACAGATAATCTCTTCTTGGTGAAGATGGTGTGACAAAAATCTGGTCACAACCGCGCCTATATGTCACGGGGCTCAGCCTGTTTCTACGATATTCTCAGAGTGAAAAGAAGAAAACACATGTAACTAGTCTATATTTATTAGGAGAATAAAACAAGGATATGGAAGATATTGAACAAATAGACCAGAATATCTCATCGCATTGGAATCAGGTCCAAAAAGTGCTGGTGGGCACTTTTCTTATGGATGATTGATGTAGGAGTGCGAACTACATGGCTTTTGTAGAGCAAAAACAGAATACACATCTCACACTTACAATTTTTAACATACTTGCAGAAGTATAAAGATATTCCATTAGATGCAGGACTTCCAGCTATTTCTAAGTTCAGCAATGAATAATACCATGTGAGTGGTTACGTTCATCTTGGTGGGAGAGATCACTTGGAGATTCGCTCTAATCGTAAACGTTGTGCATGTACTCCCATGCGCAAAAAAAAAAAAAAAAAAAAAATGCGCGTATACTGTAACTCAAGATTTTTCGCATTTATTCCATTTTCCTTACGTTTATGGGTAAAATTCAGTTATTAGTATGTGGAGATAATAGAAAGCAATTCATCTAAGGAGATATTTCCAAAATATATAATAAAATAATAAAAATATAAGCAAAAAACAAAATTATGCTCGGTTTTGTGTATACTGGCAACGATGATTTCTAGGGATTTTTTCAGTAGCAGATCACAATTGCGGAGGGAATTCAGTAGGGGAATCGAGAAGTTGGATCAAGGAATGGATAGTGGACTAATATATTGCATTTATTGGTTAAAACCTAGTGTGTAGATTGCCTGCCAAATATAAATTAGCTTCTGTAACTAAGATGTCGTACGAAAATATAGAATTAAACAGAAAAACTCTTATCTTAAGGTTCGAAGCGATACGCACCATGGTTATGAAGATTATTTCTTTAAAAAAAGAGTGAACACAACGTAGCCTCCGTGCTTAGGTGGATAGAGTGGCGGAGTCGTAGTTATTTTATTATTTTGACACCACTTCGAATCCCATCCCATCCCATCCCATTTTTTTTTTACAAGACATTATAGGAAGTGTATAATTTTGATGTTAATAAGAACCGAAACAATATAATAAGGAAATAATTTATTGGTAGTATCCTTTAATCGACGTATTTATTCAGTATTAGAATACGTGTACTATTGGAAACAGTTATTGTTTTCAGTTTATAGTCTTGCATGTTACTTCCCGTTCTTGAACAGCAGACAACTCACTTCGGGTTTGTGTGTCAGGAAGAACATACGCGACCTTGAAAGACTGTCCAGTCTTACCCCTTCTTACATCGACCTGATGTTAAATGATCGTTTATGTGTGTGTGTGTGTGTGTGTGCTTGTGCTTGTTTTTTGCTTTTTAGAGTATTGACTCTCTCTCTCTCTCTCTCTTTTTTTTTTTCATATCCACAAGTGCAAGAATGCTTTCGTTGAACGTAACGAAATTATACAGATCTATGTATACGGAACACGAATATTTCCAAATATAGAATGAATATGAACGATAATCATACCATATTTCTACATTATATAGTAGCGTGAAAAACTGATATTAAAATGATATAACAAACAGGCATAAGCTTTTTTTTCTAGCATGGCAACACATTAAACGTAACTCATTAAATTTTGGGAATTACAAATTATCACCTTACGTGTCGTTGTATTCCTATTCTTTTTCACGTTCAAGCGACGAAAGAAGAAATTGTAGTAATAGTGATAAAAATCGAATTCGAGATTTCAATGATTTCAAGTTTCACGCCCCCACATATCAAAAAAGTGATTTTGATGTCTGTCCATCTGTTCGATTGTCGGTTCGTCATGCTTTTACATGCATTTAAATAGAGGCCATACTGTTCGACGTATCTGGACCTAAGTCTAGACATGAAGTTTTTATAACACTTTATCGTTTCGAATTCTATATTCTCCGACATAAAAATACGGGTAGTTTACTGAAGGATGAAAATTTAAAATAATTAAATTGTTTCAAAAATAGCTGTAAAGATTTTGCTTATTTTTTTACAAATATAGTTTGAATCATTGCTCTGAAAAAATACGTAAGGTGTAATTTACTGTATGGGATGCGTTTTCTCGAACAATTTTCTCAATCACATTTTATAAATAAATGTATCATTAATAACCTAACAATATGACACAACTCGTTCGTCCTGTAAACATTCAGAAGGGTAGTTTAGCCTACTCTTCGACGATTTCCCCATTAGCGCCTGACCCAATTTTGTTCATATTTCATAAATAAATGTCACATAAATAACCTAACGATACGGCATAATTCCATCATCCTAAAAAGCTAGAAGTGGTATAATACTTTTCGGAGTAAGATTTACCCTACGATTTTGTGGAGAACGACTCAGGCAATTTTGTTCGTATTTCATAAATAGCATAACTCGTTTGTCCTGAAAAGATACACAAGGGATATTTTATTCTTGGGGATGACTTTTTTGACGATTTCTCAGAAAGTACTCGGACGCTTTTGCTCATAGTTCACATACAATTATTTCCTTAATAATTCTAATATATGGCATAAGTTATTTCTAACAGAAATATGACCAATGGGTACTTTACTTTTGGACATAAGTTGCTTCGAACAAAGTTTTCAAAAACACATTATTTTATTCGCATTTCCCAAATAAATGTTTCAGTAATAGCTGCAGCCTAACACGAGTCAGTTTAAGAAATTCGAGCGAGAAAATTCAGTGCGTTTCATCCGTACCCATTCTTAAATATATTTTTAAATGTTACACCTAATCACAATTTTCCTAACAAAATCGAAACTTCTATTTAAATGTGCCTTGTTGTTGCCAAATGGTTCAAGTGCATTGGTTCTGGATTTGATTCCCGGTGAGAGCTAGTGTATTTTTATCCAACGTTAAGGTATAGGTAATAAGTAGGTGCAAAGAGAAAAGTGTTGAAACAAGCCTAACCAACCTAATAAATAATACAAAGAAATAATACAATATTACGAAATTCTAGAAGAAACGTTGTTAATATTAGATATTTGCGTGTGAGATTGTCCAACCGATGACTGTCAACTCCAAAGGTAAGAAAGTGAAACATCCAATACCAGGTTAATCAGTGGTCTCTAGGTAAACCTATCCTACTAGGAAGTGATTGAGATACCAAAAAATGTTGTAATCGCTGGGAGACATGTTAGGAGAATACATTGGGTGAGAGACTTGTGAGAGACTTGTGAGAGACTTAATTCATGAATAGTCTGCACCTTCGTTGGTGTATTGAAGTGCGTAGGTGGTGTGTGTTTAGCACATCGGGTTCCTTTGTTGTTAGTCCCAGCTTTCTAGACCGGATGCAGTTATTGCCGGTAGAAAATACAATATATATATATATATATATATATATATATATATATATATATATATATATATATATATATATATATATATATACATTTCAATTACTATTAAAGTAAATAATTACACTCATTCCCTCAATGTGATACTTGCTTGTTTAATTGTATACAGAGAGCTGATCCGTGGAAAAATCGTTCATAATAATAAATAAAATAAACTCGACAAATATTCTTGTAAATAATAGGTAAAAGTTTGCGTCACACTGTTCATTTTGCTGGGCACGCCAGTGTGCCACGTTATCCGGTTGTGGCACACTGGAATATAGGGTATGGCTTTCTAATTTTTCCCAACTATTTTAACTGCTTCAATTGAAATGAATTTATAATAATAAGAGAGTGAATTTAGTCTTCTTACCCTTCGATTTAGAAATAAGGTCCGCTAGAATTGTATATATAAAAAATAATAATACTCAGAATTTTATAGAGTGGTTTGTTTTATTCGAAATGACATACTTCCTGCAACTGTTTGGGTTGGAATTATTTGAAATCAAATCTTTAAGTTTTACGACCCACGGTTATACCGGCTAGGCTAAAGGACACGGTGATGATGAGAAATGAATGCAATGGTGGAATGAAAAAAGTGGGAGAAAACGGAAGAACTCCGAGAAAACCCATGCACATGGTGTTTCTCCACCACAAAATTCACTTGGTGCGAGCTGGGGTCAAACCAAGGATCCCATGCACCAAAGGTGAACGCTTTATCACTGAGCCACCGCGGCCCCTCTAAAATTATTTATAGGAGAGAGTGACTACTTTTATGAAAACTTGATATCGAACACATTTGTTTAAAAATACCAGCTTTTTGTGAAATATTGCTTAATATTCAGGAAAACCTAAGTCAATAATAAAATAATAATAATAATAATAATAATAATAAGAATAATAATAATAATAATAATAATAATAATAATAATAACTATTATTATTATTATTATTATTATTATTATTATTATTATTATTATTATTATTATTATTATTATTATTATTATTATCTTAAAAACTCTCTGGACCTAGTGCATTGGCACAATTCCACGAATCAAAAAGAATGTGTTTACTTATCATATAAGTGTAGAAGGACTTAATCCCTGTTGCTTTCAATATAAAAAGAAAGTGTCCAACTGTCAAGTGATATGTTACATAAAATGCCCTATGCAACTTAATGTAGTATAGAGTCATCATTCCAGGTTGTCTAAAGAACACTTTCGTTTTAGCAAGAAAGGAAGAAAATAGAAAATACTGAGTTTTAACCTAGTAGAAAGTTTGCAGATTTAAGGGAAAATGCACAGAGTTGTTGGATATAAAATGTAGTTCGGATTAATGGAGTAAGACACCGTAAATATTTTATTGTTTGAAATATACTGGGAGTGACCAAGCCATTACATATGGAAATATCGAAAGAGATACGTTAATGGTGTTAGTTGCAAACTTTTTTAGAGATGAAAAAATTAAGGAAAGCTCTAAAACTCTGATATCACAGATCCAAATTGACTGACTGTTAAGTAAAACTGCTAAATCTGAGTAAAGCAAAAAAAAAAAAAAAAAAAAAAAAATTATTAATGACCTGTGTTAGTTTCAGACATATCATTCTCATATCAAAACTACGATAGAAGTAAATTATGAATAAAGGTGAATTCACAGTTCTGGAATACCAACAAATGATTTTGCTAGATATAACTTTTCAGAAAACTTTTTTATAAGGCTTTAGATTTATTATTATTATTATTATTTTTTTTTGTTTGTTTGTTTATTAGCTTCCCCATGCCGTAAACGTCGCCAACTTCTAGTGGCTCACTTGCCGGTAAATGGCGATTGTCGATATAGCGACGCGTCGAAGGATTGCCGCTAGCGTGCCACTAGTGGCAGGGATTCGTCGAGTCGAAACAGATATCTAGAATCGGGGGTATTGAAGTTACCACAACGTAAGAACGAGGACTTCATTTTGGTCCGCGCTCGTTTGATTTGTCACGGAGAATCGTAAAGGGACCAACATGAACTATCGCCAGTCACGTGCATGCGGTTATTATTATATATTATTTTTCCCTGACGAATTGTTATTATAAGGACAATATTTGAGCTCCGGGGGTCAAGAGTAACTCCTGCCTTTACATCATGAAGTGAAAAATCTTGAGGTGGGTGCGTATAATTGTATGAATTTAGTTGGCAACTATCGCCGATCACTAGCAAGTGAATATGGGAGAACTATGAAAAAAATAAATAGACGCTTGCCATTTTGTTATAAAATTACATGACGAGTGCATTTGATTTGATTCCGAACAGTTGTCTTCAAATATACACGGTTAAAGGAGCACTCTGATTAGAAATATTAAAAAGACTTCAACGATTTATCACTCTACAAGCTGTGTCTTCATAATCGCCTCCGTGACGAATTCCGAAGAACACGCAATTAGCAACCCTAAGGTTGATGGTTCACGCCCAGCTCAGGGCACTTTCGTTTTATTTTTTTTTTTAATGTTTTTAGACTCATCTTGATGCAAAGAAATTACGCATATAGGCGATTTAACGTATTTTAGGGGAATAATTTTGTGGTTCGTTGGCGTTCCGTCGCTTCTCTGCCGGTGGTGGTATAATTTTCAAAACGAAAGTGGGACCAATTTTTGGCTGCGGGACCGCCAATTTTTGGGGACATGTCACTAGTTGCCTATCGGTGGTCCACCGACGCTTACGGCATGGGATTGTTTCCTCACGAGTGAGGCAGATTGTAATCGACCAAGAGTGTTTTGCAAAATGAGAAACATCTTCCGACTTCGACTTCTGAATAATACGTTTAGGATCAAGTCGAATCAAGGCTGCGCCACGGGAAGGAAGAACAAGTGAGGCAATCGTTCCAAGCATTACGCTCGGCAGCTTCCGTCTCATTCACGACTTCAGGAAAAGTAACAAGTTTATTACTTGTAATTTATTCTTTGAGTCGAAGTATTTTGCAATAAACCATCGTTTTGTAAGATATTTTTACGATTGTATACTATTAATTTCGAAAATTGTACTCATAATATAATTTCCCATCATGGATTTGAAAAAATTAAAGTTGGAACAAAGACAGATCTCCGATCCACATGTCTCTTCATGTTTGATATTGAAGTCTCATCTTCATTATTGAGCCTTAATTTATTTTAGTCCTAGGCAACGCGAATCGACGGGATGGCTCTAAGTGAAAACATTCATTTAGATGGTTAAGTAATCAGGAAATTCCTGCTGTTATTTCACGAAACACAACAGAACTTGAGGAAAAAAAAAAACAATTTTGCTTACCAGGGGGAGGGAGTAAATCATCTGCTTACGTTTGCTTAACTAGGAAGAAGCCAAGGGCGCCGATCCTGGGGGGCCGGGCCCGCTCAAAGCTCATGTAGGCCTCCTTTGTATTTATGAATATACAATATTTGGCATTATTTGAGTGTAATTTGTCTTAAAATTCTCATATATATATCTTCTGTATTTGAATGTCCCCCCCAAATTTAAAAAAAATTGGCGTCCTTGGAAGATCTAGTGAAATGAATAAAAATATGATAACGTAATACTTGAACAACTCTATCTAATGGAGGAAAGTAAATTAGTATTCAACACTTCTTTCAGTTTTAAGCATTTCAAAGATTCTTGTAATTTAGTAGCGTCCCGGATTTGCATTTTTGAAGTACGGGAACTTTATCTATACCTTAACGTGGGAATCGGTTTCGGACCATGCACTTAAGCCGCTTTGCCATAAGAGGCACTAGGAGTTTTTCTTTCGATTTCCTCAGGAATATTGCGAATGGTATAACTTTTAAAACTATGTTTAAAAAAGAATACACATCGACATAATAAGATGATAATCTGATACCTAGGAAATATATTGAATTGTTTTTAATTTGTTCTCACGCTTCCAAATCAGTACTTATGCTTTTTTTATTCCAGCCTTTTAATATAAGCATTTCAGACTATTGTCTGTTCTAGGACGATACAATTCTAGTTCATGTATATGCTAGCTTTGGAAATACAGTAGAGTTTCGCTTATCCGACATAAACAGGCAGGCAAAACGCTGGATAATATGGATTTGTTAAGAAAAGACCTATTAAAATTAAAACTTATGATATAATTTTACATATTACGCATCTAATAATAATGTTTTATAACAAACTGCACTGCACTGAATCAGGGACGTATCCAGCGTGAGAGCCTGAGAGCTGTCTCTCTCCGAAACTCAAGCACTTTTTAATAAACTTGCCTTTACCCTTTTGAGGTTCTTTTATATCAGTTTACTAGTAGTTAGTGTCCAAACTTTGGGCAATGTGCTGTTGTCTTGTTATAATTCTAAGAACATACCATAATGCCATTATACCAGGTGCAGTGGCGTATTTAGGGGGGTGGCTTCCGGGCTTAAGCCCCCCACGAAATCTTACTTAGTATAGTAAAGTAAATGAAATATCTTGCAGAATTTTCACATTTCCAGGCAAAGCCCCCCCTGAAAGTTAGCAAAGCCCCTCCCGAAACAAAATCGTAAATACGCCACTGACCAGGTGGAATTAAAGAACAGTTTTAAATAGGATTAACATTTCGTTTCCGTTCTGTTTTTAACTTTAATATATTAGAACGATACACTCCATGTCTTCTTGCTATTTTTGTTATGTGATATACGTAGCAGACAGTTTTCTTTAGTTACATTTCTCTCGAAAATATGTTTCATTTTGTTTGTGCTATAATGCAGTTTCCAAAATAAACCGGTTTATAAATGAAAAGTAGGAAAAAGTTTAAGAGAGGTACAGAACTGTTGCATTATTACTATTATTATTATTATTATTATTATTATTATTATTATTATTATTATTATTATTATTATTATTATTATTATTATTATTGATATTTAAAAACATTTGAATTACGTGCTTACGAGGATTCGTGTTGGGCCCCCTCCGAATAGAAAACCTGGATACGTGTCTGCACTGAATGATAGACTTATGAGTCAAGGTGTAGACGGGCGCGCTAGGCGATAGACTAGACAGCATGAAAAATATATTAAGACCACAACTTGCAGATCTTCTTGCCGATTGGTGCTATTTGCAATGATATATCGGATCATATGGTATGTGGAACAAAGGATGGTCGGATAAGCGAGACCATGGTGTATTGGTGTTTCACGCACCTAAACCTGTAAAATGTTTGCATAAACAATTATCTTTCACTCTCTAGCTAAATTTGTTTGTATGATCAGACACCTTGCCTCATAAAGTATAGTCTTATAAAGAAATTTTTTTTTTCTTTTTAGCTAAAACCTAAAGAAAAGCCAACTTCAATTTTTTTCTTTTTATTAATGGCAAACTAGTCCACTTCATCACGATAAATCACATTTGGTACTAAGATGTCTTTTTCTGTCCGTATATATCCTTCACACTTCGTTGGAGACAAAATTGTTTTTTCCCCAAGAAAACAGGATGAGAGAAATTATACAACAACATGAACAGAAAACAATAGCTATTAACAATAGTTCTCTAATCCTGGATAAATACGTCATTACAGCAAAATATCAGTAAGTTGTCCTTATTATATTGCTTCGGTTCTTATTAACATGAAAATTATAATGTTTTGTAAAAAAAAAAAAAAAAAAATGGGATGGGATGGGATGGGATTCGATGTGGTGTCAAAATCATAAAATAAATACGACTCCGCCACTCTATCCACCTAACCACGGAAGCTACGTTGTGTTCATTCTTTTTTTAAAGAAATAATCTTCATAACCATGGTGCGTATCGCTTCGAACCTTAAGATAAGAGTTTTTCTGTTTAATTCTATATTTTCGTACGACATCTTAGTTACAGAAGCTAATTTATATTTGGCAGGCAATCTACACACTAGGTTTTAACCAATAAATGCAACATATTAGTCCACTATCCATTCCTTGATCCAACTTCTCGATTCCCTACTGAATTCCCTCCGCAATTGTGATCTGCTACTGAAAAAATCCCTAGAAATCATCGTTGCCAGTATACACAAAACCGAGCATAATTTTGTTTTTTGCTTATAGTTTTATTATTTTATTATATATTTTGGAAATATCTCCTTAGATGGATTGCATTCTATTATCTCCACATACTAATAACTGAATTTTACCCATAAATGTAAGGAAAATGGAATAAATGCGAAAAATCTTGAGTTACAGTATACGCGCAATTTTTTTTGCGCATGGGAGTACCATGTGTTCAAGCAGTTCTTATGGAATGTCTCAAATACAATAAGGGCTTGCACGTACACTGACAGTTTTTCTTAATTCCATAAAGTCCATGTACACACAAAGGTGGGACAGGGTGGGGCCCGGGACCCCCTAGCTCATGCAAATATATACGCAATATAGCAAAACACTTATATTAAATACGAGACGTAATATAGCAATCATGGAATGCCCCCCTCCTTGAATTTTTTTCGGGCTCCCTGGGTGAAGTTCCATTGATAATGGGCTTCATAACCTACAACTCCATAATCCCAATACTATGCTTATTTTGTCTTCTATTTTGTAGCAGTTTCTAAGACAATAAATGTTTTTTTTTCTTCTTTTACATATGTCTGAATAATTTAACAGGGCATTCATATACCCATGTTACCAGAAAGTGCTTACTTAAACGCCTAGCGTGTTCATATGATCACGGGGTACCCCAACGAAACCGCTTACGTCACGAACTCAAAATTTCTCATGCGTGGTCTTCACACCTAAATAAGCCAAAATTACTAATTTCACCAAAATTGAAAACAAAAAATAATTCCGGCGTTAATAGGTTGAGTCAAAAACACTTAAAAAGTACCGCGGAAGAGACTCGAACCACCAACCTTATGATTACTGGGCGGGTGTTCTTCCGACTTCGCCACGGAAGCGATGAAGGAGATGTCGCTTGTATAGTGATAAATCGTAGAGATCTTTTTAATTTGGTCAATCAGGGTGCGCTTTTAACCGTATATATATCAGATATAACTGTTTGGGATAAGATAAAATGCGTTCGCCATGTAATTTTATAACGAAATGACGCGTGTATATTACTGTATTTCTCCCATACTCACTTTCTAATGGTCTACGACAGTTGCCACCTAAATTCAGACAATTATCACACTGAAGATTTTTCACTTCATGATGTTGAAACAGAGGTTATTTTTGACCCCTGGAGCTTACATTAGGAACAATTCATCAGGTAAAAATAATATATAATACGAACCGCATGCACATGACTGTCGATTGTTCGTGTTGGTCCCTTCGCGATTCTCCGCGGCGAATCGAAGGAGCGCGAACCAAAACGAAGTCCTCGCTGTGACGCGGCGGTAACTTCAACACCCCGACGCGAGATATCTGTTTTGACTCGATGAAATCCTGCCGGCAGTGGGACACTAGCGGCAATCCTTCGACTCGTCTCTATATTGACGATCGACGATTACCCGCAAGTGGGCTACTAAGTGTTGGCGACGTTTACGGCATGGAGTAGGTCCATGTTTCATATAGCCTCTCTGCTGAAAGGAACGTTAAACTCAAAATCAAGTACACTCAACTCAACAAGAAATACAGTGCTTCGCATCATATATCCATATATGTTTACCATGCGCTTCTACTACTGTACGTGCAGTACTGACCTTCATTTTTCAGAAAGTCTGTACGAGCTCCGATTATCCGAAGGTAGTCCGGTCCATATTAGCTCGGATAATCGAGTCTCTACTGTATATTTGTTCTTCTAATCACAATTCTTTCTGTTGTTTCCCGTATCATACTGTAGGGTTATTTTCCATGTATAGTTCAAGTTTCGCCAATCTGTACAGAGTAGTGTTGCCACGAGACTAGACATTTATCGTGTCTTGTCTCGTCTAGTCTCGTAAACGAGACGAGACACGAGACGAGACAGACTACTTGTCCCGTCTCGAAAACGAGACGAGGCGGGATGTCTCGTCAAATGTCTCGTCTCTTCTCGTGTCTCGAAAATGGAAACGCTGGCGGGTCATATAGATTGCAAAAGGAAAATCCCCTTTGTGAGAAAACATGTTGAAAAGCCTTCATAGAAAAGCATCCTCTCTCTATTGAATGAAACAATCGTGATACATGAGCTTCCAGGAATATCATCCTTAATGTCTTGTCCCCAATTCCCCTTGCTGTGAACTAAGGAATTCTCATTGTTTTCATTTCTGGCTGGAATGATGACAAACAAAATCAAAGACAGGGAAGATTTTTACAAGGTCAAGAAACTGAACTACCACCACCATCTATTCAATTTGAAAACTGGGTAAGGTCTACACTCATTACAGGCTGTAGTTGAAAGTTCTGGCTGAGATGGCGGAAAAGAACAGAACAGACTACGCTTGTCTTTATTCTCTTGTGGCGGTATTCTTTTCGCTATATGAACCGAAAACGGCAATTGAAGTATGTCATCTTGCAACTAAAATTTTGTCTTCTCTTTGTCTCTCTCTCTCTCTCTCTCTCTCACACACACACACACACACATATATACATACATATAAAAACACATTTTTATCATTTTACCAATCGCTCGCTTATTATACAGCAGTCATGTTGTAAAATTCACCTCTTCGTTTGGAAGGCGGGCGAAGGACAAAGAAAGCAAAGATATTATCGACGAACCCTTCAAATTGTTTGCTTTCAGCAAATTTATAATACTAATAATAACACTTTAGATGAAGAGGTTTTACAGGGGGATCTTCATTTTGTTACGCGGAAATGTTTGATCTGACCAGAATGCGAAATTGCCCTCTGCTTCCATGTTGAGAGGAGGGGAATACTTCCCTTTCCTAGTGAATAATATTCATTAGGACCTGAATTATCTTCAGAAATGGTTTCTTGCAGAGTGTAAAAAGCATTTGGTATAATATTCATGGAACTCAGTTGAAAGCAGAAAATATCATGAGAATGATCACAAAAGAAATAGGATACCCAAACCGTATTTTTAAACCTGCTATAAAATGTATATCCCATAATTTTACTAATCCCTTACTCCCATGAAAGTATCCTGGGGAGGATATTCTCTCCAATTTTTTCAGACTGAAATCCTTTTATCCCGTACTTCCCCCCCTGACACAATACGAAAAAACAAATGCTGTTAAAATCCATACACATGACCCTTCCGCGACTCAACCCGGGGCCTTCAAGCCGATGGTCTATCGCCGCAGACCGCTCGGCTTGGTATGAAGATGTACGTTGTATGATTGTGAATAGATCACGACAATATAAGAAACTTTAATCCAAAATGGCCACCCAAAAATCAACTTTTTTTAGACCACTAGCTAATCTGGGTGTACTGTCGTGAGTTTGTTACACAAAAGGGGCAACCACCACATAGGAGCACACATCCCGCGGTTATGAGAACAGATTTACACCATGGAGGTGAAGACTGGCCCCAAACATTCTTTCGTCCGCCCCGATGTGTCGTTCAGCTCCCATTACTATGGCATTTTAAGTAGAGATTACTTTGCAGTAACATATAACATTTCAATCAAATACTTTCCTGGTTCCGAGCATTAAAAAAATAATAATTGCAACAAATGTAAACATGCTAAAATGGAAAGTAGTTTTTGGATTGGTATGGGTTAACACTGTGAAACCTAAAGGCTGGAATATATGAAATCAAAGTGTACAC